>NC_092371.1:118024363-118337012 GCF_030028105.1 Mobula birostris
CCAGCCACCTACCTAGTCTCAAGCCTGAAGACTCCAGCCTCCTGCCTAGCCTCAAGCGCAAAGACTCTAGCCTCCTGCCTAGCCTCAAGCCCGAAGACTCCAGCCTTCTGCCTAGCCTCAAACCCGAAGATTCCTGCCTACTGCCTAGCCGCAATCCCAAAGACGCCAGCCTCCTGCCTAGCCTCAAGCCCGAAGACTCCAGCTTCCTGCCTAGCCTTAAGACCGAAGACTCCAGCCTCCTGCCTAGCCTCAATCCCGAAGACCCCAGCCTCGTACCTAGCCTCAAGCCTTAAGATTCCTGCCTCCTTCCTCGCCTCAAGCCCGAAGTCTCCAGCCTCCTGCATAGCCTCAAGCCTGAAGACTCCAGCCTCCTGCCTAGCCTCAAGCCCGAAGACTCCATCCTCCTGCCGAGCCTCAAGCCCGAACACTCCAGCCTCCTGCCTAGTCTCAAACCCGGACTCCAGCATACTGCCTATTCTCAAGCCCGAAGACTCCAGCCTCCTGCCTAGCCTCAAGCCCAAAGACTCCAGTCTCCTGCCTAGCCTCAAGCCTGAAGACTCCAGCCTCCTGCCTAGCCTCAAGCCCGAAGACTCCATCCTCCTGCCGAGCCTCAAGCCCGAACACTCCAGCCTCCTGCCTAGTCTCAAGCCCGAAGACTCCAGCATACTGCCTATTCTCAAGCCCGAAGACTCCAGCCTCCTGCCTAGCCTCAAGCCCAAAGACTCCAGCCTCCTGCCTAGCCTCAAGCCTGAAGACTCCAGCCTCCTGCCAAGCCTCAAGCCTGAAGACTCCAGCCTCCTGCCAAGCCTCAAGTCCGAAGACTCCAGCCCCCTGCCTAGCCTGAAGCTTGAAGACTCCGGACTCCTGCCAAGCCTCAGGCCCGAAGACTCCAGCCTGCTGCCTAGCCGCAATCCCAAAGACTCCAGCCTCCTGCCTAGCCTTAAGCCCGAGGACTGCAGCCTCGTGCCTAGCCTCAAGCCCGAAGACGCCAGCCTCCTGCCTAACCTCAAGCCCGAAGACTCCAGCTTCCTGCCTAGCCTTAAGACCGAAGACTCCAGCCTCCTGCCTAGCCTCAATCCCGAAGACCCCAGCCTCGTACCTAGCCTCAAGCCTTAAGATTCCTGCCTCCTTCCTCGCCTCAAGCCCGAAGTCTCCAGCCTCCTGCATAGCCTCAAGCCTGAAGACTCCAGCCTCCTGCCTAGCCTCAAGCCCGAAGACTCCATCCTCCTGCCGAGCCTCAAGCCCGAACACTCCAGCCTCCTGCCTAGTCTCAAACCCGGACTTCAGCATACTGCCTATTCTCAAGCCCGAAGACTCCAGCCTCCTGCCTAGCCTCAAGCTCAAAGACTCCAGTCTCCTGCCTAGCCTCAAGCCTGAAGACTCCAGCCTCCTGCCAAGCCTCAAGCCTGAAGACTCCAGCCTCCTGCCAAGCCTCAAGTCCGAAGTCTCTAGCCTCCTGCCAAGCCTTAAGCCCAAAGACTCCAGCCCCCTGCCAAGCCTCAAGCCCGAACACTCCAGCCTCCTGCCAACCCTCAAGCCTGAAGTCTCCAACCTCCTGTCAAGCCTCAAGCCCGAAAACTCCAGCCACCTGCCAAGCCTCAAGCCCGAAGACTCCAGCCTCCTGCCAAGCCTCAAGCCCGAACACTGCAGACTCCTGCCAAGCCTCAATCCCGAAGACTCCAGCCTCCTGCCTAGCCTCAAGACCGAAGACTCCAGCCTCCTGCCTAGCCTCAAGCCTGGACTCCAGCGTCCTGCCTAGCCTCAAGCCAGAAGACTCCAGCCTCCTGCCTAGCCTCAAGCCTGAAGACTCCAGCCTCCTTCCTTGCCTCAAACCTGAAGATTCCAGACTCCTGCCTAGCCTGAAGACACCAGCCTCCTGCCTAGCCTCAAGCCCGAAGACTCCAGCTTCCTGCCTAGCCTTAAGCCCGAAGACTCCAGCCTCCTGCCTAGCCTCAATTCCGGAGACCCCAGCCTCCGACCTAGCCACAAGCCTGAAGATTCCAGCCTCCTTCCTCGCCTCAAGCTTGAAGACTCCAGCCTCCTGCTTAGGCTCAAGCCTGAAGACTCCAGCCTCCTGCCTCGCCTCAAGCCTGAAGACTCCAGCATCTTTCCTAGCCTCAAGCCTGAAGACTACAGCCTCCTGCCTAGCCTCAAGCCCGAAGACTCCAGCCTCCTGCCTAGCCTCAAGTCCGACGATTCCAGCCTCCTTCCTAGCCTCAAGCCCGAACACTCCAGCCTCCTGCCTAGCCTCAAGCCCGAAGTCTCCAGCCTCCTGCATAGCCTCAAGCCTGAAGACTCCAGCCTCCTGCCTAGCCTCAAGCCCGAATACTCCATCCTCCTGCCGAGCCTCAAGCCCGAACACTCCAGCCTCCTGCCTAGTCTCAAGCCCGAAGACTCCAGCATACTGCCAATTCTCAAGCCCGAAGACTCCAGCCTCCTGCCTAGCCTCAAGCCCAAAGACTCCAGCCTCCTGCCTAGCCTCAAGCCTGAAGACTCCAGCCTCCTGCCAAGCCTCAAGCCTGAAGACTCCAGCCTCCTGCCAAACCTCAAGTCCGAAGTCTCTAGACTCCTGTCAAGCCTTAAGCCTGAAGACTCCAGCCCCCTGCCAAGCCTCAAGCCCGAAGACTCCAGCCTCCTGCCAACCCTCAAGCCTGAAGTCTCCAACCTCCTGTCAAGCCTCAAGCCCGAAGACTCCAGCCACCTGCCAAGCCTCAAGCCCGAAGACTCCAGCCTCCTGCCAAGCCTCAAGCCCGAACACTGCAGCCTCCTGCTAAGCCTCAATCCCGAAGACTCCAGCCTCCTGCCTAGCCTCAAGCCTGAAGACTCCAGCCTCCTGCCTAGCCTCAAGCCTGGACTCCAGCGTCCTGCCTAGCCTCAAGCCAGAAGACTCCAGCCTCCTGCCTAGCCTCAAGCCTGAAGACTCCAGCCTCCTTCCTTGCCTCAAACCTGAAGATTCCAGACTCCTGCCTAGCCTGAAGACACCAGCCTCCTGACTAGCCTCAAGCCTGAAGACTCCAGCCTCCTGCCGAGCCTCAAGCCCGAAGTCTCCAGCCTCCTGTCAAGCCTAAAACCTGAGGACTCCAGCCTCCTGCCTAGCCTCAAGAATCCAGCCTCCTACCTGGCCTCAAGCCGGAAGACTCCAGCCTCCTACCTAGTCTCAAGCCTGAAGACTCCAGCCTCCTGCCTAGCCTCAAGCGCGAAGACTCCAGCCTCCTGCCTAGCCTCAAGCCTGAAGATTCCAGCCTCCTGCGTAGCCTCAAGCCTGAATACTCCAGGCTCCTGCCTAGCCTCAAGCCCGAAGACTCCAGCCTCCTGTCTGGCATCAAGCCCGAAGACTCCAGCCTCCTGCCTAGCCTCAACCCGAAGACTCCAGCCTCCTGCCAAGCCTCAAGCCCGAAGACTCCAGCCTCCTGCCTGGCTTCAAGCCCGAAGACTCCAGCCTCCTGCCTAGCCTCAAGCCCGAAGACTCCAGCCTCCTGCCTAGCCTCAAGTCCGAAGACTCCAGCCTCCTCCGTAGCCTCAAGCCCGAAGACTCCAGCCTCCTGCCAAGCCTCAAGCCCGAAGACTCCAGCCTCCTGCCTGGCCTCAAGCCCGAAGACTCCAGCCTCCTGCCTGGCCTCAAGCCCGAAGACTGCAGCCTCCTGCCTGGTCTCAAGCCCGAAGACTCCAGCCTCCTGCCTGGCCTCAAGCCCGAAGATTCCAGCCTCCTGCCTGGTCTCAAGCCTGAAGACTCCAGCCTCCTGCCTAACCTCAAGCCCGAAGACTCCAGCCTCCTCCCTAGCCTCAAGCTCGAAGACTCCAGCCTCCTGCCTAGCCTCAAGCCCGAAAACTCCAGCCTCCTGCCAAGCCTCAGCCCGAAGACTCCAGACTCCTGCGTGGCATCAAGCCCGAATACTCCAGCCTCCTGCCTGGCCTCAAGCCCGAAGACTCCAGCCTCCTGCCTGGTCTCAAGCCCGAAGACTCCAGCCTCCTGCCTGGCCTCAAGCCCGAAGATTCCAGACTCCTGCCTGGCTTCAAGCTCGAAGACTCCAGCCTCCTGCCTAGCCTCAAGCCCGAAGACTCCAGCTCCCTGCCTAGCCTTAAGCCCGAAGACTCTAGCCTCCTGCCTAGCCTCAATCCCGAAGACCCCAGCCTCCTACCTAGCCTTAAGCCTGAAGATTCCAGCCTCCTTCCTCGCCTCAAGCTTGAAGACTCCAGCCTCCTGCTTAGGCTCAAGCCTGAAGACTCCAGCCTCCTGCCTAGCCTCAAGCCTGAAGACTCCAGCATCTTTCCTAGCCTCATGCCTGAAGACTACAGCCTCCTGCCTAGCCTCAAGCCCGAAGACTCCAGCCTCCTGCCTAGCCTCAAGTCCGACGATTCCAGCCTCCTTCCTAGCCTCAAGCCCGAAGACTCCAGCCTCCTGCCTAGCCTCAAGCCCGAAGTCTCCAGCCTCCTGCATAGCCTCAAGCCTGAAGACTCCAGCCTCCTGCCTAGCCTCAAGCCCGAAGACTCCATCCTCCTGCCGAGCCTCAAGCCCGAACACTCCAGCCTCCTGCCTAGTCTCAAGCCCGAAGACTCCAGCATACTGCCTATTCTCAAGCCCGAAGACTCCAGCCTCCTGCCTAGCCTCAAGCCCAAAGACTCCAGCCTCCTGCCTAGCCTCAAGCCTGAAGACTCCAGCCTCCTGCCAAGCCTCAAGCCTGAAGACTCCAGCCTCCTGCCAAGCCTCAAGTCCGAAGACTCCAGCCCCCTGCCTAGCCTGAAGCTTGAAGACTCCGGACTCCTGCCAAGCCTCAGGCCCGAAGACTCCAGCCTCCTGCCTAGCCTCAAGCCCGAAGTCTCCAGCCTCCTGTCAAGCCTAAAGCCTGAAGACTCCAGCCTCCTGCCTAGCCTCAAGAATCCAGCCTCCTGCCTGGCCTCAAGCCCGAAGACTCCAGCCACCTACCTAGTCTCAAGCCTGAAGACTCCAGCCTCCTGCCTAGCCTCAAGCGCAAAGACTCTAGCCTCCTGCCTAGCCTCAAGCCCGAAGACTCCAGCCTTCTGCCTAGCCTCAAACCCGAAGATTCCTGCCTACTGCCTAGCCGCAATCCCAAAGACTCCAGCCTCCTGCCTAGCCTTAAGCCCGAGGACTGCAGCCTCGTGCCTAGCCTCAAGCCCGAAGACGCCAGCCTCCTGCCTAGCCTCAAGCCCGAAGACTCCAGCCTCCTGCCTAGCCTCAAGCCCGAAGACTCCAGCTTCCTGCCTAGCCTTAAGACCGAAGACTCCAGCCTCCTGCCTAGCCTCAATCCCGAAGACCCCAGCCTCGTACCTAGCCTCAAGCCTTAAGATTCCTGCCTCCTTCCTCGCCTCAAGCCCGAAGTCTCCAGCCTCCTGCATAGCCTCAAGCCTGAAGACTCCAGCCTCCTGCCTAGCCTCAAGCCCGAAGACTCCATCCTCCTGCCGAGCCTCAAGCCCGAACACTCCAGCCTCCTGCCTAGTCTCAAACCCGGACTTCAGCCTCCTTCCTAGCCTCAAGCCCGAAGACTCCAGCCTCCTGCCTAGCCTCAAGCCCAAAGACTCCAGTCTCCTGCCTAGCCTCAAGCCTGAAGACTCCAGCCTCCTGCCAAGCCTCAAGCCTGAAGACTCCAGCCTCCTGCCAAGCCTCAAGTCCGAAGTCTCTAGCCTCCTGCCAAGCCTTAAGCCCAAAGACTCCAGCCCCCTGCCAAGCCTCAAGCCCGAACACTCCAGCCTCCTGCCAAACCTCAAGCCTGAAGTCTCCAACCTCCTGTCAAGCCTCAAGCCCGAAAACTCCAGCCACCTGCCAAGCCTCAAGCCCGAAGACTCCAGCCTCCTGCCAAGCCTCAAGCCCGAACACTGCAGACTCCTGCCAAGCCTCAATCCCGAAGACTCCAGCCTCCTGCCTAGCCTCAAGACCGAAGACTCCAGCCTCCTGCCTAGCCTCAAGCCTGGACTCCAGCGTCCTGCCTAGCCTCAAGCCAGAAGACTCCAGCCTCCTGCCTAGCCTCAAGCCTGAAGACTCCAGCCTCCTTCCTTGCCTCAAACCTGAAGATTCCAGACTCCTGCCTAGCCTGAAGACACCAGCCTCCTGCCTAGCCTCAAGCCCGAAGACTCCAGCTTCCTGCCTAGCCTTAAGCCCGAAGACTCCAGCCTCCAGCCTAGCCTCAATTCCGGAGACCCCAGCCTCCGACCTAGCCACAAGCCTGAAGATTCCAGCCTCCTTCCTCGCCTCAAGCTTGAAGACTCCAGCCTCCTGCTTAGGCTCAAGCCTGAAGACTCCAGCCTCCTGCCTCGCCTCAAGCCTGAAGACTCCAGCATCTTTCCTAGCCTCAAGCCTGAAGACTACAGCCTCCTGCCTAGCCTCAAGCCCGAAGACTCCAGCCTCCTGCCTAGCCTCAAGTCCGACGATTCCAGCCTCCTTCCTAGCCTCAAGCCCGAACACTCCAGCCTCCTGCCTAGCCTCAAGCCCGAAGTCTCCAGCCTCCTGCATAGCCTCAAGCCTGAAGACTCCAGCCTCCTGCCTAGCCTCAAGCCCGAATACTCCATCCTCCTGCCGAGCCTCAAGCCCGAACACTCCAGCCTCCTGCCTAGTCTCAAGCCCGAAGACTCCAGCATACTGCCAATTCTCAAGCCCGAAGACTCCAGCCTCCTGCCTAGCCTCAAGCCCAAAGACTCCAGCCTCCTGCCTAGCCTCAAGCCTGAAGACTCCAGCCTCCTGCCAAGCCTCAAGCCTGAAGACTCCAGCCTCCTGCCAAACCTCAAGTCCGAAGTCTCTAGACTCCTGTCAAGCCTTAAGCCTGAAGACTCCAGCCCCCTGCCAAGCCTCAAGCCCGAAGACTCCAGCCTCCTGCCAACCCTCAAGCCTGAAGTCTCCAACCTCCTGTCAAGCCTCAAGCCCGAAGACTCCAGCCACCTGCCAAGCCTCAAGCCCGAAGACTCCAGCCTCCTGCCAAGCCTCAAGCCCGAACACTGCAGCCTCCTGCTAAGCCTCAATCCCGAAGACTCCAGCCTCCTGCCTAGCCTCAAGCCTGGACTCCAGCGTCCTGCCTAGCCTCAAGCCAGAAGACTCCAGCCTCCTGCCTAGCCTCAAGCCTGAAGACTCCAGCCTCCTTCCTTGCCTCAAACCTGAAGATTCCAGACTCCTGCCTAGCCTGAAGACACCAGCCTCCTGACTAGCCTCAAGCCTGAAGACTCCAGCCTCCTGCCGAGCCTCAAGCCCGAAGTCTCCAGCCTCCTGTCAAGCCTAAAACCTGAGGACTCCAGCCTCCTGCCTAGCCTCAAGAATCCAGCCTCCTACCTGGCCTCAAGCCGGAAGACTCCAGCCTCCTACCTAGTCTCAAGCCTGAAGACTCCAGCCTCCTGCCTAGCCTCAAGCGCGAAGACTCCAGCCTCCTGCCTAGCCTCAAGCCTGAAGATTCCAGCCTCCTGCGTAGCCTCAAGCCTGAATACTCCAGGCTCCTGCCTAGCCTCAAGCCCGAAGACTCCAGCCTCCTGTCTGGCATCAAGCCCGAAGACTCCAGCCTCCTGCCTAGCCTCAACCCGAAGACTCCAGCCTCCTGCCAAGCCTCAAGCCCGAAGACTCCAGCCTCCTGCCTGGCTTCAAGCCCGAAGACTCCAGCCTCCTGCCTAGCCTCAAGCCCGAAGACTCCAGCCTCCTGCCTAGCCTCAAGTCCGAAGACTCCAGCCTCCTCCGTAGCCTCAAGCCCGAAGACTCCAGCCTCCTGCCAAGCCTCAAGCCCGAAGACTCCAGCCTCCTGCCTGGCCTCAAGCCCGAAGACTCCAGCCTCCTGCCTGGCCTCAAGCCCGAAGACTGCAGCCTCCTGCCTGGTCTCAAGCCCGAAGACTCCAGCCTCCTGCCTGGCCTCAAGCCCGAAGATTCCAGCCTCCTGCCTGGTCTCAAGCCTGAAGACTCCAGCCTCCTGCCTAACCTCAAGCCCGAAGACTCCAGCCTCCTCCCTAGCCTCAAGCTCGAAGACTCCAGCCTCCTGTCTAGCCTCAAGCCCGAAAACTCCAGCCTCCTGCCAAGCCTCAGCCCGAAGACTCCAGACTCCTGCGTGGCATCAAGCCCGAATACTCCAGCCTCCTGCCTGGCCTCAAGCCCGAAGACTCCAGCCTCCTGCCTGGTCTCAAGCCCGAAGACTCCAGCCTCCTGCCTGGCCTCAAGCCCGAAGATTCCAGACTCCTGCCTGGCTTCAAGCTCGAAGACTCCAGCCTCCTGCCTAGCCTCAAGCCCGAAGACTCCAGCTCCCTGCCTAGCCTTAAGCCCGAAGACTCTAGCCTCCTGCCTAGCCTCAATCCCGAAGACCCCAGCCTCCTACCTAGCCTTAAGCCTGAAGATTCCAGCCTCCTTCCTCGCCTCAAGCTTGAAGACTCCAGCCTCCTGCTTAGGCTCAAGCCTGAAGACTCCAGCCTCCTGCCTAGCCTCAAGCCTGAAGACTTCAGCCTCCTACCTAGCCTTAAGCCTGAAGATTCCAGCCTCCTTCCTCGCCTCAAGCTTGAAGACTCCAGCCTCCTGCTTAGGCTCAAGCCTGAAGACTCCAGCCTCCTGCCTAGCCTCAAGCCTGAAGACTCCAGCATCTTTCCTAGCCTCATGCCTGAAGACTACAGCCTCCTGCCTAGCCTCAAGCCCGAAGACTCCAGCCTCCTGCCTAGCCTCAAGTCCGACGATTCCAGCCTCCTTCCTAGCCTCAAGCCCGAAGACTCCAGCCTCCTGCCTAGCCTCAAGCCCGAAGTCTCCAGCCTCCTGCATAGCCTCAAGCCTGAAGACTCCAGCCTCCTGCCTAGCCTCAAGCCCGAAGACTCCATCCTCCTGCCGAGCCTCAAGCCCGAACACTCCAGCCTCCTGCCTAGTCTCAAGCCCGAAGACTCCAGCATACTGCCTATTCTCAAGCCCGAAGACTCCAGCCTCCTGCCTAGCCTCAAGCCCAAAGACTCCAGCCTCCTGCCTAGCCTCAAGCCTGAAGACTCCAGCCTCCTGCCAAGCCTCAAGCCTGAAGACTCCAGCCTCCTGCCAAGCCTCAAGTCCGAAGACTCCAGCCCCCTGCCTAGCCTGAAGCTTGAAGACTCCGGACTCCTGCCAAGCCTCAGGCCCGAAGACTCCAGCCTCCTGCCTAGCCTCAAGCCCGAAGTCTCCAGCCTCCTGTCAAGCCTAAAGCCTGAAGACTCCAGCCTCCTGCCTAGCCTCAAGAATCCAGCCTCCTGCCTGGCCTCAAGCCCGAAGACTCCAGCCACCTACCTAGTCTCAAGCCTGAAGACTCCAGCCTCCTGCCTAGCCTCAAGCGCAAAGACTCTAGCCTCCTGCCTAGCCTCAAGCCCGAAGACTCCAGCCTTCTGCCTAGCCTCAAACCCGAAGATTCCTGCCTACTGCCTAGCCGCAATCCCAAAGACTCCAGCCTCCTGCCTAGCCTTAAGCCCGAGGACTGCAGCCTCGTGCCTAGCCTCAAGCCCGAAGACGCCAGCCTCCTGCCTAGCCTCAAGCCCGAAGACTCCAGCCTCCTGCCTAGCCTCAAGCCCGAAGACTCCAGCTTCCTGCCTAGCCTTAAGACCGAAGACTCCAGCCTCCTGCCTAGCCTCAATCCCGAAGACCCCAGCCTCGTACCTAGCCTCAAGCCTTAAGATTCCTGCCTCCTTCCTCGCCTCAAGCCCGAAGTCTCCAGCCTCCTGCATAGCCTCAAGCCTGAAGACTCCAGCCTCCTGCCTAGCCTCAAGCCCGAAGACTCCATCCTCCTGTCGAGCCTCAAGCCCGAACACTCCAGCCTCCTGCCTAGTCTCAAACCCGGACTCCAGCATACTGCCTATTCTCAAGCCCGAAGACTCCAGCCTCCTGCCTAGCCTCAAGCCTGAAGACTCCAGCCTCCTGCCAAGCCTCAAGCCTGAAGACTCCAGCCTCCTGCCAAGCCTCAAGTCCGAAGTCTCTAGCCTCCTGCCAAGCCTTAAGCCCAAAGACTCCAGCCCCCTGCCAAGCCTCAAGCCCGAACACTCCAGCCTCCTGCCAACCCTCAAGCCTGAAGTCTCCAACCTCCTTCCTTGCCTCAAACCTGAAGATTCCAGACTCCTGCCTAGCCTGAAGACACCAGCCTCCTGCCTAGCCTCAAGCCTGAAGATTCCAGCCTCCTGCCTAGCGTCAACACCGAAGACTCCAGCCTCCTGCCTAGCCTGAAGCTTGAAGACTCTAGACTCCTGCCAAGCCTGAGGCCCGAAGACTCCAGTCTCCTGACTAGCCTCAAGCCTGAAGACTCCAGCCTTCTGCCGAGCCTCAAGCCCGAAGTCTCCAGCCTCCTGTCAAGCCTAAAGCCTGAGGACTCCAGCCTCTTGCCTAGCCTCAAGAATCCAGCCTCCTACCTGGCCTCAAGCCGGAAGACTCCAGCCTCCTACCTAGTCTCAAGCCTGAAGACTCCAACGTCCTGCCTAGCCTCAAGCGCGAAGACTCCAGCCTCCTGCCTAGCCTCAAGCCTGAAGATTCCAGCCTCCTGCCTAGCCTCAAGCCTGAATACTCCAGGCTCCTGCCTAGCCTCAAGCCCGAAGACTCCAGCCTCCTGCCTGGCCTCAAGCCCGAAGACTCCAGCCTCCTGCCTAGCCTCAAGCCCGAAGACTCCAGCCTCCTGCCAAGCGTCAAGCCCGAAGACTCCAGCCTCCTGCCTGGCCTCAAGCCCGAAGACTCCAGCCTCCTACCTGGCCTCAAGCCCGAAGACTCCAGCCTCCTGCCTGGCCTCAAGCTCGAAGACTCTAGCCTCCTGCCCGGCTTCAAGCTCGAAGACTCCAGCCTCCTGTCTGGCCTCAAGCCCGAAGACTCCTGCCTCCTGCCTAACCTCAAGCCCGAAGACTCCAGCCTCCTGCCTAGCCTCAAGTCCGAAGACTCCAGCCTCCTCCGTAGCCTCAAGCCCGAAGACTCCACCCTCCGGCCAAGCCTCAAGCCCGAAGACTCCAGCCTCCTGCCTGGCCTCAAGCCCGAAGACTCCAGCCTCCTGCCTGGCCTCAAGCCCGAAGACTCCAGCCTCCTGCCTGGTCTCAAGCCCGAAGACTCCAGCCTCCTGCCTGGCCTCAAGCCCGAAGATTCCAACCTCTTGCCTGGTCTCAAGCCTGAAGACTCCAGCCTCCTGCCTAACCTCAAGCCCGAAGGCTCCAGCCTCCTGCCTAGCCTCAAGCCCGAAGACTCCAGCCTCCTGCCTAGCCTCAAGCCCGAAGTCTCCAGCCTCCTGCCTAGCCTCAAGCCCGAAGACGCCAGCCTCCTGCCTAGCCTCAAGCCCGAAGACTCCAGCCTCCTGCCTAGCCTGAAGCCCGAAGACTCCAGCTTCCTGCCTAGCCTTAAGCCCGAAGACTCCAGCCTCCTGCGTAGCCTCAAGCCTGAAGATTCCAGCCTCCTTCCTCGCCTCAAGCTTGAAGACTCCAGCCTCCTGCTTAGGCTCAAGCCTGAAGACTGCAGCCTCCTGCCTAGCCTCAAGCATGAAGACTCCAGCATCTTTCCTAGCCTCAAGCCTGTAGACTACAGCCTCCTGCCTAGCCTCAAGCCCGAAGACTCCAGCCTCCTGCCTAGCCTCAAGTCCGACGATTCCAGCCTCCTTCCTAGCCTCAAGCCCGAAGACTCCAGCCTCCTGCCTAGCCTCAAGCCCGAAGTCTCCAGCCTCCTGCATAGCCTCAAGCCTGAAGACTCCAGCCTCCTGCCTAGCCTCAAGCCCGAAGACTCCATCCTCCTGCCGAGCCTCAAGCCCGAACACTCCAGCCTCCTGCCTAGTCTCAAGCCCGAAGACTCCAGCATACTGCCTATTCTCAAGCCCGAAGACTCCAGCCTCCTGCCTAGCCTCAAGAATCCAGCCTCCTGCCTGGCCTCAAGCCCGAAGACTCCAGCCACCTACCTAGCCTCAAACCCGAAGACTCCAGCCTCCTGCCTAGCCGCAATCCCAAAGACTCCAGCCTCCTGCCTAGCCTCAAGCCCGAGGACTGCAGCCTCGTGCCTAGCCCTCAAGCCCGAAGGACTCCAGCCTCCTGCCTAGCCTCAAGCCTGAAGATTCCAGCCTTCTTCCTCGCCTCAAGCTTGAAGACTCCAGCCTCCTGCTTAGGCTCAAGCCTGAAGACTCCAGCCTCCTGCCTAGCCTCAAGCATGAAGACTCCAGCATCTTTCCTAGCCTCAAGCCTGAAGACTACAGCCTCCTGCCTAGCCTCAAGCCCGAAGACTCCAGCATCTTTCCTAGCTTCAAGCCTGAAGACTACAGCCTCCTGCCTAGCCTCAAGCCTGAAGACTCCAGCCTCCTGCCTAGCCTCAAGTCCGACGATTCCAGCCTCCTTCCTAGCCTCAAGCCCGAAGACTCCAGCCTCCTGCCTAGCCTCAAGCCCGAAGTCTCCAGCCTCCTGCATAGCCTCAAGCCTGAAGACTCCAGCCTCCTGCCTAGCCTCAAGCCCGAAGACTCCATCCTCCTGCCGAGCCTCAAGCCCGAACACTCCAGCCTCCTGCCTAGCCTCAAGAATCCAGCCTCCTGCCTGGCCTCAAGCCCGAAGACTCCAGCCACCTACCTAGCCTCAACCCGAAGACTCCAGCCTCCTGCCTAGCCGCAATCCAAAGACTCCAGCCTCCTGCATAGCCTCAAGCCCGAGGACTGCAGCCTCGTGCCTAGCCTCAAGCCCGAAGACGCCAGCCTCCTGCCTAGCCTCAAGCCCGAAGACTCCAGCCTCCTGCCTAGCCTGAAGCCCGAAGACTCCAGCTTCCTGCCTAGCCTTAAGCCCGAAGACTCCAGCCTCCTGCCTAGCCTCAAGCCTGAAGATTCCAGCCTCCTTCCTCGCCTCAAGCTTGAAGACTCCAGCCTCCTGCTTAGGCTCAAGCCTGAAGACTCCAGCCTCCTGCCTAGCCTCAAGCATGAAGACTCCAGCATCTTTCCTAGCCTCAAGCCTGTAGACTACAGCCTCCTGCCTAGCCTCAAGCCCGAAGACTCCAGCCTCCTGCCTAGCCTCAAGTCCGACGATTCCAGCCTCCTTCCTAGCCTCAAGCCCGAAGACTCCAGCCTCCTGCCTAGCCTCAAGCCCGAAGTCTCCAGCCTCCTGCATAGCCTCAAGCCTGAAGACTCCAGCCTCCTGCCTAGCCTCAAGCCCGAAGACTCCATCCTCCTGCCGAGCCTCAAGCCCGAACACTCCAGCCTCCTGCCTAGTCTCAAGCCCGAAGACTCCAGCATACTGCCTATTCTCAAGCCCGAAGACTCCAGCCTCCTGCCTAGCCTCAAGAATCCAGCCTCCTGCCTGGCCTCAAGCCCGAAGACTCCAGCCACCTACCTAGCCTCAAACCCGAAGACTCCAGCCTCCTGCCTAGCCGCAATCCCAAAGACTCCAGCCTCCTGCCTAGCCTCAAGCCCGAGGACTGCAGCCTCGTGCCTAGCCTCAAGCCCGAAGACTCCAGCCTCCTGCCTAGCCTCAAGCCTGAAGATTCCAGCCTTCTTCCTCGCCTCAAGCTTGAAGACTCCAGCCTCCTGCTTAGGCTCAAGCCTGAAGACTCCAGCATCTTTCCTAGCCTCAAGCCTGAAGACTACAGCCTCCTGCCTAGCCTCAAGCCCGAAGACTCCAGCCTCCTGCCTAGCCTCAAGTCCGACGATTCCAGCCTCCTTCCTAGCCTCAAGCCCGAAGACTCCAGCCTCCTGCCTAGCCTCAAGCCCGAAGTCTCCAGCCTCCTGCATAGCCTCAAGCCTGAACACTCCAGCCTCCTGCCTAGCCTCAAGCCCGAAGACTCCATCCTCCTGCCGCCGAGCCTCAAGCCCGAACACTCCAGCCTCCTGCCTAGTCTCAAGCCCGAAGACTCCAGCATACTGCCTATTCTCAAGCCCGAAGACTCCAGCCTCCTGCCTAGCCTCAAGAATCCAGCCTCCTGCCTGGCCTCAAGCCCGAAGACTCCAGCCACCTACCTAGCCTCAAACCCGAAGACTCCAGCCTCCTGCCTAGCCGCAATCCCAAAGACTCCAGCCTCCTGCATAGCCTCAAGCCCGAGGACTGCAGCCTCGTGCCTAGCCTCAAGCCCGAAGACGCCAGCCTCCTGCCTAGCCTCAAGCCCGAAGACTCCAGCCTCCTGCCTAGCCTGAAGCCCGAAGACTCCAGCTTCCTGCCTAGCCTTAAGCCCGAAGACTCCAGCCTCCTGCTTAGGCTCAAGCCTGAAGACTCCAGCCTCCTGCCTAGCCTCAAGCATGAAGACTCCAGCATCTTTCCTAGCCTCAAGCCTGAAGACTACAGCCTCCTGCCTAGCCTCAAGCCCGAAGACTCCAGCCTCCTGCCTAGCCTCAAGTCCGACGATTCCAGCCTCCTTCCTAGCCTCAAGCCCGAAGACTCCAGCCTCCTGCCTAGCCTCAAGCCCGAAGTCTCCAGCCTCCTGCATAGCCTCAAGCCTGAAGACTCCAGCCTCCTGCCTAGCCTCAAGCCCGAAGACTCCATCCTCCTGCCGAGCCTCAAGCCCGAACACTCCAGCCTCCTGCCTAGTCTCAAGCCCGAAGACTCCAGCATACTGCCTATTCTCAAGCCCGAAGACTCCAGCCTCCTGCCTAGCCTCAAGAATCCAGCCTCCTGCCTGGCCTCAAGCCGAAGACTCCAGCCACCTACCTAGCCTCAAACCCGAAGACTCCAGCCTCCTGCCTAGCCGCAATCCCAAAGACTCCAGCCTCCTGCATAGCCTCAAGCCCGAGGACTGCAGCCTCGTGCCTAGCCTCAAGCCCGAAGACGCCAGCCTCCTGCCTAGCCTCAAGCCCGAAGACTCCAGCCTCCTGCCTAGCCTGAAGCCCGAAGACTCCAGCTTCCTGCCTAGCCTTAAGCCCGAAGACTCCAGCCTCCTGCCTAGCCTCAAGCCTGAAGATTCCAGCCTCCTTCCTCGCCTCAAGCTTGAAGACTCCAGCCTCCTGCTTAGGCTCAAGCCTGAAGACTCCAGCCTCCTGCCTAGCCTCAAGCATGAAGACTCCAGCATCTTTCCTAGCCTCAAGCCTGAAGACTACAGCCTCCTGCCTAGCCTCAAGCCCGAAGACTCCAGCCTCCTGCATAGCCTCAAGCCTGAAGACTCCAGCCTCCTGCCTAGCCTCAAGCCCGAAGACTCCATCCTCCTGCCGAGCCTCAAGCCCGAACACTCCAGCCTCCTGCCTAGTCTCAAGCCCGAAGACTCCAGCATACTGCCTATTCTCAAGCCCGAAGACTCCAGCCTCCTGCCTAGCCTCAAGCCCAAAGACTCCAGCCTCCTGCCTAGCCTCAAGCCTGAAGACTCCAGCCTCCTGCCAAGCCTCAAGCCTGAAGACTCCAGCCTCCTACCAAGCCTCAAGTCCGAAGACTCCAGCCTCCTAGCTAGCCTCATGCCTGAAGACTACAGCCTCCTGCCTAGCCTCAAGGCCGAAGACTCCAGCCCCCTGCCTAGCCTGAAACTTGAAGACTCCTGACTCATGCCAAGCCTCAGGCCCGAAGACTCCAGCCTCCTGCCTAGCCTCAAGAATCCAGCCTCCTGCCTGGCCTCAAGCCCGAAGACTCCAGCCACCTACCTAGTCTCAAGCCTGAAGACTCCAGCCTAATGCCTAGCCTCAAGCGCAAATACTCTAGCCTCCTGCCTAGCCTCAAGCCCGAAGACTCCAGCCTTCTGCCTAGCCTCAAACCCGAAGACTCCAGCCTCCTGCCTAGCTGCAATCCCAAGGACTCCAGCCTCCTGCCTAGCCTCAAGCCCGAGGACAGCAGCCTCGTGCCTAGCCGCAAGCCCGATGACGCCAGCCTCCTGCCTAGCCACAAGCCAAAAATTCCAGCCTCCTGCCTAGCCTCAAGCCCGAAGACTCCAGCTTCCTGCCTAGCCTTAAGCCCGAAGACTCCAGCCTCCTGCCTAGCCTCAATTCCGGAGACCCAGCCTCCGACCTAGCCACAAGCCTGAAGATTCCAGCCTCCTTCCTCGCCTCAAGCTTGAAGACTCCAGCCTCCTGCTTAGGCTCAAGCCTGAAGACTCCAGCCTCCTGCCTCGCCTCAAGCCTGAAGACTCCAGCATCTTTCCTAGCCTCAAGCCTGAACACTACAGCCTCCTGCCTAGCCTCAAGCCCGAAGACTCCAGCCTCCTGCCTAGCCTCAAGTCCGACGATTCCAGCCGCCTTCCTGGCCACAAGCCCGAAGACTCCAGCCTCCTGCCTGGTCTCAAGCCTGAAGACTCCAGCCTCCTGCCTGGCCTCAAGCCCGAAGACTCCAGCCTCCTGCCTGGCTTCAAGCTCGAAGACTCCAGCCTCCTGCCTGGCCTCAAGCCTGAAGACTCCAGCCTCCTGCTTAACCTGAAGCCCGAAGACTCCAGCCTCCTGCCTAGCCTCAAGCCCGAAGACTCCAGCCTCCTGCCTAGCCTCAAGCCCGAAGACTCCAGCCTCCTCCCTAGCCTCAAGCCCGAAGACTCCAGCCTCCTGCCAAGCCTCAAGTCCGAAGACTCCAGCCTCCGGCCAAACCTCAAGCCCGAAGTCTCCAGCCTCCTGCCTAGCCTCAAGCCCGAAGACTCCAGCCTCCTGCCTTCCCTCAAGCCCGAAGACTCCAGCCTCCTACCTAGCCTCAAGCCTGAAGACTACAGCCTCCTGCCTAGCCTCAATGCCGAAGACTCCAGCCCCCTGCCTAACCTGAAGCTTGAAGACTCCTGACTCCTGCCAAGCCTCAGGCCCGAAGACTCCAGCCTCCTCCCTAGCCTCAAGCCCGAAGTCTCCAGCCTCCTGTCAAGCCTAAAGCCTGAAGACTCCAGCCTCCTGCCTAGCCTCAAGAATACAGCCTCCTGCCTGGCCTCAAGCCCGAAGACTCCAGCCACCTACCTAGCCTCAAACCCGAAGACTCCAGCCTCCTGCCTAGCCGCAATCCCAAAGACTCCAGCCTCCTGCCTAGCCTCAAGCCCGAGGACTGCAGCCTCGTGCCTAGCCTCAAGCCCGAAGACGCCAGCCTCCTGCCTAGCCTCAAGCCCGAAGACTCCAGCCTCCTGCCTAGCCTGAAGCCCGAAGACTCCAGCTTCCTGCCTAGCCTTAAGCCCGAAGACTCCAGCCTCCTGCCTAGCCTCAAGCCTGAAGATTCCAGCCTCCTTCCTCGCCTCAAGCTTGAAGACTCCAGCCTCCTGCTTAGGCTCAAGCCTGAAGACTCCAGCCTCCTGCCTAGCCTCAAGCATGAAGACTCCAGCATCTTTCCTAGCCTCAAGCCTGAAGACTACAGCCTCCTGCCTAGCCTCAAGCCCGAAGACTCCAGCCTCCTGCCTAGCCTCAAGTCCGACGATTCCAGCCTCCTTCCTAGCCTCAAGCCCGAAGACTCCAGCCTCCTGCCTAGCCTCAAGCCCGAAGTCTCCAGCCTCCTGCATAGCCTCAAGCCTGAAGACTCCAGCCTCCTGCCTAGCCTTAAGCCCGAAGACTCCATCCTCCTGCCGAGCCTCAAGCCCGAACACTCCAGCCTCCTGCCTAGTCTCAAGCCCGAAGACTCCAGCATACTGCCTATTCTCAAGCCCGAAGACTCCAGCCTCCTGCCTAGCCTCAAGCCCAAAGACTCCAGCCTCCTGCCTAGCCTCAAGCCTGAAGACTCCAGCCTCCTGCCAAGCCTCAAGCCTGAAGACTCCAGCCTCCTACCAAGCCTCAAGTCCGAAGACTCCAGCCTCCTACCTACCCTCAAGCCTGAAGACTACAGCCTCCTGCCTAGCCTCAAGGCCGAAGACTCCAGCCCCCTGCCTAGCCTGAAGCTTGAAGACTCCTGACTCATGCCAAGCCTCAGGCCCGAAGACTCCAGCCTCCTGCCTAGCCTCAAGAATCCAGCCTCCTGCCTGGCCTCAAGCCCGAAGACTCCAGCCACCTACCTAGTCTCAAGCCTGAAGACTCCAGCCTAATGCCTAGCCTCAAGCGCAAATACTCTAGCCTCCTGCCTAGCCTCAAGCCCGAAGACTCCAGCCTTCTGCCTAGCCTCAAACCCGAAGACTCCAGCCTCCTGCCTAGCTGCAATCCCAAAGACTCCAGCCTCCTGCCTAGCCTCAAGCCCGTGGACAGCAGCCTCGTGCCTAGCCGCAAGCCCGATGACGCCAGCCTCCTGCCTAGCCACAAGCCCAAAAACTCCAGCCTCCTGCCTAGCCTCAAGCCCGAAGACTCCAGCTTCCTGCCTAGCCTTAAGCCCGAAGACTCCAGCCTCCTGCCTAGCCTCAATTCCGGAGACCCCAGCCTCCGACCTAGCCACAAGCCTGAAGATTCCAGCCTCCTTCCTCGCCTCAAGCTTGAAGACTCCAGCCTCCTGCTTAGGCTCAAGCCTGAAGACTCCAGCCTCCTGCCTCGCCTCAAGCCTGAAGACTCCAGCATCTTTCCTAGCCTCAAGCCTGAACACTACAGCCTCCTGCCTAGCCTCAAGCCCGAAGACTCCAGCCTCCTGCCTAGCCTCAAGTCCGACGATTCCAGCCTCCTTCCTAGCCTCAAGCCCGAAGACTCCAGCCTCCTGCCTAGCCTCAAGCCCGAAGTCTCCAGCCTCCTGCATAGCCTCAAGCCTGAAGACTCCAGCCTCCTGCCTAGCCTCAAGCCCGAATACTCCATCCTCCTGCCGAGCCTCAAGCCCGAACACTCCAGCCTCCTGCCTAGTCTCAAGCCCGAAGACTCCAGCATACTGCCAATTCTCAAGCCCGAAGACTCCAGCCTCCTGCCTAGCCTCAAGCCCAAAGACTCCAGCCTCCTGCCTAGCCTCAAGCCTGAAGACTCCAGCCTCCTGCCAAGCCTCAAGCCTGAAGACTCCAGCCTCCTGCCAAACCTCAAGTCCGAAGTCTCTAGACTCCTGCCAAGCCTTAAGCCTGAAGACTCCAGCCCCCTGCCAAGCCTCAAGCCCGAGGACTCCAGCCTCCTGCCAACCCTCAAGCCTGAAGTCTCCAACCTCCTGTCAAGCCTCAAGCCCGAAGACTCCAGCCACCTGCCAAGCCTCAAGCCCGAAGACTCCAGCCTCCTGCCAAGCCTCAAGCCCGAACACTGCAGCCTCCTGCCAAGCCTCAATCCCGAAGACTCCAGCCTCCTGCCTAGCCTCAAGCCTGAAGACTCCAGCCTCCTGCCTAGCCTCAAGCCTGGACTCCAGCGTCCTGCCTAGCCTCAAGACAGAAGACTCCAGCCTCCTGCCTAGCCTCAAGCCTGAAGACTCCAGCCTCCTTCCTTGCCTCAAACCTGAAGATTCCAGACTCCTGCCTAGCCTGAAGACACCAGCCTCCTGACTAGCCTCAAGCCTGAAGACTCCAGCCTCCTGCCGAGCCTCAAGCCCGAAGTCTCCAGCCTCCTGTCAAGCCTAAAACCTGAGGACTCCAGCCTCCTGCCTAGCCTCAAGAATCCAGCCTCCTACCTGGCCTCAAGCCGGAAGACTCCAGCCTCCTACATAGTCTCAAGCCTGAAGACTCCAGCCTCCTGCCTAGCCTCAAGCGCGAAGACTCCAGCCTCCTGCCTAGCCTCAAGCCTGAAGATTCCAGCCTCCTGCGTAGCCTCAAGCCTGAATACTCCAGGCTCCTGCCTATCCTCAAGCCCGAAGACTCCAGCCTCCTGTCTGGCCTCAAGCCCGAAGACTCCAGCCTCCTGCCTAGCCTCAACCCGAAGACTCCAGCCTCCTGCCAAGCCTCAAGCCCGAAGACTCCAGCCTCCTGCCTGGCTTCAAGCCCGAAGACTCCAGCCTCCTGCCTAGCCTCAAGCCCGAAGACTCCAGCCTCCTGCCTAGCCTCAAGTCCGAAGACTCCAGCCTCCTCCGTAGCCTCAAGCCCGAAGACTCCAGCCTCCTGCCAAGCCTCAAGCCCGAAGACTCCAGCCTCCTGCCTGGCCTCAAGCCCGAAGACTCCAGCCTCCTGCCTGGCCTCAAGCCCGAAGACTCCAGCCTCCTGCCTGGTCTCAAGCCCGAACACTCCAGCCTCCTGCCTGGCCTCAAGCCCGAAGATTCCAGCCTCCTGCCTGGTCTCAAGCCTGAAGACTCCAGCCTCCTGCCTAACCTCAAGCCCGAAGACTCCAGCCTCCTCCCTAGCCTCAAGCTCGAAGACTCCAGCCTCCTGCCTAGCCTCAAGCCCGAAAACTCCAGCCTCCTGCCAAGCCTCAGCCCGAAGACTCCAGACTCCTGCCTGGCATCAAGCCCGAATACTCCAGCCTCCTGCCTGGCCTCAAGCCCGAAGACTCCAGCCTCCTGCCTGGTCTCAAGCCCGAAGACTCCAGCCTCCTGCCTGGCCTCAAGCCCGAAGATTCCAGACTCCTGCCTGGCTTCAAGCTCGAAGACTCGAGCCTCCTGCCTAGCCTCAAGCCCGGAGACTCCAGCTCCCTGCCTAGCCTTAAGCCCGAAGACTCTAGCCTCCTGCCTAGCCTCAATCCCGAAGACCCCAGCCTCCTACCTAGCCTCAAGCCTGGAGATTCCAGCCTCCTTCCTCGCCTCAAGCTTGAAGACTCCAGCCTCCTGCTTAGGCTCAAGCCTGAAGACTCCAGCCTCCTGCCTAGCCTCAAGCCTGAAGACTCCAGCATCTTTCCTAGCCTCATGCCTGAAGACTACAGCCTCCTGCCTAGCCTCAAGCCCGAAGACTCCAGCCTCCTGCCTAGCCTCAAGTCCGACGATTCCAGCCTCCTTCCTAGCCTCAAGCCCGAAGACTCCAGCCTCCTGCCTAGCCTCAAGCCCGAAGTCTCCAGCCTCCTGCATAGCCTCAAGCCTGAAGACTCCAGCCTCCTGCCTAGCCTCAAGCCCGAAGACTCCATCCTCCTGCCGAGCCTCAAGCCCGAACACTCCAGCCTCCTGCCTAGTCTCAAGCCCGAAGACTCCAGCATACTGCCTATTCTCAAGCCCGAAGACTCCAGCCTCCTGCCTAGCCTCAAGCCCAAAGACTCCAGCCTCCTGCCTAGCCTCAAGCCTGAAGACTCCAGCCTCCTGCCAAGCCTCAAGCCTGAAGACTCCAGCCTCCTGCCAAGCCTCAAGTCCGAAGACTCCAGCCCCCTGCCTAGCCTGAAGCTTGAAGACTCCGGACTCCTGCCAAGCCTCAGGCCCGAAGTCTCCAGCCTCCTGTCAAGCCTAAAGCCTGAAGACTCCAGCCTCCTGCCTAGCCTCAAGAATCCAGCCTCCTGCCTGGCCTCAAGCCCGAAGACTCCAGCCACCTACCTAGTCTCAAGCCTGAAGACTCCAGCCTCCTGCCTAGCCTCAAGCGCAAAGACTCTAGCCTCCTGCCTAGCCTCAAGCCCGAAGACTCCAGCCTTCTGCCTAGCCTCAAACCCGAAGATTCCTGCCTACTGCCTAGCCGCAATCCCAAAGACTCCAGCCTCCTGCCTAGCCTTAAGCCCGAGGACTGCAGCCTCGTGCCTAGCCTCAAGCCCGAAGACGCCAGCCTCCTGCCTAGCCTCAAGCCCGAAGACTCCAGCCTCCTGCCTAGCCTCAAGCCCGAAGACTCCAGCTTCCTGCCTAGCCTTAAGACCGAAGACTCCAGCCTCCTGCCTAGCCTCAATCCCGAAGACCCCAGCCTCGTACCTAGCCTCAAGCCTTAAGATTCCTGCCTCCTTCCTCGCCTCAAGCCCGAAGTCTCCAGCCTCCTGCATAGCCTCAAGCCTGAAGACTCCAGCCTCCTGCCTAGCCTCAAGCCCGAAGACTCCATCCTCCTGCCGAGCCTCAAGCCCGAACACTCCAGCCTCCTGCCTAGTCTCAAACCCGGACTCCAGCATACTGCCTATTCTCAAGCCCGAAGACTCCAGCCTCCTGCCTAGCCTCAAGCCCAAAGACTCCAGTCTCCTGACTAGCCTCAAGCCTGAAGACTCCAGCCTCCTGCCAAGCCTCAAGCCTGAAGACTCCAGCCTCCTGCCAAGCCTCAAGTCCGAAGTCTCTAGCCTCCTGCCAAGCCTTAAGCCCAAAGACTCCAGCCCCCTGCCAAGCCTCAAGCCCGAACACTCCAGCCTCCTGCCAACCCTCAAGCCTGAAGTCTCCAAACTCCTGTCAAGCCTCAAGCCCGAAAACTCCAGCCACCTGCCAAGCCTCAAGCCCGAAGACTCCAGCCTCCTGCCAAGCCTCAAGCCCGAACACTGCAGACTCCTGCCAAGCCTCAATCCCGAAGACTCCAGCCTCCTGCCTAGCCTCAAGCCCGAAGACTCCAGCCTCCTGCCTAGCCTCAAGCCTGGACTCCAGCGTCCTGCCTAGCCTCAAGCCAGAAGACTCCAGCCTCCTGCCTAGCCTCAAGCCTGAAGACTCCAGCCTCCTTCCTTGCCTCAAACCTGAAGATTCCAGACTCCTGCCTAGCCTGAAGACACCAGCCTCCTGCCTAGCCTCAAGCCTGAAGATTCCAGCCTCCTGCCTAGCGTCAACACCGAAGACTCCAGCCTCCTGACAAGCCTCAAGCCCGAGGACTCCAGCCTTCTACCAAGCCTCAAGCCCGAAGACTCCAGCCTCCTGCCTAGCCTCAAGCCTGAAGATTCCAGCCTCCTTCCTCGCCTCAAGCTTGAAGACTCCAGCCTCCTGCTTAGGCTCAAGCCTGAAGACTCCAGCCTCCTGCCTAGCCTCAAGCATGAAGACTCCAGCATCTTTCCTAGCCTCAAGCCTGAAGACTACAGCCTCCTGCCTAGCCTCAAGCCCGAAGACTCCAGCCTCCTGCCTAGCCTCAAGTCCGACGATTCCAGCCTCCTTCCTAGCCTCAAGCCCGAAGACTCCAGCCTCCTGCCTAGCCTCAAGCCCGAAGTCTCCAGCCTCCTGCATAGCCTCAAGCCTGAAGACTCCAGCCTCCTGCCTAGCCTCAAGCCCGAATACTCCATCCTCCTGCCGAGCCTCAAGCCCGAACACTCCAGCCTCCTGCCTAGTCTCAAGCCCGAAGACTCCAGCATACTGCCAATTCTCAAGCCCGAAGACTCCAGCCTCCTGCCTAGCCTCAAGCCCAAAGACTCCAGCCTCCTGCCTAGCCTCAAGCCTGAAGACTCCAGCCTCCTGCCAAGCCTCAAGCCTGAAGACTCCAGCCTAATGCCAAACCTCAAGTCCGAAGTCTCTAGACTCCTGCCAAGCCTTAAGCCTGAAGACTCCAGCCCCCTGCCAAGCCTCAAGCCCGAAGACTCCAGCCTCCTGCCAACCCTCAAGCCTGAAGTCTCCAACCTCCTGTCAAGCCTCAAGCCCGAAGACTCCAGCCACCTGCCAAGCCTCAAGCCCGAAGACTCCAGCCTCCTGCCAAGCCTCAAGCCCGAACACTGCAGCCTCCTGCCAAGCCTCAATCCCGAAGACTCCAGCCTCCTGCCTAGCCTCAAGCCTGAAGACTCCAGCCTCCTGCCTAGCCTCAAGCCTGGACTCCAGCGTCCTGCCTAGCCTCAAGCCAGAAGACTCCAGCCTCCTGCCTAGCCTCAAGCCTGAAGACTCCAGCCTCCTTCCTTGCCTCAAACCTGAAGATTCCAGACTCCTGCCTAGCCTGAAGACACCAGCCTCCTGACTAGCCTCAAGCCTGAAGACTCCAGCCTCCTGCCGAGCCTCAAGCCCGAAGTCTCCAGCCTCCTGTCAAGCCTAAAACCTGAGGACTCCAGCCTCCTGCCTAGCCTCAAGAATCCAGCCTCCTACCTGGCCTCAAGCCGGAAGACTCCAGCCTCCTACATAGTCTCAAGCCTGAAGACTCCAGCCTCCTGCCTAGCCTCAAGCGCGAAGACTCCAGCCTCCTGCCTAGCCTCAAGCCTGAAGATTCCAGCCTCCTGCGTAGCCTCAAGCCTGAATACTCCAGGCTCCTGCCTAGCCTCAAGCCCGAAGACTCCAGCCTCCTGTCTGGCCTCAAGCCCGAAGACTCCAGCCTCCTGCCTAGCCTCAACCCGAAGACTCCAGCCTCCTGCCAAGCCTCAAGCCCGAAGACTCCAGCCTCCTGCCTGGCTTCAAGCCCGAAGACTCCAGCCTCCTGCCTAGCCTCAAGCCCGAAGACTCCAGCCTCCTGCCTAGCCTCAAGTCCGAAGACTCCAGCCTCCTCCGTAGCCTCAAGCCCGAAGACTCCAGCCTCCTGCCAAGCCTCAAGCCCGAAGACTCCAGCCTCCTGCCTGGCCTCAAGCCCGAAGACTCCAGCCTCCTGCCTGGCCTCAAGCCCGAAGACTCCAGCCTCCTGCCTGGTCTCAAGCCCGAACACTCCAGCCTCCTGCCTGGCCTCAAGCCCGAAGATTCCAGCCTCCTGCCTGGTCTCAAGCCTGAAGACTCCAGCCTCCTGCCTAACCTCAAGCCCGAAGACTCCAGCCTCCTCCCTAGCCTCAAGCTCGAAGACTCCAGCCTCCTGCCTAGCCTCAAGCCCGAAAACTCCAGCCTCCTGCCAAGCCTCAGCCCGAAGACTCCAGACTCCTGCCTGGCATCAAGCCCGAATACTCCAGCCTCCTGCCTGGCCTCAAGCCCGAAGACTCCAGCCTCCTGCCTGGTCTCAAGCCCGAAGACTCCAGCCTCCTGCCTGGCCTCAAGCCCGAAGATTCCAGACTCCTGCCTGGCTTCAAGCTCGAAGACTCCAGCCTCCTGCCTAGCCTCAAGCCCGGAGACTCCAGCTCCCTGCCTAGCCTTAAGCCCGAAGACTCTAGCCTCCTGCCTAGCCTCAATCCCGAAGACCCCAGCCTCCTACCTAGCCTCAAGCCTGAAGAATCCAGCCTCCTTCCTCGCCTCAAGCTTGAAGACTCCAGCCTCCTGCTTAGGCTCAAGCCTGAAGACTCCAGCCTCCTGCCTAGCCTCAAGCCTGAAGACTCCAGCATCTTTCCTAGCCTCATGCCTGAAGACTACAGCCTCCTGCCTAGCCTCAAGCCCGAAGACTCCAGCCTCCTGCCTAGCCTCAAGTCCGACGATTCCAGCCTCCTTCCTAGCCTCAAGCCCGAAGACTCCAGCCTCCTGCCTAGCCTCAAGCCCGAAGTCTCCAGCCTCCTGCATAGCCTCAAGCCTGAAGACTCCAGCCTCCTGCCTAGCCTCAAGCCCGAAGACTCCATCCTCCTGCCGAGCCTCAAGCCCGAACACTCCAGCCTCCTGCCTAGTCTCAAGCCCGAAGACTCCAGCATACTACCTATTCTCAAGCCCGAAGACTCCAGCCTCCTGCCTAGCCTCAAGCCCAAAGACTCCAGCCTCCTGCCTAGCCTCAAGCCTGAAGACTCCAGCCTCCTGCCAAGCCTCAAGCCTGAAGACTCCAGCCTCCTGCCAAGCCTCAAGTCCGAAGACTCCAGCCCCCTGCCTAGCCTGAAGCTTGAAGACTCCGGACTCCTGCCAAGCCTCAGGCCCGAAGTCTCCAGCCTCCTGTCAAGCCTAAAGCCTGAAGACTCCAGCCTCCTGCCTAGCCTCAAGAATCCAGCCTCCTGCCTGGCCTCAAGCCCGAAGACTCCAGCCACCTACCTAGTCTCAAGCCTGAAGACTCCAGCCTCCTGCCTAGCCTCAAGCGCAAAGACTCTAGCCTCCTGCCTAGCCTCAAGCCCGAAGACTCCAGCCTTCTGCCTAGCCTCAAACCCGAAGATTCCTGCCTACTGCCTAGCCGCAATCCCAAACACTCCAGCCTCCTGCCTAGCCTTAAGCCCGAGGACTGCAGCCTCGTGCCTAGCCTCAAGCCCGAAGACGCCAGCCTCCTGCCTAGCCTCAAGCCCGAAGACTCCAGCCTCCTGCCTAGCCTCAAGCCCGAAGACTCCAGCTTCCTGCCTAGCCTTAAGACCGAAGACTCCAGCCTCCTGCCTAGCCTCAATCCCGAAGACCCCAGCCTCGTACCTAGCCTCAAGCCTTAAGATTCCTGCCTCCTTCCTCGCCTCAAGCCCGAAGTCTCCAGCCTCCTGCATAGCCTCAAGCCTGAAGACTCCAGCCTCCTGCCTAGCCTCAAGCCCGAAGACTCCATCCTCCTGCCGAGCCTCAAGCCCGAACACTCCAGCCTCCTGCCTAGTCTCAAACCCGGACTCCAGCATACTGCCTATTCTCAAGCCCGAAGACTCCAGCCTCCTGCCTAGCCTCAAGCCCAAAGACTCCAGTCTCCTGCCTAGCCTCAAGCCTGAAGACTCCAGCCTCCTGCCAAGCCTCAAGCCTGAAGACTCCAGCCTCCTGCCAAGCCTCAAGTCCGAAGTCTCTAGCCTCCTGCCAAGCCTTAAGCCCAAAGACTCCAGCCCCCTGCCAAGCCTCAAGCCCGAACACTCCAGCCTCCTGCCAACCCTCAAGCCTGAAGTCTCCAACCTCCTGTCAAGCCTCAAGCCCGAAAACTCCAGCCACCTGCCAAGCCTCAAGCCCGAAGACTCCAGCCTCCTGCCAAGCCTCAAGCCCGAACACTGCAGACTGCTGCCAAGCCTCAATCCCGAAGACTCCAGCCTCCTGCCTAGCCTCAAGCCCGAAGACTCCAGCCTCCTGCCTAGCCTCAAGCCTGGACTCCAGCGTCCTGCCTAGCCTCAAGCCAGAAGACTCCAGCCTCCTGCCTAGCCTCAAGCCTGAAGACTCCAGCCTCCTTCCTTGCCTCAAACCTGAAGATTCCAGACTCCTGCCTAGCCTGAAGACACCAGCCTCCTGCCTAGCCTCAAGCCTGAAGATTCCAGCCTCCTGCCTAGCGTCAACACCGAAGACTCCAGCCTCCTGACAAGCCTCAAGCCCGAGGACTCCAGCCTTCTACCAAGCCTGAAGCCCGAAGACTCCAGCCTTCTGCCAAGCCTCAAGCCCAAAGACTCCAGCCTCCTGCATGCTTCGCCTCAAGTCTCTGGCCTCCTGCCTCCTGCCAACCCTCGCCTCAAGTCTCTAGCCTCCAACCTCCTACCAACCCTCGCCTCAAGTCTCTAGCCTCTAGCCTCAAGCCTGAAGACTCCAGCCTCCTGCCTCCTGCCAAGCCTCGCCTCTAGCCTCAAGCCTGAAGACTCCAGCCTCCTGCCTAGCCTCAAGCGCGAAAACTCTAGCCTACTGCCTACCCTCAAGCCCGAAGACTCCAGCCTTTTGCCTAGCCTCAAGCTCGAAGACTCCAGCCTCCTGCCTAGCCGCAATCCCAAAGACTCCAGCCTCCTGCCTAGCCTCAAGCCCGAAGACTGCAGCCTCCTGCCTAGCCTCAAACCCGAAGACTGCAGCCTCCTGCCTAGCCTCAAGCCCGAAGACTCCAGCCTTCTGCCTAGCCTCAAGCCCGAATACTGCAGCCTCCTGCCTAGCCTCAGGCCTGAAGACTCCAGCCTCCTGCCTAGCCTCAAGCCTGAAGACTCCAGCCTCCTGCCTAGCCTCAAGCCTGAATACTCCGGCCACCTGCCTAGCCTCAAGCCCGAAGACTCCAGCCTCCTGCCTAGCCTCAAGCCCGAAGTCTCCAGCCTCGTGTCAAGCCTGAAGCCTGAAGACTCCAGCCTCCTGCCTAGCCTCAAGTATCCAGCCTCCTGCCTGGCCTCAAGCCCGATGACTCCAGCCTCCTACCTAGTCTCAAGCCTGAAGACTCCAGCCTCCTGCCTAGCCTCAAGCGCGAAGACTCCAGCCTCCTGCCTAGCCTCAAGCCCGAAGACTCCAGCCTCCTGCCTAGCGTCAAGCTCGAAGTCCCCAGCCTCCTGCCTAGCCTCAAGCCCGAAGACTCCAGCCTCCTTCCTCGCCTCAAGCTTGAAGACTCCAGCCTCCGGCTTAGGCTCAAGCCTGAAGACTCCAGCCTCCTGCCTAGCCTCAAGCCTGAAGACTCCAGCATCTTTCCTAGCCTCAAGCCTGAAGACTCCAGCCTCCTGCCTAGCCTCAAGCCCGAAGACTCCATCCTCCTGCCGAGCCTCAAGCCCGAACACTCCAGCCTCCTGCCTAGTCTCAAGCCCGAAGACTCCAGCATACTGCCTATTCTCAAGACCGAAGACTCCAGCCTCCTGCCTAGCCTCAAGCCCAAAGACTCCAGCCTCCTGCCTAGCCTCAAGCCTGAAGACTCCAGCCTCCTGCCAAGCCTCAAGCCTGAAGACTCCAGCCTCCTGCCAAGCCTCAAGTCCGAAGACTCCAGCCCCCTGCCTAGCCTGAAGCTTGAAGACTCCGGACTCCTGCCAAGCCTCAGGCCCGAAGACTCCAGCCTCCTGCCTAGCCTCAAGCCCGAAGTCTCCAGCCTCCTGTCAAGCCTAAAGCCTGAAGACTCCAGCCTCCTCCCTAGCCTCAAGAATCCAGCCTCCTGCCTGGCCTCAAGCCCGAAGACTCCAGCCACCTACCTACTCTCAAGCCTGAAGACTCCAGCCTCCTGACTAGCCTCAAGCGCAAAGACTCTAGCCTCCTGCCTAGTCTCAAGCCCGAAGACTCCAGCCTTCTGCCTAGCCTCAAACCCGAAGGCTCCAGCCTCCTGCCTAGCCGCAATCCCAAAGACTCCAGCCTCCTGCCTAGCCTCAAGCCCGAGGACTGCAGCCTCGTGCCTAGCCTCAAGCCCGAAGACGCCAGCCTCCTGCCTAGCCTCAAGCCCGAAGACTCCAGGCTCCTGCCTAGCCTCAAGCCCAAAGACTCCAGCTTCCTGCCTAGCCTTAAGCCCGAAGACTCCAGCCTCCTGCCTAGCCTCAATCCCGAAGACCCCAGCCTCCTACCTAGCCTCAAGCCTTAAGATTCCTGCCTCCTTCCTCGCCTCAAGCTTGAAGACTACAGCCTCCTGCCTAGCCTCAAGCCCGAAGACTCCAGCCTCCTGCCTAGCCTCAAGCCCGAAGACTTCAGCCTCCTCCCTAGCCTCAAGCCCGAAGACTCCATCCTCCTGCCGAGCCTCAAGCCCGAACACTCCAGCCTCCTGCCTAGTCTCAAGCCCGGACTCCAGCATACTGCCTATTCTCAAGCCCGAAGACTCCAGCCTCCTGCCTAGCCTCAAGCCCAAAGACTCCAGCCTCCTGCCTAGCCTCAAGCCTGAAGACTCCAGCCTCCTGCCAAGCCTCAAGCCTGAAGTCTCTAGCCTCCTGCCAAGCCTTAAGCCCGAAGACTCCAGCCCCCTGCCAACCCTCAAGCCTGAAGTCTCCAACCTCCCGTCAAGCCTCAAGCCCGAAGACTCCAGCCACCTGCAAAGCTTCAAGATCGAAGACTCCAGACTCCTGCCAAGCCTCAAGCCCGAACACTGCAACGTCCTGCCAAGCCTCAATCCCGAAGACTCCAGCCTCCTGCCTAGCCTCAAGCCTGAAGACTCCAGCCTCCTGCCTAGCCTCAAGCCTGGACTCCAGCGTCCTGCCTAGCCTCAAGCCTGAAGATTCCAGCCTCCTGCCTAGCGTCAACACCGAAGACTCCAGCCTCCTGCCTAGCCTGAAGCTTGAAGACTCTAGACTCCTGCCAAGCCTGAGGCCCGAAGACTCCAGTCTCCTGACTAGCCTCAAGCCTGAAGACTCCAGCCTCCTGCCGAGAATCAAGCCCGAAGTCTCCAGCCTCCTGTCAACCCTAAAGCCTGAGGACTCCAGCCTCCTGCCTAGCCTCAAGAATCCAGCCTCCTACCTGGCCTCAAGCTGGAAGACTCCAGCCTCCTACCTAGTCTCAAGCCTGAAGACTCCAGCCTCCTGCCTAGCCTCAAGCGCGAAGTCTCCAGCCTCCTGCCTAGCCTCAAGCCTGAAGATTCCAGCCTCCTGCCTAGCCTCAAGCCTGAATACTCCAGGCTCCTGCCTAGCCTCAAGCCCGAAGACTCCAGCCTCCTGCCTGGCCTAAAGCCCGAAGAATCCAGCCACCTGCCTAGCCACAAGCCCGAAGACTCCAGCCTCCTGCCAAGCCTCAAGCCCGAAGACTCCAGCCTCCTGCCTGGCCTCAAGCCCGAAGACTCCAGCCTCCTGCCTGGCCTCAAGCCCGAAGACTCCAGCCTCCTGCCTGGTCTCAAGCCCGAAGACTCCAGCCTCCTGCCTGGCCTCAAGCCCGAAGATTCCAGCCTCCTGCCTGGTCTCAAGCCTGAAGACTCCAGCCTCCTGCCTAACCTCAAGCCCGAAGACTCCAGCCTCCTGCCTAGCCTCAAACCTGAAGACTCCAGCCTCCTGCCTAGCCTCAAGCCCAAAGACTCCAGCCTCCTCCCTAGCCTCAAGATCGAAGACTCCAGCCTCCTGCCAAGCCTCAAGCCCAAAGACTCCAGCCTCCTGCCAAGCCTCAGCCCGAAGACTCCAACCTCCTGCCAAGCCTCAAGCCCGAAGGCTCCAGCCTCCTGCCTGGCATCAAGCCCGAATACTCCAGCCTCCTGCCTGGCCACAAGCCCGAAGACTCCAGCCTCCTGCCTAACCTCAAGCCCGAAGTCTCCAGCCTCCTGCCTAGCCTAAAGCCCGAAGACTCCAGCCTCCTGCCAAGCCTCAAGCCTGAAGACTCCAGCCTACTGCCTGGCCTCAAGCCCGAAGACTCCAGCCTCCTGCCTGGCCTCAAGCCCGAAGACTCCAGCCTCCTGCCTCGTCTCAAGCCTGAAGACTCCAGCCTCCTGCCTGGCCTCAAGCCCGAAGACTCCAGCCTCCTGCCTGGCTTCAAGCTCGAAGACTCCAGCCTCCTGCCTGGCCTCAAGCCTGAAGACTCCAGACTCCTGCTTAACCTGAAGCCCGAAGACTCCAGCCTCCTGCCTAGCCTCAAGCCCGAAGACTCCAGCCTCCTGCCTAGCCTCAAGCCCGAAGACTTCAGCCTCCTCCCTAGCCTCAAGCCCGAAGACTCCAGCCTCCTGCCAAGCCTCAAGTCCGAAGACTCCAGCCTCCGGCCAAGCCTCAAGCCCGAAGTCTCCAGCCTCCTGCCTAGCCTCAAGCCCGAAGACTCCAGCCTCCTGACAAGCCTCAAGCCCGAGGACTCCAGCCTCCTACCAAGCCTCAAGCCCGAAGACTCCAGCCTTCTGCCAAGCCTCAAGCCCAAAGACTCCAGCCTCCTGCCATGCTTCGCCTCTAGTCTCTAGCCTCCTGCCTCCTGCCAACACTCGCCTCAAGTCTCTAGCCTCGAACCTCCTACCAACCCTCGCCTCAAGTCTCTAGCCTCTAGCCTCAAGCCTGAAGACTCCAGCCTCCTGCCTCCTGCCAAGCCTCGCCTCTAGCCTCAAGCCTGAAGACTCCAGCCTCCTGCCTAGCCTCAAGCCTGGACTCCAGCGTCTTGCCTAGCCTCAAGCCAGAAGCCTCCAGCCTCCTGCCTAGCCTCAAGCCTGAAGACTCCAGCCTCCTTCCTTGCCTCAAGCCTGAAGATTCCAGCCTCCTGCCTAGCGTCAACACTGAAGACTCCAGACTCCTGCCTAGCCTGAAGCCTGGACTCCAGCCTCCTGCCTAGCCTCAAGCCTGAAGATTCCAGCTTCCTGCCTAGCCTCAAGCCTGAAGACTCTAGCCTCCTGCCTAGCTTCAAGACTCCAACCTCCTGCCTACCCTCAAACCCGAAGACTCCAGCCTCCTGCCTAGCCTCAAGCACAAAGACTCCAGCCTCCTGCCTAGCATCAAGCTCGAAGATTCCAGCCTCCTGCCTAGCCTCAAGCCCGAAGACTCCAGCCTCCTACGTAGCCTCAAGCCTGAAGACTACAGTCTCCTGCCTAGCCTCAAGGCCGAAGACTCCAGCCCCCTGCCTAGCCTGAAGCTTGAAGACTCCTGACTCCTGCCAAGCCTCAGGCCCGAAGACTCCAGCCTCCTGCCTAGCCTCAAGCCCGAAGTCTCCAGCCTCCTGTCAACCCTAAAGCCGGAAGACTCCAGCCTCCTGCCTAGCCTCAAGAATCCAGCCTCCGGCCTGGCCTCAAGCCCGAAGACTCCAGCCTCCTACCTAGTCTCAAGCCTGAAGACTCCAGCCTCCTGCCTAGCCTCAAGCACGAAAACTCTAGCCTACTGCCTAGCCTCAAGCCCGAAGACTCCAGCCTTCTGCCTAGCCTCAAGCTCGAAGACTCCAGCCTCCTGCCTAGCCGCAATCCCAAAGACTCCAGCCTCCTGCCTAGCCTCAAGCCCGAAGACTGCAGCCTCCTGCCTTGCCTCAAGCCCGAAGACTGCAGCCTCCTGCCTAGCCTCAAGCCCGAAGACTCCAGCCTTCTGCCTAGCCTCAAGCCCGAAGACTCCAGCCTCCTGCCTGGCCTCAAGCCCGAAGATTCCAGCCTCCTGCCTGGTCTCAAGCCTGAAGACTCCAGCCTCCTGCCTAACCTCAAGCCCGAAGACTCCAGCCTCCTGCCTAGCCTCAAGCCTGAAGACTCCAGCCTCCTGCCTAGCCTCAAGCCCGAAGACTCCAGCCTCCTCCCTAGCCTCAAGCTCGAAGACTCCAGCCTCCTGCCAAGCCTCAAGCCCGAAGACTCCAGCCTCCTGCCAAGCCTCAGCCCGAAGACTCCAGCCTCCTGCCAAAGCCTCAAGCCCGAAGTCTCCAGCCTCCTGCCTGGCATCAAGCCCGAATACTTCAGCCTCCTGCCTGGCCTCAAGCCCGAAGACTCCAGCCTCCTACCTAGCCTCAAGCCCGAAGACTCCAGCCTCCTGCCTGGCCTCAAGCCCGAAGACTCCAGCCTACTGCCTAGCCTCAAGCCCGAAGACTCCAGCCTCCTGCCTAGCCTCAAGCCCGAAGTCTCCAGCCTCCTGCCTAGCCTAAAGCCCGAAGACTCCAGCCTCCTGCCAAGCCTCAAGCCTGAAGACTCCAGCCTCCTGCCTGGCCTCAAGCCCGAAGACTCCAGCCTCCTGCCTGGCATCAAGCCCGAAGACTCGAGCCTCCTGCCTGGTCTCAAGCCTGAAGACTCCAGCCTCCTACCTGGCCTCAAGCCCGAAGACTCCAGCCTCCTGCCTGGCTTCAAGCTCGAAGACTCCAGCCTCCTGCCTGGCCTCAAGCCTGAAGACTCCAGCCTCCTGCTTAACCTGACGCCCGAAGACTCCAGCCTCCTGCCTAGCCTCAAGCCCGAAGACTCCAGCCTCCTGCCTAGCCTCAAGCCCGAAGACTCCAGCCTCCTCCCTAGCCTCAAGCCCGAAAACTCCAGCCTCCTGCCAAGCCTCAAGTCCGAAGACTCAAGCCTCCGGCCAAACCTCAAGCCCGAAGTCTCCAGCCTCCTGCCTAGCCTCAAGCCCGAAGACTCCAGCCTCCTGCCAAGCCTCAAGCCCGAGGACTCCAGCCTCCTACCAAGCCTCAAGCCCGAAGACTCCAGCCTTCTGCCAAGCCTCAAGCCCAAAGACTCCAGCCTCCTGCCATGCTTCGCCTCAAGTCTCTAGCCTCCTGCCTCCTGCCAACCCTCGCCTCAAGTCTCTAGCCTCCAACCTCCTACCAACCCTCGCCTCAAGTCTCTAGCCTCTAGCCTCAAGCCTGAAGACTCCAGCCTCCTGCCTCCTGCCAAGCCTCGCCTCTAGCCTCAAGCCTGAAGACTCCAGCCTCCTGCCTAGCCTCAAGCCTGGACTCCAGCGTCCTGCCTAGCCTCAAGCCAGAAGCCTCCAGCCTCCTGCCTAGCCTCAAGCCTGAAGACTCCAGCCTCCTTCCTTGCCTCAAGCCTGAAGATTCCAGCCTCCTGCCTAGCCTGAAGACACCAGCCTCCTGCCTAGCCTCAAGCCTGAAGATTCCAGCCTCCTGCCTAGCGTCAACACTGAAGACTCCAGACTCCTGCCTAGCCTGAAGCCTGGACTCCAGCCTCCTGCCTAGCCTCAAGCCTGAAGATTCCAGCTTCCTGCCTAGCCTCAAGCCTGAAGACTCTAGCCTCCTGCCTAGCTTCAAGACTCCAACCTCCTGCCTAGCCTCAAACCCGAAGACTCCAGCCTCCTGCCTAGCCTCAAGCCCGAAGTCTCCAGCCTCCTGTCAACCCTAAAGCCGGAAGACTCCAGCCTCCTGCCTAGCCTCAAGCCTGAAGATTCCAGCTTCCTGCCTAGCCTCAAGCCTGAAGACTCTAGCCTCCTGCCTAGCTTCAAGACTCCAACCTCCTGCCTAGCGTCAAACACGAAGACTCCAGCCTCCTGCCTAGCCTCAAGCCCGAAGACTCCAGCCTCCTGCCTAGCGTCAAGCTCGAAGATTCCAGCCTCCTACCTAGCCTCAAGCCCGAAGACTCCAGCCTTCTGCCTAGCCTCAAGCTCGAAGACTCCAGCCTCCTGCCTAGCCGCAATCCCAAAGACTCCAGCCTCCTGCCTAGCCTCAAGCCCGAAGACTGCAGCCTCCTGCCTAGCCTCAAGCCCAAAGACTGCAGCCTCCTGCCTAGCCTCAAGCCCGAAGACTCCAGCCTTCTGCCTAGCCTCAAGCCCGAAGTCTGCAGCCTCCTGCCTAGCCTCAAGCCTGAAGACTCCAGCCTCCTGCCTAGCCTCAAGCCTGAAGACTCCAGCCCCCTGCCTAGCCTCAAGCCCGAAGACTCCAGCCTCCTGCCTAGCCTCAAGCCCGAAGTCTCCAGCCTCCTGTCAAGCCTAAAGCCTGAAGACTCCAGCCTCCTGCCTAGCCTCAAGTATCCAGCCTCCTGCCTGGCCTCAAGCCCGAAGACTCCAGCCTCCTACCTAGTCTCAAGCCTGAAGACTCCAGCCTCCTGCCTAGCCTCAAGCGCGAAGACTCCAGCCTCCTGCCTAGCCTCAAGCCCGAAGACTCCAGCCTCCTGCCTAGCGTCAAGCTCGATGTCCCCAGCCTCCTGCCTAGCCTCAAGCCCGAAGACTCCAGCCTATTGCCTAGCCTCAAGCCCGAAGACTCCAGACTCCTGCCTTCCCTCAAGCCCGAAAACTCCAGCCTCCTGCCTAGCCTGAAGCTTGAAGACTCTAGACTCCTGCCAAGCCTGAGGCCCGAAGACTCCCGCCTCCTGCCTAGCCTCAAGCCTGAAGTCTCCAGCCTCCTGTCAAGCCTAAAGCCTGAAGACTCCAGCCTCCTGCCTAGCCTCAAGAATCCAGCCTCCTGCCTGGCCTCAAGCCCGAAGACTCCAGCCTCCTACCTAGTCTCAAGCCTGAAGACTCCAGCCTCCTGCCTAGCCTCTAGCGCGAAGACTCCAGCCTCCTGTCTAGCGTCAAGCTCGAAGACTCCAGCCTCCTGCCTAGCCTCAAGCCTGAAGACTCCAGCCTCCTGCCTAGCCTCAAGCCCTAAGACTCCAGCCTCCTGCCTTCTCTCAAGCTCGAAGACTCCAGCCTCCTGTCTAGCCTCAAGCCCGAAGACTGCAGCCTCCTGCCTAGCCTCAAGCCCGAAGACTCCAGCCTCCTGCCTAGCCTCGAGCCCGAAGACTCAAGCTTCCTGCCTAGCCTTAAGCCAAAAGACTCCAGCCTCCTACCTAGCCTCAATCCCGAAGACCCCAGCCTCCTGCCTAGCCTCAAGTCCGAAGACTCCAGCCTCCTGCCTAACCTCAAGCCCGAAGACTCCAGCCTCCTGCCAAGCCTTAAGCCCGAAGACTCCAGCCTCCTGCCAAGCCTCAAGCCTGAAGACTGCAGCCTCCTGCCTAGTCTCAAGCCTGAAGACTCCAGCCTCCTGCCTAGCCTCAAGCCTGAAGACTCCAGCCTCCTGCCTAGCCTCAAGCCTGAATACTCCAGGCTCCTACCTAGCCTCAAGCCCGAAGACTCCAGCCTCCTGCCTGGCCTCAAGCCCGAAGACTCCAGCCTCCTGCCTAGCCTCAAGTCCGAAGACTCCAGCCTCCTGCCAAGCCTCAAGCACGAAGACTCCAGCCTCCTGCCTGGCCTCAAGCCTGAAGATTCTAGCCTCCTGCCTGGCTTCAAGCTCGAAGACTCCAGCCTCCTGTCTGGCCTCAAGCCCGAAGACTCCTGCCTCCTGCCTAACTTCAAGCCTGAAGACTCCAGCCTCCTGCCTAGCCTCAAGCCCGAAGACTCCAGCCTCCTGCCTAGCCTCAAGTCCGAAGACTCCAGCCTCCTCCCTAGCCTCAAGCCCGAAGACTCCAGCCTCCTGCCAAGCCTCAAGCCCGAAGACTCCAGCCTCCTGCCTGGCCTCAATCCCGAAGACTCCAGCCTCCGGCCTGTCCTCAAGCCGGAAGACTCCAGCCTCCTGCCAAGCCTCAAGCCCGAAGACTCCAGCCTCATGCCAAGCCTCAAGCCCGAAGATTCCAGCCTCCTGCCTAGCGTCAAGCCTGAAGACTCCAGACTCCTGCCTAGCCTCAAGCCTGGACTCCAGCCTCCTGCCTAGCCTCAAGCCTGAAGATTCCAGCTTCCTGCCTAGTCTCAAGCCTGAAAACTCTAGCCTCCTGCCTAACTTCAAGACTCCAGCCTCCTGCCTAGCCTCAAGCCCGAAGACTCCAGCCTCCTGCCTAGCGTCAAGCTCGAAGACTCCAGCCTCCTGCCTAGCCTCATGCCCGAGGACTCCAGCCTCCTGCCTAGCCTCAAGCCCGAAGACTCCAGCCTCCTGCCTTCCCTCAAGCCCGAAGACTCCAGCCTCCTGCCTGGCTTCAAGCTCGAAGACTCCAGCCTCCTGCCTGGCCTCAAGCCTGAAGACTCCAGCCTCCTGCTTAACCTCAAGCCCGAAGACTCCAGCCTCCTCCCTAGCCTCAAGCCCGAAGACTCCAGCCTCCTCCCTAGCCTCAAGCCCAAAGACTCCAGCCTCCTGCCAAGCCTCAAGTCCAAAGACTCCAGCCTCCGGCCAAACTTCAAACCCGAAGTCTCCAGCCTCCTGCCTCGCCTCAAGCCCGAAGACTCCAGCCTCCTGCCAAGCCTCAAGCCCGAGGACTCCAGCCTCCTACCAAGCCTCCAGCCCGAAGACTCCAGCCTTCTGCCAAGCCTCAAGCCCAAAGACTCCAGCCTCCTGCCATGCTTCGCCTCAAGTCTCTAGCCTCCTGCCTCCTGCCAACACTCGCCTCAAGTCTCTAGCCTCCAACCTCCTACCAACCCTCGCCTCAAGTCTCTAGCCTCTAGCCTCAAGCCTGAAGACTCCAGCCTCCTGCCTAGCGTCAACACTGAAGACTCCAGACTCCTGCCTAGCCTGAAGCCTGGACTCCAGCCTCCTGCCTAGCCTCAAGCCTGAAGATTCCAGCTTCCTGCCTAGCCTCAAGCCTGAAGACTCTAGCCTCCTGCCTAGCTTCAAGACTCCAACCTCCTGCCTAGCCTCAAACCCGAAGACTCCAGCCTCCTGCCTAGCCTCAAGCCCGAAGTCTCCAGCCTCCTGTCAACCCTAAAGCCGGAAGACTCCAGCCTCCTGCCTAGCGTCAAGCTCGAAGATTCCAGCCTCCTACCTAGCCTCAAGCCTGAAGACTCCAGCCTTCTGCCTAGCCTCAAGCTCGAAGACTCCAGCCTCCTGCCTAGCCGCAATCCCAAAGACTCCAGCCTCCTGCCTAGCCTCAAGCCCGAAGACTGCAGCCTCCTGCCTAGCCTCAAGCCCAAAGACTGCAGCCTCCTGCCTAGCCTCAAGCCCGAAGACTCCAGCCTTCTGCCTAGCCTCAAGCCCGAAGTCTGCAGCCTCCTGCCTAGCCTCAAGCCTGAAGACTCCAGCCTCCTGCCTAGCCTCAAGCCTGAAGACTCCAGCCTCCTGCCTAGCCTCAAGCCTGAATACTCCAGCCTCCTGCCTAGCCTCAAGCCCGAAGACTCCAGCCTCCTGCCTAGCCTCAAGCCCGAAGTCTCCAGCCTCCTGTCAAGCCTAAAGCCTGAAGACTCCAGCCTCCTGCCTAGCCTCAAGTATCCAGCCTCCTGCCTGGCCTCAAGCCCGAAGACTCCAGCCTCCTACCTAGTCTCAAGCCTGAAGACTCCAGCCTCCTGCCTAGCCTCAAGCGCGAAGACTCCAGCCTCCTGCCTAGCCTCAAGCCCGAAGACTCCAGCCTCCTGCCTAGCGTCAAGCTCGATGTCCCCAGCCTCCTGCCTAGCCTCAAGCCCGAAGACTCCAGCCTATTGCCTAGCCTCAAGCCCGAAGACTCCAGCCTCCTGCCTTCCCTCAAGCCCGAAAACTCCAGCCTCCTGCCTAGCCTGAAGCTTGAAGACTCTAGACTCCTGCCAAGCCTGAGGCCCGAAGACTCCCGCCTCCTGCCTAGCCTCAAGCCTGAAGTCTCCAGCCTCCTGTCAAGCCTAAAGCCTGAAGACTCCAGCCTCCTGCCTAGCCTCAAGAATCCAGCCTCCTGCCTGGCCTCAAGCCCGAAGACTCCAGCCTCCTACCTAGTCTCAAGCCTGAAGACTCCAGCCTCCTGCCTAGCCTCTAGCGCGAAGACTCCAGCCTCCTGTCTAGCGTCAAGCTCGAAGACTCCAGCCTCCTGCCTAGCCTCAAGCCTGAAGACTCCAGCCTCCTGCCTAGCCTCAAGCCCTAAGACTCCAGCCTCCTGCCTTCTCTCAAGCTCGAAGACTCCAGCCTCCTGTCTAGCCTCAAGCCCGAAGACTGCAGCCTCCTGCCTAGCCTCAAGCCCGAAGACTCCAGCCTCCTGCCTAGCCTCGAGCCCGAAGACTCAAGCTTCCTGCCTAGCCTTAAGCCAAAAGACTCCAGCCTCCTACCTAGCCTCAATCCCGAAGACCCCAGCCTCCTGCCTAGCCTCAAGTCCGAAGACTCCAGCCTCCTGCCTAACCTCAAGCCCGAAGACTCCAGCCTCCTGCCAAGCCTTAAGCCCGAAGACTCCAGCCTCCTGCCAAGCCTCAAGCCTGAAGACTGCAGCCTCCTGCCTAGCCTCAAGCCTGAAGACTCCAGCCTCCTGCCTAGCCTCAAGCCTGAAGACTCCAGCCTCCTGCCTAGCCTCAAGCCTGAATACTCCAGGCTCCTACCTAGCCTCAAGCCCGAAGACTCCAGCCTCCTGCCTGGCCTCAAGCCCGAAGACTCCAGCCTCCTGCCTAGCCTCAAGTCCGAAGACTCCAGCCTCCTGCCAAGCCTCAAGCACGAAGACTCCAGCCTCCTGCCTGGCCTCAAGCCTGAAGATTCTAGCCTCCTGCCTGGCTTCAAGCTCGAAGACTCCAGCCTCCTGTCTGGCCTCAAGCCCGAAGACTCCTGCCTCCTGCCTAACTTCAAGCCTGAAGACTCCAGCCTCCTGCCTAGCCTCAAGCCCGAAGACTCCAGCCTCCTGCCTAGCCTCAAGTCCGAAGACTCCAGCCTCCTCCCTAGCCTCAAGCCCGAAGACTCCAGCCTCCTGCCAAGCCTCAAGCCCGAAGACTCCAGCCTCCTGCCTGGCCTCAAGCCCGAAGACTCCAGCCTCCGGCCTGTCCTCAAGCCGGAAGACTCCAGCCTCCTGCCAAGCCTCAAGCCCGAAGACTCCAGCCTCATGCCAAGCCTCAAGCCCGAAGATTCCAGCCTCCTGCCTAGCGTCAAGCCTGAAGACTCCAGACTCCTGCCTAGCCTCAAGCCTGGACTCCAGCCTCCTGCCTAGCCTCAAGCCTGAAGATTCCAGCTTCCTGCCTAGTCTCAAGCCTGAAAACTCTAGCCTCCTGCCTAGCTTCAAGACTCCAGCCTCCTGCCTAGCCTCAAGCCCGAAGACTCCAGCCTCCTGCCTAGCGTCAAGCTCGAAGACTCCAGCCTCCTGCCTAGCCTCATGCCCGAGGACTCCAGCCTCCTGCCTAGCCTCAAGCCCGAAGACTCCAGCCTCCTGCCTTCCCTCAAGCCCGAAGACTCCAGCCTCCTGCCTGGCTTCAAGCTCGAAGACTCCAGCCTCCTGCCTGGCCTCAAGCCTGAAGACTCCAGCCTCCTGCTTAACCTCAAGCCCGAAGACTCCAGCCTCCTCCCTAGCCTCAAGCCCGAAGACTCCAGCCTCCTCCCTAGCCTCAAGCCCAAAGACTCCAGCCTCCTGCCAAGCCTCAAGTCCAAAGACTCCAGCCTCCGGCCAAACTTCAAACCCGAAGTCTCCAGCCTCCTGCCTCGCCTCAAGCCCGAAGACTCCAGCCTCCTGCCAAGCCTCAAGCCCGAGGACTCCAGCCTCCTACCAAGCCTCAAGCCCGAAGACTCCAGCCTTCTGCCAAGCCTCAAGCCCAAAGACTCCAGCCTCCTGCCATGCTTCGCCTCAAGTCTCTAGCCTCCTGCCTCCTGCCAACACTCGCCTCAAGTCTCTAGCCTCCAACCTCCTACCAACCCTCGCCTCAAGTCTCTAGCCTCTAGCCTCAAGCCTGAAGACTCCAGCCTCCTGCCTCCTGCCAAGCCTCGCCTCTAGCCTCAAGCCTGAAGACTCCAGCCTCCTGCCTAGCCTCAAGCCTGGACTCCAGCGTCCTACCTAGCCTCAAGCCAGAAGACTCCAGCCTCCTGCCTAGCCTCAAGCCTGAAGACTCCAGCCTCCTTCCTTGCCTCAAGCCTGAAGATTCCAGCCTCCTGCCTAGCCTGAAGACACCAGCCTCCTGCCTAGCCTCAAGCCTGAAGATTCCAGCCTCCTGCCTAGCGTCAACACTGAAGACTCCAGATTCCTGCCTAGCCTGAAGCCTGGACTCCAGCCTCCTGCCTAGCCTCAAGCCTGAAGATTCCAGCTTCCTGCCTAGCCTCAAGCCTGAAGACTCTAGCCTCCTGCCTAGCTTCAAGACTCCAGCCTCCTGCCTAGCCTCAAGCGCGAAGACTCCAGCCTCCTGCCTAGCCTCAAGCCCGAAGACTCCAGCCTCCTGCCTAGCGTCAAGCTCGAAGTCCCCAGCCTCCTGCCTAGCCTCAAGCCCGAAGACTCCAGCCTACTGCCTAGCCTCAAGCGCGAAGACTCCAGCCTCCTGCCTTCCCTCAAGCCCGAAGACTCCAGCCTCCTGCCAAGCCTGAAGCTTGAAGACTCTAGACTCCTGCCAAGCCTGAGGCCCGAAGACTCTAGCCTCCTGCCTAGCCTCAATCCTGAAGTCTCCAGCCTCCTGCCTAGCCTCAAGCCCGAAGTCTCCAGCCTCCTGTCAAGCCTAAAGCCTGAAGACTCCAGCCTCCTGCCTAGCCTCAAGAATCCAGCCTCCTGCCTGGCCTCAAGCCCGAAGACTCCAGCCTCCTACCTAGTCTCAAGCCTGAAGATTCCAGCTTCCTCCCTAGCCTCAAGCCTGAAAACTCTAGCCTCCTGTCTAGCGTCAAGCTCGAAGACTCCAGCCTCCTGCCTAGCCTCAAAACCGAAGACTCCAGCCTCCTGCCTAGCCTCAAGCCCGAAGACTCCAGCCTCCTGCCTAGCGTCAAGCTCGAAGACTCCAGCCTCCTGCCTAGCCTCATGCCCGAAGATTCCAGCCTCCTGCCTAGCCTCAAGCCAGAAGACTCCAGCCTCCTGCCTTCCCTCAAGCCCGAAGACTCCAGCCTCCTACCTAGCCTCAAGCCCGAAGACTCCAGCTTCCTGCCTGGCCTCAAGCCCGAAGACTCCAGCCTACTGCCTAGCCTCAAGCCCGAAGACTCCAGCCTCCTGCCTAGCCTCAAGCCCGAAGTCTCCAGCCTCCTGCCTAGCCTAAAGCCCGAAGACTCCAGCCTCCTGCCAAGCCTCAAGCCTGAAGACTCCAGCCTCCTGCCTAGCCTCAAGCCCGAAGACTCCAGCCTCCTGCCTAGCCTCAAGCCCGAAGACTCCAGCCTCCTCCCTAGCCTCAAGCCCGAAGACTCCAGCCTCCTGCCAAGCCTCAAGTCCGAAGACTCCAGCCTCCGGCCAAACCTCAAGCCCGTAGTCTCCAGCCTCCTGCCTAGCCTCAAGCCCGAAGACTCCAGCCTCCTGCCAAGCCTCAAGCCCGAGGACTCCAGCCTCCTACCAAGCCTCAAGCCCGAAGACTCCAGCCTTCTGCCAAGCCTCAAGCCCAAAGACTCCAGCCTCCTGCCATGCTTCGCCTCAAGTCTCTAGCCTCCTGCCTTCTGCCAACCCTCGCCTCAAGTCTCTAGCCTCCAACCTCCTACCAACCCTCGCCTCAAGTCTCTAGCCTCTAGCCTCAAGCCTGAAGACTCCAGCCTCCTGCCTGCTGCCAAGCCTCGCCTCTAGCCTCAAGCCTGAAGACTCCAGCCTCCTGCCTAGCCTCAAGCCTGGACTCCAGCGTCCTGCCTAGCCTCAAGCCAGAAGACTCCAGCCTCCTGCCTAGCCTCAAGCCTGAAGACTCCAGCCTCCTTCCTTGCCTCAAGCCTGAAGATTCCAGCCTCCTGCCTAGCCTGAAGACACCAGCCTCCTGCCTAGCCTCAAGCCTGAAGATTCCAGCCTCCTGCCTAGCGTCAACACTGAAGACTCCAGACTCCTGCCTAGCCTGAAGCCTGGACTCCAGCCTCCTGCCTAGCCTCAAGCCTGAAGATTCCAGCTTCCTGCCTAGCCTCAAGCCTGAAGATTCTAGCCTCCTGCCTAGCTTCAAAACTCCAGCCTCCTGCCTAGCCTCAAACCGGAAGACTCCAGCCTCCTGCCTAGCCTCAAGCCCGAAGACTCCAGCCTCCTGCCTAGCGTCGAGCTCGAAGATTCCAGCCTCCTGCCTAGCCTCAAGCCTGAAGACTCCAGCCTCCTGCCTAGCCTCAAGCCCTAAGACTCCAGCCTCCTGCCTTCCCTCAAGCCCGAAGAATCCAGCCTCCTACCTAGCCTCAAGCCTGAAGACTACAGTCTCCTGCCTAGCCTCAAGGCCGAAGACTCCAGCCCCCTGCCTAGCCTGAAGCTTGAAGACTCCTGACTCCTGCCAAGCCTCAGGCCCGAAGACTCCAGCCTGCTGCCTAGCCTCTAGCCCGAAGTCTCCAGCCTCCTGTCAACCCTAAAGCCGGAAGACTCCAGCCTCCTGCCTAGCCTCAAGAATCCAGCCTCCGGCCTGGCCTCAAGTCCAAAGACTCCGGCCTCCTACGTAGTCTCAAGCCTGAAGACTCCAGCCTCCTGCCTAGTCTCAAGCGCGAAAACTCTAGCCTACTGCCTAGCCTCAAGCCCGAAGACTCCAGCCTTCTGCCTAGCCTCAAGCTCGAAGACTCCAGCCTCCTGCCTAGCCGCAATCCCAAAGACTCCAGCCTCCTGCCTAGCCTCAAGCCCGAAGACTGCAGCCTCCTGCCGAGCCTCAAGCCCGAAGACTGCAGCCTCCTGCCTAGCCTCAAGCCCGAAGACTCCAGCCTTCTGCCTAGCCTCAAGCCCGAAGACTCCAGCCTCCTGCCTAGCCTCAAGCCTAAAGACTCCAGCCTCCTGCCTAGCCTCAAGCCTGAAGACTCCAGCCTCCTGCCTAGCCTCAAGCCTGAATACTCCAGCCTCCTGCCTAGCCTCAAGCCCGAAGACTCCAGCCTCCTGCCTAGCCTCAAGCCCAAAGTCTCCAGCCTCCTGTCAAGCCTAAAGCCTGAAGACTCCAGCCTCCTGCCTAGCCTCAAGTATCCAGCCTCCTGCCTGGCCTCAAGCCCGAAGACTCCAGCCTCCTACCTGGTCTCACGCCTGAAGACTCCAGCCTCCTGCCTAGCCTCAAGCGCGAAGACTCCAGCCTCCTGCCTAGCCTCAAGCCCGAAGACTCCAGCCTCCTGCCTAGCGTCAAGCTCGAAGTCCCCAGCCTCCTGCCTAGCCTCAAGCCCAAAGACTCCAGCCTACTGCCTAGCCTCAAGCCCGAAGACTCCAGCCTCCTGCCTTCCCTCAAGCCCGAAGACTCCAGCCTCCTGCCTAGCCTGAAGCTTGAAGACTCTAGACTCCTGCCAAGCCTGAGGCCCGAAGACTCCCGCCTCCTGCCTAGCCTCAAAACCGAAGACTCCAGCCTCCTGCCTAGCCTCAAGCCCGAAGACTCCAGCCTCCTGCCTAGCGTCAAGCTCGAAGACTCCAGCCTCCTGCCTAGCCTCATGCCCGAAGACTCCAGCCTCCTGCCCAGCCTCAAGCCCGAAGACTCCAGCCTCCTTCCTTCCCTCAAGCCCGAAGACTCCAGCCTCCTACCTAGCCTCAAGCTTCAGACTCCAGCCCCCTGCCTAGCCTGAAGCTTGAAGACTCCTGACTCCTGCCAAGCCTCAGGCCCGAAGACTCCAGCCTCCTGCCTAGCCTCAAGCCCGAAGTCTCCAGCCTCCTGTCAACCCTAAAGCCGGAAGACTCCAGCCTCCTGCCTAGCCTCAAGAATCCTGCCTCCGTCCTGGCCTCAAGCCCGAAGACTCCAGCCTCCTACCTAGTCTCAAGCCTGAAGACTCCAGCCTCCTGCCTAGCCTCACGCGTGAAAACTCTAGCCTACTGCCTAGCCTCAAGCCCGAAGACTCCAGCCTTCTGCCTAGCCTCAAGCTCGAAGACTCCAGCCTCCTGCCTAGCCGCAATCCCAAAGACTCCAGCCTCCTGCCTAGCCTCAAGCCCGAAGACTGCAGCCTCCTGCCTAGCCTCAAGCCCGAAGACTGCAGCCTCCTGCCTAGCCTCAAGCCCGAAAACTCCAGCCTTCTGCCTAGCCTCAAGCCCGAAGACTGCAGCCTCCTGCCTAGCCTCAAGCCTGAAGACTCCAGCCTCCTGCCTAGCCTCAAGCCTGAACAGTCCAGCCTCCTGCCTAGCCTCAAGCCTGAATACTCCAGCCTCCTGCCTAGCCTCAAGCCCGAAGACTCCAGCCTCCTGCCTAGCCTCAAGCCCGAAGTCTCCAGCCTCCTGTCAAGCCTAAAGCCTGAAGACTCCAGCCTCCTGCCTAGCCTCAAGAATCCAGCCTCCTGCCTGGCCTCAAGCCCGAAGACTCCAGCCTCCTACCTAGTCTCAAGCCTGAAGACTCCAGCCTCCTGCCTAGCCTCAAGCGCGAAGACTCCAGCCTCCTGCCTAGCGTCAAGCTCGAAGACTCCAGCCTCCTGCCTAGCCTCAAGCCTGAAGACTCCAGCCTCCTGCCTAGCCTCAAGCCCTAAGACTCCAGCCTCCTGCCTTCCCTCAAGCTCGAAGACTCCAGCCTCCTGTCTAGCCTCAAGCCCGAAGACTGCAGCCTCCTGCCTAGCCTCAAGCCCGAAGACTCCAGCCTCCTGCCTAGCCTCGAGCCCGAAGACTCAAGCTTCCTGCCTAGCCTTAAATCCGAAGACTCCAGCCTCCTACCTAGCCTCAATCCCGAAGACCCCAGCCTCCTGCCTAGCCTCAAGTCCGAAGACTCCAGCCTCCTGCCTAACCTCAAGCCCGAAGACTCCAGCCTTCTACCAAGCCTTAAGCCCGAAGACTCCAGCCTCCTGCCAAGCCTCAAGCCTGAAGAGTCCAGCCTCCTGCCTAGCCTCAAGCCTGAAGACTCCAGCCTCCTGCCTAGCCTCAAGCCTGAAGACTCCAGCCTCCTGCCTAGCCTCAAGCCTGAATACTCCAGGCTCCTGCCTAGCCTCAAGCCCGAAGACTCCAGCCTCTTGCCTGGCCTCAAGCCCGAAGGCTCCAGCCTCCTGCCTAGCCTCAAGCCCGAAGACTCCAGCCTCCTGCCTGACCTCAAGCCCGAAGACTCTAGCCTCCTGCCTGGCTTCAAGCTCGAAGACTCCAGCCTCCTGTCTGGCCTCAAGCCCGAAGACTCCTTCCTCCTGCCTAACCTCATGCCTGTAGACTCCAGCCTCCTGCCTAGCCACAAGCCCGAAGACTCCAGCCTCCTGCCTAGCCTCAAGTCCGAAGACTCCAGCCTCCTCCCTAGCCTCAAGCCCGAAGACTCCAGCCTCCTGCCAAGCCTCAAGCCCGAAGACTCCAGCCTCCTGCCTGGCCTCAAGCCCGAAGACTCCAGCCTCCGGCCTGGCCTCAAGCCCGAAGACTCCAGCCTGCTGCCAAGCCTCAAGCCCGAAGACTCCAGCCTCATGCCAAGCCTCAAGCCCGAAGATTCCAGCCTCCTGCCTAGCGTCAAGCCTGAAGACTCCAGACTCCTGCCTAGCCTCAAGCCTGGACTCCAGCCTCCTGCCTAGCCTCAAGCCGGAAGATTCCAGCTTCCTGCCTAGTCACAAGCCTGAAAACTCTAGCCTCCTGCCCAGCTTCAAGACTCCAGCCTCCTGCCTAGCCTCAAGCCCGAAGACTCCAGCCTCCTGCCTAGCCTCAAGCTCGAAGACTCCAGCCTCCTGCCTAGCCTCATACCCGAAGACTCCAGCCTCCTGCCTAGCCTCAAGCCCGAAGTCTCCAGCCTCCTGTCAAGCCTAAACCCTGAAGAATCCAGCCTCCTGCCTAGCCTCAAGAATCCAGCCTCCTGCCTGGCCTCAAGCCCGAAGACTCCAGCCTCCTACCTAGTCTCAAGCCTGAAGACTCCAGCCTCCTGCCTAGCCTCAAGCACGAAGACTCCAGCCTCCTGCCTAGCGTCAAGCTCGAAGACTCCAGCCTCCTGCCTAGACTCAAGCCTGAAGACTCCAGCTTCCTGCCTAGCCTCAAGCCCAAAGACTCCAGCCTCCTGCCTTCCCTCAATCCCGAAGACTCCAGCCTCCTACCTAGCCTCAAGCCTGAAGACTACAGCCTCCTGCCTAGCCTCAAGGCCGAAGACTCCAGCCCCCTGCCTAGCCTGAAGCTTGAAGACTCCTGACTCCTGCCAAGCCTCAGGCCCGAAGACTCCAGCCTCCTGCCTAGCCTCAAGCCCGAAGTCTCCAGCCTCCTGTAAACCCTAAAGCCGGAAGACTCGAGCCTCCTGCCTAGCCTCAAGAATCGAGCCTCCGGCCTGTCCTCAAGCCCGAAGACTCCAGCCTCCTACCTAGTCTCAAGCCTGAAGACTCCAGCCTTCTGCCTAGCCTCAAGCTCGAAGACTCCAGCCTCCTGCCTAGCCGCAATCCCAAAGACTCCAGCCTCCTGCCTAGCCTCAAGCCCGAAGACTGCAGCCTCCTCCCTAGCCTCAAGCCCGAAGACTGCAGCCTCCTGCCTAGCCTCAAGCCCGAAGACTCCAGCCTTCTGCCTAGCCTCAAGCCCGAAGTCTGCAGCCTCCTGCCTAGCCTCAAGCCTGAAGACTCCAGCCTCCTGCCTAGCCTCAAGCCTGAAGAGTCCAGCCTCCTGCCTAGCCTCAAGCCTGAATACTCCAGCCTCCTGCCTAGCCTCAAGCCCGAAGACTCCAGCCTTCTGCCTAGCCTCAAGCTCGAAGACTCCAGCCTCCTGCCTAGCCTCAAGCCCGAAGTCTCCAGCCTCCTGTCAAGCCTAAAGCCTGAAGACTCCAGCCTCCTGCCTAGCCCCAAGAATCCAGCCTCCTGCCTGGCCTCAAGCCCGAAGACTCCAGCCTCCTACCTAGTCTCAAGCCTGAAGACTCCAGCCTCCTGCCTAGCCTCAAGCGCGAAGACTACAGCCTCCTGCCTAGCCACAAGCCCGAAGACTCCAGCCTTCTGCCTCGCCTCAAGCCCGAAGACTCCAGCCTCCTGCCTAGCCTCAAGCCCGAAGACTGCAGCCTCCTGCCTAGCCTCAAGCCCGAAGACTCCAGCCTCCTGCCTAGCCTCGAGCCCGAAGACTCAAGCTTCCTGCCTAGCCTTAAGCCCGAAGACTCCAGCCTCCTACCTAGCCTCAATCCCGAAGACCCCAGCCTCCTGCCTAGCCTCAAGTCCGAAGACTCCAGCCTCCTTCCTAACCTCAAGCCCGAAGACTCCAGCCTCCTGCCTAGCCTCAAGCCCGAAGACTCCAGCCTCCTGCCTAGCCTCAAGCCTGAATACTCCAGGCTCCTGCCTAGCCTCAAGCCCGAAGACTCCAGCCTCCTGCCTGGCCTCAAGCCCGAAGACTCCAGCCTCCTGCCTAGCCTCAAGCCCGAAGACTCCAGCCTCCTGCCTGGCTTCAAGCTCGAAGACTCCAGCCACCTGTCTGGCCTCAAGCCCGAAGACCCCTGCCTCCTGCCTAACCTCAAGCCTGAAGACTCCAGCCTCCTGCCTAGCTTCAAGCCCGAAGACTCCAGCCTCCTGCCTAGCCTCAAGTCCGAAGACTCCAGCCTCCTCCCTAGCCTCAAGCCCGAAGACTCCAGCCTCCTGCCAAGCCTCAAGCCCGAAGACTCCAGCCTCCTGCCTGGCCTCAAGCCCGAAGACTCCAGCCTCCGGCCTGGCCTCAAGCCCGAAGACTCCAGCCTCCTGCCAAGCCTCAAGCCCGAAGACTCCAGCCTCATGCCAAGCCTCAAGCCCGAAGATTCCAGCCTCCTGCCTAGCGTCAAGCCTGAAGACTCCAGAATCCTGCCTAGCCGCAAGCCTGGACTCCAGCCTCCTGCCTAGCCTCAAGCCTGAAGATTCCAGCTTCCTGCCTAGCCTCAAGCCTGAAAACTCTAGCCTCCTGCCTAGCTTCAAGACTCCAGCCTCCTGCCTAGCCTCAAAACCGAAGACTCCAGCCTCCTGCCTAGCCTCAAGCCCGAAGACTCCAGCCTCCTGCCTAGCGTCAAGCTCGAAGACTCCAGCCTCCTGCCTAGCCTCATGCCCGAATACTCCAGCCTCCTGCCCAGCCTCAAGCCCGAAGACTCCAGCCTCCTTCCTTCCCTCAAGCCCGAAGACTCCAGCCTCCTACCTAGCCTCAAGCCCGAAGACTCCAGCCCCCTGCCTAGCCTGAAGCTTGAAGACTCCTGACTCCTGCCAAGCCTCAGGCCCGAAGACTCCAGCCTCCTGCCTAGCCTCAAGCCCGAAGTCTCCAGCCTCCTGTCAACCCTAAAGCCGGAAGACTCCAGCCTCCTGCCTAGCCTCAAGAATCCTGCCTCCGTCCTGGCCTCAAGCCCGAAGACTCCAGCCTCCTACCTCGTCTCAAGCCTGAAGACTCCAGCCTCCTGCCTAGCCTCACGCGCGAAAACTCTGGCCTACTGCCTAGCCTCAAGCCCGAAGACTCCAGCCTTCTGCCTAGCCTCAAGCTCGAAGACTCCAGCCTCCTGCCTAGCCGCAATCCCAAAGACTCCAGCCTCCTGCCTAGCCTCAAGCCCGAAGACTGCAGCATCCTGCCTAGCCTCAAGCCCGAAGACTGCAGCCTCCTGCCTAGCCTCAAGCCCGAAGACTCCAGCCTTCTGCCTAGCCTCAAGCCCGAAGACTGCAGCCTCCTGCCTAGCCTCAAGCCTGAAGACTCCAGCCTCCTGCCTAGCCTCAAGCCTGAAGAGTCCAGCCTCCTGCCTAGCCTCAAGCCTGAATACTCCAGCCTCCTGCCTAGCCTCAAGCCCGAAGACTCCAGCCTCCTGCCTAGCCTCAAGCCCGAAGTCTCCAGCCTCCTGTCAAGCCTAAAGCCTGAAGACTCCAGCCTCCTGCCTAGCCTCAAGTATCCAGCCTCCTGCCTGGCCTCAAGCCCGAAGACTCCAGCCTCCTACCTAGTCTCAAGCCTGAAGACTCCAGCCTCCTGCCTAGCCTCAAGCGCGAAGACTCCAGCCTCCTGCCTAGCCTCAAGCCCGAAGACTCCAGCCTTCTGCCTAGCGTCAAGCTCGAAGTCCCCAGCCTCCTGCCTAGCCTCAAGCCCGAAGACTCCAGCCTACTGCCTAGCCTCAAGCCCGAAGACTCCAGCCTCCTGCCTTCCCTCAAGCCCGAAGACTCCAGCCTCCTGCCCAGCCTGAAGCTTGAAGACTCTAGACTCCTGCCAAGCCTGAGGCCCGAAGACTCCAGCCTCCTGCCTAGCCTCAAGCCTGAAGTCTCCAGCCTCCTGCCTGGCCTCTAGCCCGAAGTCTCCAGCCTCCTGCCTGGCCTCAAGCCCGAAGACTCCAGCCTCCTACCTAGTCTCAAGCCTGAAGACTCCAGCCTCCTGCCTAGCCTCAAGCGCGAAGACTCCAGCCTCCTGCCTGGCCTCAAGCCCGAAGACTCCAGCCTCCTACCTAGTCTCAAGCCTGAAGGTTCCAGCTTCCTCCCTAGCCTCAAGCCTGAAAACTCTAGCCTCCTGCCTAGCTTCAAGACTCCAGCCTCCTGCCTAGCCTCAAAACCGAAGACTCCAGCCTCCTGCCTAGCCTCAAGCCCGAAGACTCCAGCCTCCTGCCTAGCGTCAAGCTCGAAGACTCCAGCCTCCTGCCTGGCCTCAAGCCCGAAGACTCCCGCCTCCTACCTAGTCTCAATCCCGAAGACCCCAGCCTCCTACCTAGCCTCAATCCCGAAGACCCCAGCCTCCTGCCTAGCCTCAAGTCCGAAGACTCCAGCCTCCTGCCTAACCTCAAGCCCGAAGACTCCAGCCTCCTGCCAAGCCTTAAGCCCGAAGACTCCAGCCTCCTGCCAAGCCTCAAGCCTGAAGACTCCAGCCTCCTGCCTAGCCTCAAGCCTGAAGACTCCAGCCTCCTGCCTAGCCTCAAGCCTGAAGACTCCAGCCTCCTGCCTAGCCTCAAGCCCGAAGACTCCAGCCTCCTGCCTGGCCTCAAGCCCGAAGACTCCAGCCTCCTGCCTAGCCTCAAGCCCGAAGACTCCAGCCTCCTGCCAGGCCTCAAGCCCGAAGACTCCAGCCTCCTGCCTGGCCTCAAGCCCGAAGACTCCAGCCTCCTGCCTGGCCTCAAGCCCGAAGACTCCAGCCTCCTGCCTGGCCTCAAGCCCGAAGATTCCAGCCTCCTGCCTAGCGTCAAGCCTGAAGACTCCAGACTCCTGCCTAGCCTCAAGCCTGGACTCCAGCCTCCTGCCTAGCCTCAAGCCTGAAGATTCCAGCTTCCTGCCTAGCCTCAAGCCTGAAAACTCTAGCCTCCTGCCTAGCTTCAAGACTCCAGCCTCCTGCCTAGCCTCAAAACCGAAGACTCCAGCCTCCTGCCTAGCCTCAAGCCCGAAGACTCTAGCCTCCTGCCTAGCGTCAAGCTCGAAGACTCCAGCCTCCTGCCTAGCCTCATGCCCGAAGATTCCAGCCTCCTGCCTAGCCTCAAGCCCGAAGACTCCAGCCTCCTGCCTTCCCTCAAGCCCGAGGACTCCAGCCTCCTACCTAGCCTCAAGCCCGAAGACTCCAGCCTCCTGCCTAGCCTCAAGGCCGAAGACTCCAGCCCCCTGCCTAGCCTGAAGCTTGAAGACTCCTGACTCCTGCCAAGCCTCAGGCCCGAAGACTCCAGCCTCCTGCCTAGCCTCAAGCCCGAAGTCTCCAGCCTCCTGCCTAGCCTAAAGCCCGAAGACTCCAGCCTCCTGCCAAGCCTCAAGCCTGAAGACTCCAGCCTCCTGCCTGGCCTCAAGCCCGAAGACTCCAGCCTCCTGCCTGGCTTCAAGCTCGAAGACTCCAGCCTCCTGCCTGGCCTCATGCCTGAAGACTCCAGCCTCCTGCTTAACCTCAAGCCCGAAGACTCCAGCCTCCTGCCTAGCCTCAAGCCCGAAGACTGCAGCCTCCTGCCTAGCCTCAAGCCCGAAGCCTCCAGCCTCCTCCCTAGCCTCAAGCCCGAAGACTCCAGCCTCCTGCCAAGCCTCAAGCCCGAAGACTCCAGCCTTCTGCCAAACCTCAAGCCCGAAGTCTCCATCCTCCTGCCTAGCCTCAAGCCCGAGGACTCCAGCCTCCTGCCAAGCCTCAAGCCCGAAGACTCCAGCCTCCTACCAAGCCTCAAGCCCGAAGACTCCAGCCTCCTGCCAAGCCTCAAGCCCAAAGACTCCAGCCTCCTGCCATGCTTCGCCTCAAGTCTCTAGCCTCCTGCCTCCTGCCAACCCTCGCCTCAAGTCTCTAGCCTCCAACCTCCTACCAACCCTCGCCTCAAGTCTCTAGCCTCTAGCCTCAAGCCTGAAGACTCCAGCCTCCTGCCTCCTGCCAAGCCTCGCCTCTAGCCTCAAGCCTGAAGACTCCAGCCTCCTGCCTCCTGCCAAGCCTCGCCTCTGGCCTCAAGCCTGAAGACTCCAGCCTCCTGCCTCCTGCCAAACCTCACCTCAAGTCTCTAGCCTCCAACCTCCTACCAACCCTCGCCTCAAGTCTCTAGCCTCTAGCCTCAAGCCTGAAGACTCCAGCCTCCTGCCTCCTGCCAAGCCTCACCTCTAGCCTCAAGCCTGAAGACTCCAGCCTCGTCCTGCCTGCCTGCCTGCCAAGCCTCGTTCTTGCCTATTTCTTGGGTCCAAGCCAGAGGCAAGACCTAGATACTGGGTCCTTGTCCAGTCTCTGGCTCGAAGTCCAAGCCCGGGCTCCTAGCTCTCTTGTCCAGTCCTGTTCCAGGTTCCCAGTTTTCATGTCCATGTCCTTGCCCTCAGCCTGTATCCTAGTCCTGTCTCTAGTACTTCAGTGTCTGTGTCTGGCACTTGGGTCCGTTACTAGTCACTGCCGTATGACACTTTGGTATGTATACTGTATAACCTGTACGTTCTGAATTGCTTCCAGAAATTCCAGACTTTGCCGCTTTGCCATCATCCCTGCCAGTGTCTTTTTCCATTCAATTCTGGCCAACTCCTCCCTCAATTTCCATTACTCCACTGAAATACTGATACATCTGACCTTAGTTTCTCCTTCTCAAAATCCAGGGTGAACTCGATCATATTACGATCACCTTCCCCTTAGGGTTCTTTATCCTTAAGTTCTCTAATCAATTCTGGTTCATTGCATAACACCTAACACACAGAATAGCTAATGCTCTCATGGGATCAACCACGAAGTGCTCTAAAAAGCCATCTTGCAGGCATTCTAGAACACCCCCCCCCCCGCCCCCCGGGTTCAGCACCAACTTTATTTTCCCAGTCTACCTGCATATTAAAATTCCCCAGGACATTATCCTTCTGGCAAGCATTTTCTATCTCCTGTTTGTGGGTCAGTATGTCACCTCTTTTTAATGATTTGATTTCATTTTATACCAACAGAGCATCATGAGCCCTTCTGGCTTCCTGCCTGTCCTTTCGATACAATGTGTATCCTTGGACATTAAGCTCCCTGCTATAATCTTCTTTCAGCCATGATTCAGTGAAGCCTACAAGTGGATAAATGTGAGGTTATCCACTTTGGTGGTAAGAACGGGAAGGCAGATTACTATCTAAATGGAGTCAAGTTAGGGAAAGGGGAAGCACAACGAGATCTAGGTGTTCTTGTGCATCAGTCACTGAAAGCAAGCATGCAAGTACAGCAGGCAGTGAATAAAGCTAATGGCATGCTGGCCTTCATAACAAGGGGAATTGAGTATAAGAGCAAAGAGGTCCTTCTGCAGCTGTACAGGGTCCTGGTGAGACCACACCTGGAGTACTGTGTACAGTTTTGGTCTCCAAATTTGAGGAAGAACATTCTTGCTATTGAAGGAGTGCAGCGTAGGTTCACAAGGTTAATTCTCAGGATGGCGGGACTGTCATATGTCGAAAGATTGGAGCGACTGGGCTTGTATACAGTACTCTGGAATTTAGAAGGCTGAGAGGGGATCTTATTGAAACATATAAGATTATTAAGGGATTGGACATGCTGGAGGCAGGAAGCATGTTCCCACTGATGGGTGAGTCCAGAACCAGAGGTCACAGTTTAAGAATAAGGGGTAGGCCATTTAGAACGGAGTTGAGGAAAAACTTTTTTACCCAGAGAGTGGTGGATATATGGAATGCTCTGCCCCAGAAGGCTGTGGAGGCCAAGTCTCTGGATGCTTTCAAGAAAGAGATGGATAGAGCTCTTAAAGATAGCAGAATCAAAGGTTATGGGGATAAGGCAGGAACTGGATATTGATTGTGGATGATCGGCCATGATCACAGTGAATGGCGGTGCTGGCTTGAAGGGCCAAAGGGCCTACTCCTGCACCTATTCTCTATTGTCTATCATACATGCCAATCTGTAACTGTGCTGCAAGTTCATCTACTTTAGTCCGTATATTGCATGCATACAAATATAACACCTTCAGTTCTACGTTTGCCCTTTGTCCGATTTTAATGTTGCGACCCTACCAGTTGACTGTAATTTTGCCCTATCATCAGCCTCTCTTTGCTAGGAGGCTCACTACACATTTTTGTAAACGAACTACCTCACGTCCAGCACTATCACTCCAGTTCCCAGTTTCATACCAAGTTAGCATAAACCTGTCCGAACAACTCTAGCCAACCTCCCCGGAAGGATATTGGACCCCTTTGGGTTCAGATGTAACCTGTCCCTTTGTACAGGTTGTAACTTCCCCAAAACAGATTCCAATGATCCATAAATATGAACCTCTGCCCCCTGAACCAGTTCCTCAGCCACACATTCACCTAGCAAATTATCCTACTTTTACCCTCACTAGCTCTAGGCACAGACAGCAATCCACATTACTACCTTGGAGCTCCTGTTTCTTAACATTCTACATAGCTCCCTAAAATCTCTCTTCAGGACCTCCTCATCTTGTCTACCTAAGTAATTGGTGCCAATATGTACCAAGACTTCTGGCTGCTCACCCTGGGCCTTGAGAATGCCATGGACCCGATTCGAGATATCCCTTATCCTGACACCAAGGAGGCAACATACCATCTGGGTGTCTCTATTGCACCCACAGAACTTGTCTCTGTTCCTTTGACCAAGGAATCTCCTATCAACACTGCAGTTCTCTTCACCTCTCTGCTCTTCTGAGTCACAGCACCAGACTCAGTACAGAGACCCAGTCACTGTGACTCCCCCCGATAGGTCATCCTCTTCAACAGTATCTGAAGTTTGTATAATTATTATTGAGGGGAATGGCCAGAGGTGTACTCTGCACTGGCTGTGCATTTCCCCTCTTCTCCTGACAGTCACCCAGTTACCTGTCTCCTGCAATCAAGGGGTAACTACCTCCCGTCTATCACCTCCTCATTCTCCCGTAAGTTGGAGGTCATCGAGTTGCAGCTCCAGCTCCTTAATAAGTTCTCTCAGGAGTTACAACCTTGCACCTGATACAGGTGCATTTATCTGGGAGACTGGAGGTGTCCCGGACTTCCCACATCCACACAGAGTACAAAACATTGCCCCTGGAGCCATTCTCTCTAAACTACTATGCCCTAACAGATGAGGAATGAACAAGTAAGAACAGAGAGAAAGTAACTTACAAAATACTTTACTTTCCCCAAGCCTGATGAGCCAAAGCCACTCTGAAGACTGGAGCACTCAAAAGAATGGCCACTCTGCTTGCACCTGCATGGCCTGTATTCCTTGTACCTAGGTACATATTGGCACCAGTTACGTAGGTAATATTCATTACATAATTGCTGATTGGTCACTCCTCAACTCAGAAACAGCTGCAAAGTTCGGCCTTTACCATCTTGATCGCCGTCCTGATTAAAAGGCAGCTCTTTTTACACAGCCCTCACGCTGATTGTCCAACTCAGGGCAAACTGCTGCAAAGTTCTGCTTTTTAAATTTCAATCGCTTTCCTGATTAGAAGGTATCTCATTTTACGCAGACCTGACATGGATTGTCCAACAACTCAGTCCAACGACACAATTTGTGGATCATTGAGATGTCTTCTAGGGAAGATATGACCTGTACAAAAAGGCCAGAATGCACATGAACTTGAGGGAGACCAATACCTTATGGGCAGATTTGCGAGAGCTGTTGTGAAGGGTTTAAACTAGCTTGGCAGGAGGATGCAAGCCAGAGTAATAGGTCAGGAGATGGGGCAGTTGGTATTTTGGGCATGAAGAGAGACTGTAACAAATCTATTACAGATTGTCAGGTATAATTGTCAGGTGTCAGGCCATCACTGAATTATGGCTGAAGATTGGTTGTAGTTGGGAGCTGAATATCCAAGGTTACATGCTGTATTGGAGGGATAGGAAGGTAGGCCTTTACTGGTTTTTCACCTGGCACCTACCAGCCTTCTCCTTCCCACCCTCCCCCGACCTTCTTTATAGGGCCCCTGCCCCCTCCCTCTTCAGTCCTGACAAAGGGTCTCTGCCCGAAACGTTGACTGCTCGTCTCCACGGATGCTGCCCGACCTGCTGAGGATCGGATGATCACCTGCCTCCAGACTATGACCCCTGCCATCTCCAACTCGGACTTTGACCTTGGCCTCCTGCAAGCTGCGAATCCAGCTGCCTCCATCTCCAGTTCTAGCCTTGGCCCCAGTTGCTTCAAGTCCATGGATACCGCTGTCTCGGTCTCTGATTTAGCTCTGAGTCGGCTGCCACCACCTCCAGGCCAAGACCTCTCTCATCGCTGCTGGGTCCATTGGCTGCGCTTTGTTGTGTATTTAATGTTTCAGTAATATTTGAGTGATCTCATGAGTGTATATATAACCTCCTTTAAGTAATACATTATGGGTTAAATGTATAAATAAATGAATTGCACACATCATCACTCTACCATGTGTGCCACACTTAAAATAAACATGAAGTTCGACCTACATTTCAAACTCCCATATCTTCCTTTAAATCAGTTTAATATTTTGAAATTTAAAATATAATATTCTTCTTCCACCTTACTCCACACCAAGACCAGATTTCTTAGGGTCTTTCCTCATTTCCCTGAGACCCCATCTTCCTCCCACCCGAAACCCTCTCCTTTATCTGATCCCTCCAACCTGCTATCCTCCCTGACCCAAGCCCTAACCCCTGCTGTATCTTCACCGTCCCTTCCAACCTTCCTCTCTCTGAGGCAGAACATCTTGATCTCAGTAGGGGCCTTATTTTTGGCCTCCTGAGCCTGCGCCTCAGTGCTGCTGCGCTCTCCCTCCATCGTCTCCATCACCGAAGCTACAGCTTTGGCGAGGATCCCCCACCAATGACTCCTTGTCACTCCTTCAACCGTACTCCTCTTCTTGGACAGCCCGCTTTGGTCTTCTGCCTGCTCTGGATCCTTTCATCTCTAACTGCCAACAAGATAACAACCATCTCAAGTTCAGCACTCCTCTCTCCTATTTGAACCTTACCCCCCCTGAATTCATTGACCTCCACTCTCTCCACACCAATCCCAACTTCACCATCAAACCTGCAGAGAAGGGAGATACTGTGGTAGATAAATAGATAGATACTTTATTGATCCCAAAGGAATTACAGTGTCACAATAACATTACAGATGCACAGATAGACAAATATTAGAAGAGAAGTAGAAAGAATAAAAAAAGTTACCTCAAACAGTCTAACAGGAGGAGGTCGTCACTTCCCCAGCTATAGGTTGACTCACTATAATGGCCAAAGGAAAGATTGACCTTATATAGCGCTCTTTGGAGCAGCACAGTTGTCTTAGTCTATAACTAGGAGTGTTCCTCTGTTCAGCCAAAGTGACATGCAGAAGGTGAGAAACATTATCCAGAATTGCCAGGATTTTCCCTAGGGTCCTTTGTTCTACCACAGCCTCCAGCGTGCCCACTTTGACCTAGCCCAGAGCTAGCCATTCAGATCAATTTATTGAGCCTGTTGGCATCACCTGTCCTATTTCGACACCTTGGTTCGGTTTCTTCCTACCTACATCCATGAAAGTTCGCAGGCTCTTGATCACTTAAATCACTTTAAGTTTATATAATCCTGATCACTTTCACTGTGGATGTCCAGTCCCTGTACACTTCTATACCCCATCAGGAAAGTCCTAAAGTGCTCCAGTATTTTTCTGGACAACAGACCTAACCAGTTCTCCTGCACCACTACCCTCCTCTACTGATCCTCAGCCTCAACAAATCCTCTTTTCTTTTTGGCTCCTCTCCACTTACTCTAACCCCAAGGTGTAGCAAAGAATACCCACATGGGTCCTAGCTCTGCCTGCCCTTTCATCCATGTTCCAAACCTTCTCTGGGACTGCTCCCAAACTCTTTCTCCGATACACTGATGGCTGCATTACTGCTGCTTCCTGCCCTCATAATGAGCTCATTAATTTCATCAACTTTGCCTGCAACATCCACCTTGCCTTCAGATTGACTTGGTCCATCTCTGTTACCTCCGTCTCCTTTTTTGTTCTCTCTGCCTCCATCTCTGGAGACAGACTATCCAACCATATTGTGCTTTTTCAAGATTTCCAACACCTGCAGGTTTCTGCTTTTCATTTTCTCATCCATTCTTGCCTGTTGAAAAGTTTCATCTTTTATTAACTTACTGACACTACTTATACCTCTTCCCACCATGTCACTTATAAAAACACTCTTCCCTTTTCTCAGTTCCTCCATCCCCATCGCATCTGTTCTCAGAATGAGGGTTTCCATTCCAGAACATGTGAAATCTTCCCCTTCTTCAAAGAACTGGGGTTCCTTTCAACCACCATTGATGCTGCTCTCACCCATATCATCTCCATTTCCTGTACATCTGTACCCACCACACTCTCCTGCTCCTATAACAAGGATAGAGTTTCACTTGCCTTTACCAACCACCCCATGGATCTCCATATCCAGCAGGCCGCTCTCCATTACCTCCGCCTGACACTATGGGATCCCACCACTAAGCACATCTTTTCCTCAGCCCCACTCTCCACTTTCCAAAGGGAAAACTATTTCTAACTCCCCTCCCACTGTTCTCCCTCCTGGCATTTATCCCTGCAAGTAGGACAAGTGCTGCAGCCACCTCTACACCTTCTGCCTCACCAATATTCAGGGCCCAAAACTATCCATCCAGGCGAGGAACCTGTTGGGATCATCTACTGCATCCAGTGCTCCTAGTGCAGCTTTCTCTACCTCGGTGAATCACGATGTAGACCTGGGGACCACTCCGCTGAGCACTTCCACTTTGTCCACCAGAAAAGGCAGGATTTCCCGGTAGCTACCCGTTTCAGCTGGACCTCCCATTTCCATTCCAACATTTCGGTCCACAGTATTCTGTACTGGAACAATGAGGTCACACTCAGGATGGAGGAGCAACACCTCATAGTCCTTCTGGGCAGCCTTCAAATTGAAGTCACGAACATTGATTACTCAAAATTCTCCACCCTCCCCCTTCCCTATCTTTCCATTCCCCATTCTTAATCCCCTCTTACCCTTTCTCCTCACCTCACCTGCTCATCACCTCCTTCTGGCACCCCTTCACCTTGCCTTTCTTCCACGGTCCACTGTTCTTTCCTATCAGATTCCTTCTTCTTCAGCCTGTTGCCTCTTCCACCTATCATCCCTCCTCTCCCACCCACCCATCTACCCCTCACTTGGTTTCACCCATCACCTGATAGCTTATGCCCTTTCTCCCCCACCCCACCTACATATTCTAGATTCTTCCCCCTTCCTTTCCAGTGCTGATGAAGGCTCTTGGCCCAGAATTTTGACTGGTTATTCCCCTCCATAGTTGCTTCCTGACTTGCTGAATTCATCCAGCCCTTTGTGTGTGTTGCTCAAGATTTCCAGCATTTGCAGAACCTCTTCTATTTATAAGGTAGGCAATGTCAGCACTGCAGTTGGAACTCCCTCGCAAATTTGTGCTAATATTTCCTCCACCTAAACATTGTAAAGTTTTTGGAACTTCAAACATTCAGTAAACTTATAAATACAAATCCCTTCTTATCAATCATCTATAGACAGTCACGGACATTCATATCACAGAAGGAGGCTATTCAGCCCACAATGTCCATGACTGGCTCAAAAAAAAGCCGTATGCAGCTCAGTAGAATCCAGCTTTTCAGGTGCTGCTCAAGATATTGTTAAATATCATGAGAGTTTCTGTCTCTACTAACCTTTCTATCAGTGAACTCCAGAATATACTGAGGAATCTTAAGGTAAAAAGTAAATTCTCAGCTCCCATTGAATCGCTTTACCAATTATTTTAAAATTTATATCACCTACATTTGACCTTTCAGCAAAAGGAGTTTGGCATATCCTATTCACCTTACTCAGGTCTCTCATAATTTTGTGTAGCTCGCTGAAATCTTCTTGTCTGTTCTGCTCCAAAAAAACCCAATCTGCTCAGTCCTACCTTGTAACTGTTAATGGCCACCTCAGCAATATCCTCATGAAGTCCTTCCACACCCTTTCTAGTACTGTCACACATCTTTCAGTAACGTGGTGACCAGTCTCTTTTTGTGCCCTAAATAATGTCCTACACAGTGTGGCATGAAATCCTGCTCTTATGTTCAACACCTAAGCCGACGAGGGAAGAATTGATTATTCATCCTGAAATGCTTGATCTACCAATTATCCCACCTTGAGGGATCTGCAGACACGTATTCCAGTTCATTATTTTCTTCTACTTCACTTAGTATTCTTCCAGCTTTTGTATAATATCTTGTCTTTCTGTGCCTTCTTACTCAAAATTCTTTCAATTGGATTTCATTTGCCATTTTATTACTCTCAACTAACATTCCCATCAATATCTTGAGGCTGCGTAAAACTTTCTTCCTAACTATTAACCACACTACCAGTTTTGGTATCACCTGCAGACACCTTTATGATCAACCTTGCATTTAAGTCCAAGTCAATGATTTTTACCACAGGAAGCTCATCCACACCAACATCAATTTAAACATTATCATTTCTGTAAAATCAGCTTTCAATGGCTTCATTCGGAAGCGAGCACTGCAGAAACCCCACCTCAGTCACCATCTGACTTCATGATTGCTCCTCTATAGCACAGAATTTATTTTAGGTTCCATAAGACCAGACAACATGGGAGCAGAATTAGTCCATTTGGCCCATCGAGTTTGCTCTTCCATTTCATCATGGCTGATCCATTTTCCTCTCAGTTCCATTCTCCTGCCATCTCCCGTAAACTTTCATGCCCTGACTAATCAAGAACCAATCAATTTCCACCTTAAATACACCCAATGACCTGGCCTCGACAGATACCTGTGGCAGTGAATTCCACAGATTCACCACTCTCTGGCTAAAGAAATTCCTCCGGATCTACATTTTAAATCGACTTCCCTCTATTCTGAGGCTGTGCCCTCTGGTCCTAGACTCCCCACCAAAGGAAACATCCTCTCCACATCCACTCTATCTAGGTCTTTCAACATTCAATAGTTTTCAGTGAGGGTCCCCCTCCTCATATGATAAACCTTTCATTCCCAGAATCATTTTCATAAACCTCCTCAGAACCCTCTCCAACGTCAGCACATCCTTTCTTAAATAAGGGGCCCAAAGCTGCTCACAATACTCCAAGCTGGGCCTCACCAGTGCCTGATAAAGCCTTAGCATTACATCCTTCAATTTCACAATAATTAATCAGAATTTACTTTCATTATGTATAAAGGTTGTAATTGCACTTACAATCACAAGTTATCAAAAATTATATTAATGGGGGAAAAAACAGCCAGCTGTTTTGGAATCGAGGTTGAAAACCTCCTGATTGTTGCTCGTCTTAATGTTCTTGAAGTGTGTTTTCAATATTGTGTTATTTTCATTAATGATTTATGTATAAAAAATACACTGCATAAATAGTAAGAGGCATCCGTTAGTCTCATGAGACCATGGATTTGTGCCTTGGAAGGTTTCCAGGGCACAGGCCTGGGCAAGGTTGTATGGAAGACCGGCAGTTGCCCATGCTGCAAGTCTCCCCTCTCCACGCCACCGATGTTGTCATTAGGACCCATACAGCTTGGCACCGGTGTCATCGCAGAGCAATGTGTGGTTAAGTGCCTTGCTCAAGGACAGAACATGCTGCTCAGCCAAGGCTCAAACTAGCGGCCTTCAGATCACTAGGCGAATGCCTTAACCACTTGGCCACGCGCTAACACACTGGATAAATACAACAAACAAATCAATATGTTGGTAACAATATTTATTTGTTTTGTTAACGAGAAGTAGAAACCAAAAATAACAGAGGGCTATTCTTTCCAGCAAGAATATTACATGCAGGTTAACTAACCTTACAACCAAGACATCAATGTCACAATATAACAAATTCAATGTAAATCAGTTGAACAATATGAATAGTGATCAGGTCATAGAAAAACAAAATTAACAAAATAAGATTACTGTAAATGCAGCCATTAGGTTCTATAATGTAAAGACAGATTTGTCTCTTTTACTGTCTGGTCACAGAAAATTCAGAATGGACATCACTTCAGCTAATAAGCAGATCAGACAAGCCCCATTCCAGATTTGTGAATTATCTGCCTAATTTTCTCCAGTTGGACCTTATTCCAAAAACTTGGCCTTTCTGGGTTTCAGGAATGATCATGTGTGGAATTACTCAGGAGAAGCTCGTCCACACCAATATCATCTTAAACATCGTCATTTCTGTAAAATCAGCTTTCAAAGGCTTCATTCGGAAGCGTACATTGAACACGATCTAACCTATCGATAGGACATGCAATGTAGGAGTGAAAGGAATAAGTGACATGTAGTCAGCACTGTTGTCTCACAGCTCCAAAGACCCAGGTTCGATCATGAACTTAATTGCTGTCTGTGCGGGGTTTGCATGCTCCCCTGTGAACGCACAGGGCTTTTTTCCCCCACATGCTAAACACATTGGTTAATTAATTTTCTGCTGTAAATTGCCCCAGTGAGGCTGGGTAGCAGGAGAATTAGCATAATGGGAGAAGCTGATGTAGATGCAAGAAGGTAAATGCAATTAACATTGTTGGGTGTTTAATGCTTGGTGTAATTGGGTGCTTGATACATCAAGCTTCAAGTACCAAATTGCATTGATCCTATTTACATTAAGGCTCTGTACTGTATGATTGGGAGCCACTACCATTGAACTACATTTTGAATAATGTAAATTGTTTTCAGATTTTCAGTATCTGCAGTATTTTTTCATGAGTAATCAATATTGTGTTTCTGAACTCAACAATTTTGGTCCCATAACCTTTAATCTAACAATTTCAGTACTTACATTTGAAATTGCCTCAACTTTCTGGAGGAAAAAGATCCAGATTTCCCATACTCCATGGAAACCATAACACTCACAGCTTTCAACTGCTAGATATTCCTCATATCCAATTAGCTCCATTAGTAACATACAAGTCATAGAGTATAAATGATAGGATATAAATGCTGTAATTACGGTTGCAAACAAAAGTAATATAAAATAGTATTCAGAAAAGATCAAGCAACAGCTTTGGGAAGAAGGTAAATATCTTCTGGTATGAGTTTTGCATTTTCTTCTTCACTTGATGTTCATGAGGAGGATTTCCATCTCACTATAGACAGTATTGCGTGTATTGTGTACATTAAGGTGGCCACATATGCAAACACCTGAAAGAGCAAGATACAATAATGTTTCACAAAAAAATGTGCTAATAATCTCCCTCCAGTTCCCTTCATGACATCCTTCCCTTTATTTTATGGTCCACTGTCCTCTCTTATTAGATTCCATCTCCTTCAGCCTATCACTTCCACATTTCATCTCCCAGTTTTTACATCATTCCCACGATAATATCCCTTACTGGTCCACCATTTCCTCACCTGCATCCACCTATCATCTGCCAGCTCTTGCTCCACTCCTATTCCCCACCCTTTTATACTGTCTGTCTCGGGTATTTCCTTCCAGTCCTGATGAAGGATCTTGATTCAAACCATTGACTGACTATTTCCCTCAATAGATGCTGCTTGACCCACTGAGTTTTTCGAGCATTTTCCATCTTGCTCCAGACTACCAGCATCAGTAGTTATTCTTGCATCACAATAAAAAAGCTTTAGCCAGACAAATATGTACCACAGATTTGGTGTTACAGGAATGATTCTAGCATGGATAAAGCAGTGGATGATTAGCAGGAGGCAAAGAGCGGGAATAAAGGGAGTCTTTTCCGGTTGGCTGCTGGTGACTAGTGATGTTCCACAAGAGTCTGTGTTGGAACCCATTCTTATAACGCTATATGTCAATGATTTGGAAGATGGAATTGTTAGCTTTGTTTCAAAGTTTACAGACATACGAAGATAGGTGGAGGGACAAGTAGATTTGAAGAAATAGGGAGGCTAGAGAAGGACTTAGACAGATTAGGAGAATAAGCAAAGAAGTGGCAGATGGAATACAGTGTTGGGAAGTGGATGGTCATGCACTTTGATAGAATAAATTAAAGGGTTGACTATTTCCTAAATAGAGAAAAAATACAAAAATCTGAGGTGCAAAGGGACTTGGGAGACCTTACGGAGGATTCCCTAAAGGTTAATTTGCAGGTTGAGTCTGTGGTGTGAAAGGCAAATGCAATGTTAGCATTCATTTCAAGACTCGAATATAAAAGCTAGGGTGAAGTTTGGTGATATTAGGAGTTTGAAGCGTGAAGTTTGGTGATATTGATGATATTAAGTGTCTGAAAAGATTTGGCATGTCAACAAATACACCCAAAAACTTCTATAGTTGTACCATGGAGAGTATTCTGACAGGCTGCATCACTGTCTGGTATGGAGGGGCTACTGCACAGGACCGAAAGAAGCTGCAGAGGGTTATAAGTCTAGTCAGCTCCATCTTGGGCACTAGCCTACAAAGTACCCAGGACATCTTTAGGGAGCGGTGTATCAGAAAGGCAGTGTCCATTATTAAGGACCTCCAGCACCCAGGGCATGCCCTTTTCTCACTGTTACAATCAGGTAGAAGGTACAGAAGCCTGAAGGCACACACTCAGCAATTCAAGAACAGCTTCTTCCCCTCTGCCATCCAATTCCTAAATGGACATTGAGACTTTGGGCACTACCTCACTTTTTTTAATATACAGTATTTCTGTTTTTGCACATTTTTAAAAATCTATTCAATATATGTAATTTATTTACTTGTTTATTTATTACTGTTTTATTTTATTTATTATTATTATTATTATTATTTTTATTAGTTTTCTCTCTCTGCTAGATTATGTATTACATTGAACTGCTAATGCTAAATTAAAAAATTTCACCTCACATGCCGGTGATAATAAACCGGATTCTGATTCTGAAATGTTGCATGCAGTTCTGTGCCCTTATCTTAGAAAGGATGTGCTGAAACTGCAGAGAATTCAAAGGAGGCTCATGAAAATGATTCCAAGATTGAACAACTTGTCATATGAAGAGCATTTGATGGCTCTGGGCCTGTATTCACTGGAATCCAGAAGAATGAGGGGTGATCTCATTGAAAGCTATCAATAATGAAAGGCATTGATAGAGTGGATGTGGAGAGGATCTTTCCTATGGTGGGAATATCAAAGACAAAAGGACACAGCCTCAGAATAGAGGGGCGTCCTTTTAGAATGGAGATGAGGAGGAATTTCTTTAACCGGAGAGTGGTGAATCTGTGGAATTCATTGCCACATGCAGCTGTAGAGGCCAAGTCTTTATGTATATTTAAGGGAGATGTTGATAAATTCTTGATTGGTCAGGGCATGAAGGGATATGGGGGGAGAGAAGCGGGGGATTGGGTCGGAGAGGAAAATTGGATCAGCCATGATGAAATGGCGGAGCAGACTGGATGGGCCAAATAGCTTAATTCTGCTCCTATATCTTATGATTACACGCTGGAAATGAATGACAAATTCTTGAAGTGTAACCCAGGTAGTTCTTTGAGAAGCAGCCACACCTCATAAAACTCCCTGTACCAGCTGTGACCTGTACTCATTTATCTCACTTTATTTAGAATGACAATCGGCCTGAGGTAATAGTTCACCAAAGAGGATGAGCTTCAGTGCTCAATAACTCCGCTTCCACCACCCCAGCAACATCAGTAGATGTCAGGGAGATTCTCTCAGCACCATAATTACCTTTACTGTCTGCGCTAGGACTTCTAGCCACAGAAAAGGAAAAGAAGGGAGATATTTTCACCTGTTATTTTACAGAAAGGGAAATGAGTGCATATACATGTAATGGTGAACTACATTTGCTGTAATTTTAAAGAAGACATTTCTGCCACAGACATCGTGCATCACCTAATGCACTGCCAGGTTATTTACAGCACAGTCAGATGCAGAGTATAGGTCTCTCCGTTGGAGGATTTGCCTTGATCCAATCAGTTAAACACTTTTATACACGATTTCCACTTCTCAACATAAAAGGATCTGTTGTGGACCCAGCACGTAAGTGCCATTATGAAGAAAGCACGACAGCACCTCTACTTCCTTAGAAACTTGTGAACGTTTGGCATGACATCTAAAACTTTGACAAACTTCTATGAATGTGCCATGGACAGTATATTGAAAGGTTGCATCGTGACATGATATTGAAACACCAATGCCATCGAATGGAAAAACCTATAAAAAAAGTAGCGGATACCCAGTCCATCTTGAGTAAAGTTCTCCCCACTATTGAGTACATCTACACTGAGCCCTCTTGCAGAAAAACAGCATCCATTATCAAGACCCCATCACCCAGGTCAGGCTCTTCTTGGCTTGTATTGATAGTAAGGTATGGTTTCTTTTATGAGTTTGTATTTAAAGCAAGATTTTGGTGAATGATAATTGCCACTGTGTAAGTAATCAGATTGAGTTAAACTGCTGCAGCATTCAACTGTGTTGACTTGTTCCTGGTTTCTTTTGGTATTTTCTGCATTTTTCATCTTGAATTTGGTGGTTTTTTATTATGTGTCTTTTATCTGTGGTGGCCAGTGTGATCATGTTTGCTGTTGTGTGCTGCGGCAGCAGGCTGAGGGTAGCAGACACCACCAGAATCAACAAACTCATTCGTAAGGCCAGTGATGTTGTGGGGATGGAACTGGACTCTCTGACGGCGGTGTCTGAAAAGTGGATGCTGACTAAGTTGCATGCCATCTTGGACAATGTCTCCCATCCACTACATAATGTACTGGTTGGGCACAGGAGTACATTCAGCCAGAGACTCATTCCACCGAGATGCAACACAGAGCGTCATAGGAAGTCATTCCTGCCTGTGGCCATCAAACTTTACAACTCCTCCCTTGGCGGGTCAGACACCCTGAGCCAATAGGCTGGTCCTGGACTTATTTCCTGGCATAATTTACATATTACTATCTAATTATTTATGGTGCAACTGTAACAAAAACCAATTTCCCTCGGGTTCAATAAAGTATGACTATGACTATGACTATGTATTTTTGATCTTTTTTGCGTCAACTAACTGGTCCTGTATTGTCACAAGGAACCCTTCTGTTTCTGGGAAGAGGTCTCCAAATCCGAGCTAGATGTTCAACGCTTCCTTGTCGACATCTAGTCTGCTCAGATCGTGGGGGTGTCTTCCATGGAGAGTCATGCTCTTCCATTGGTTAACTTTCTCTTCAATAGTGATAATAACTTCATTTTTCTGGGCTGCACTCTCATATAAGTTCAGTGGTGTGTACTTCTTATCAAAATTGCATATGCTTGTGTGGAGTGCTGAATCCTGTTTTCGTTAATGAAAATATATCCTTCAAAGTTTTATCTGACTGTTGTGTAGATTTTTAAAGTCTGTTATTCCTCTTCCCCCTTCTGCCCTAGTTAGAGTTAATCTACACGCATTCAAATGTACATAATGTTTTCTGAAATTTGTCATTTCAGTTCATATTTTCTTTGTAAGTTTTCATCATTATTATTATTATTGTTTCTTCTCTCTTGTATTTGGACAGTGCATTGTCCTTTGCACATTGGTCATTTGTCTGTCCTGTTGGGTGTGGTCTTTCATTGATTCTATCATGTTTCTTGTATTTACAGAGTTTGCCCATGTGAAGACAAATCTCAGGGTTGTATATGGTGATATCTATTGTATGTACTTTGATAATAAATTTGGTTTGAACTTCAGATATTTCAGAATGAGACTGAGTCCATTAAAATAATCGGGTCAAACTTGTTTCCCATTGCTGGTTATATGTAGAAATTACATGCACAACTTTTGCAGCCCTTCACAGTGTCAATATACTGATCTGCTGGGTTTTGACCTAAAGTGACAAGATCCTGTGCGTAGAGTTACAGTGACATCAGCAGGAAGATTGAACCATTTTGTCCATCACATCCTTGCCAATCAGAGGGCACCCATCTGAACTGAACCCATCTTCCAACACCTGGCCCGCAGCCTTCTGTGCTGTAGCAGGGTCATTCCCAGCCTTACCTGCTGCTCATCCAGTTCCAAGATATTGAAAGAATGTGGAGTGGTAGAGACATTACAGTACTAAAGTGGTCATTCCAAACAATTCCTCAATATTTCAAATATTTATCTACTTCCACCTTAAATGTTTCTGATGAAGTGACTACCACCACCCCCTGGGAGGGAGAATTTCAGGGATTCACTGAAATTCTACAGATTTCAGTTTCAGTGAGTCCCTTATTTTGTATCTATGCCTTTTGGTTCAAGAATCTGTCATAAGTGAAAACATTTCAACATTCACTGTCAAGTCCTATTGTATTATATGTCTGATAAGGTCTTTCCTCATTCTTCTACAGTTCAAGAGATATAGACTAAAATTCTAGCCTTCTTTGACGTTACAAATGTACAAAGACTTACTGTGGCAGCAATGTTCAGATTATGAATCTTATTTTCTAAAAGTACTGTAATAAACCTTGTGTCACTGGTCTCCAAAATGGCAACACTTAAATAAAACATTGCTGATATGAAGTGGTAGAAAACATCCTGGAAGGGAAGAAGAAACAGACAATGAGAAACCAATCTACACAATCATTTTACAAACGGCTTCTTTGCTGAATTAATGTTCCACCTATTGAGAAAAATGAAGTGATTTCAGGAGTGAAAGACCCCGCCCCCCCCCAAAAAAAGCTGTAATTACCAAAAATACTTAGCAGGTCAGGCAGCATCTGTAGAAAAATAGAAGCAAGTTAGTGATTCATATTCACATTGGGTAGACTGGGAAAAGTTCGGGAAGCAGTGTGATTTGTATTGCGGAGGGGGAGAGGTGGAGAGAACAAGGCGATATCAATGGTTGAGTGAAATTAAATGGTAATGTAGCCTAGTTAATTGCAGCTGCTGTCTAGAAGAAGCTAGCACCAGTGAACATCCTCAGACAGTTCACAAAACTACTTCTTTTGTGTCTTCCTCTTCTTTTTCGGATGTGGCTCTGCTACTTTTGGAACCTGTGATCGATATTTTGGTGGTGTGTTTTCAGGCTGAATGAATGATCTGGTGCTTTGCTCTCTCCAAGGGCGTTCGAAGAGGTTTCAAGTGAATCGTGTGGTCTCAAGGCCAAGAAGCCTGGAGACGGGTGCCAGCCCATGATTGACTCTACTTCTTGCCGACCTTGCCGATTAAAGCGTTGAGGATGATTGAAATCATCGAGGTGAGAGTGGTAGGCAGGCAGGTGTTTAGCACCGTCTACCAGCCTTTCTCCCTCGCTGCTGCCAGAGGAAGGCACCTGCATGTGACGGTCTCTCGCCCTCTCACCCACTGCTCCCAGAGGAAGGTCTCTGTGTTCGAATGGTCTCTCTCTCTCTCTCTCTCTCTCCCCCTTGCTCAACACTGCCAGAGGATGGTGCCTGCATGCAGGGCCTTGGGTAAGGTTTAATCAAACAGTTTGTGGATTGGCCTCTGTAGATCACATTATGATGTGTTTGTGGTTTCTGGTCCCTCCTTTTACTTCTTGCTATTTTCTGCAATTTTGTTCAGGATGACCTGCAGATAACGCATGGCATAGTTTGAACTCAACTGAGCTGTGCTCCATATGCCTGGGCCCGTTTGATGACTCTGTGGGCCCACATTTTACATTCTGTGTTTCTGTGTTTTTCACTCTTTTTCTGCCATTTACGTGATGGGGATTTGATGTTTTTCTTTGAATGGGTTTCATGGTTTTCATTGTTTTGTGGCTGTCAATGGGAAGACGAACCTCAGGGTTGTATACTGAATACATACTTTGAGATATGTCAGGGATTGCTGAGCAGTTTTGCAATAACAACCCACACAAAATGCTGGGGGATCTCAGCAGGCCAGGCAGCATCTATGAAAACAAATAAACAGTTGACTTTTCAGGCCGAGACCCTTCATCAGGATTGGAAAAGGAGGGGGAAGATGCCAGAATAAGGTGGGGGGTGGATGTTAGAAGATGATAGATGAAGCTAGGCGAGTGGGGGAGGCAGGATGCAGTAAGAAGCCGGGAGATGTTAAGCGGAAAAAGCATAGGGCTGGAGAAGAAGGAATCTGATAAGAGATGAGATCCACTGGAAAAAGAGAAGGGGGGGCACCAGGGAGAAGTGAGGAGAAGGAGCAAGAGGCTAGAATGAGGAAATAAAGAATAGGGAAGAAGGAGGGGGAAATGTTACCGGCAGTTGGAGAAATCAATGTTCATGCCATCAGGTTGGAGGCTGCCTAGACAGAATATGAGGTGTTGATCCTCCAAGCAGAGAGGAGGCTACACTAGAATCAGAAGCAAAATGCAAGATGCTGAGAGAACTCAGCAAGTCAGGCAGCATCTTTAGATGTTTTGGGTCTGGACTCAATGGATTTCTTACATCAGTATTTACTCAGTAGATGGACACAGAGTCTACAGAAGTGAGGCAAAGGAGCAGTGAAGTCATGAGGTCATGGGCCCTACACAGATTACAGAGGAGGAGGTGTTTCCTGTCTTGAGGCAAATTAGAATGGATAAATCCTCAGGGCCTGACAAGGTACTCCTTTGAACCCTGTGGGAGGCTAGAATAGAAATTGCAGGGGCTCTAGCAGAGATATTTAAATCAATGGGAGGTACATGTGAAGGAGGATAGCTAATGTCATTCTGCTGTTTAACAAAGAACTTGGAAATTATAAGCTGGCCAGCCTGACATCAGAAGTGGGAAGGTTTTTGAAAGTTATTCTGAAGGACAGGATATATCAATATTTGGATAGACATGCACTGATTAAGGATTGTCAGCATGGCTTTGTGCGTGGTAGGTCATGTCTAATCAATCTTATAGAGTTTTTCAATGAAGTTGCTGGGAAAGTTCACGAAGGCAAGGCAGTGGATGTTGTCCATATGAACTTTAGCAAGGCCTTTGGCAAAGTCCCTCATGCAAAGCTGGTCAAGAAGGTTCAGTCGCTCAGCATTCAAAATGAGGTAGTTAATTGGATTAAACATCGGGTTTGTGGGAGAAGCCAGAGAGTGGTGGTAGATGGTTGCCTCTCTGACCAGAGGCCCACGAGTAGAGCAGTGCCACAAGGATCGGTACTGTGTCCATTGTTGTTTGTCATCTAGATCAATGATCTGAATGATACTGGTTAACTGTATCAGCACATTTGAGGATGACAGCAAGATTGGGTGTGTAGCACACAGCGAGGAAGACCGTCAAAGCTTGCCGTGGTATCCGGACCAGCTGGAAAAATGGCAGGTGGAAGTTAATGCGGACAACTGCGAGGTGTTGCACTTCGATAGGACCATCCTGGCTAGGTCTCACACAGTGAACAGTAAAGCACTGAAGAGTGTGATTGAACAAACGATCTGGGAATACAGGTCCATAAGTCATTTAAAGTGGCGTCACAGGTAGATAGGGTCGTACTTGGAGTATCGTTTGCAGTTTTGGTCACCTACCTACAGGAAAGATGTAAATAAGGTTGAAAGAGTACAGAGACAATTTACAAGGATGTTGCTGGGACTGAAGGACCTGAGTTATAGGGAAAGATTGAATAGGTTGTGACTGTATTCCTTGGATTGTAGAATATTGAGGGGAGATTTGATAGATTAGATGCAAAATTCTGAGGCATACAGACAGGCTAAATGCAAGTAGGCGTTTTCAATTCAATTTGGGTGGGACTACAACTAGAGATCATAGGTTAAGGGTGAAAGGTGAAAAGTTCAAGGGGAACACAAAGGGAAACTTCTCACTCAGGGCGTTGTGAGATTGTGGAGCAAGTTGCCAGCACAAGCGTGTGAGCTTGATTTCAACGTTTAAGAGAAATTTGGATAAGTACATGGTTGGTAAGAGTATGGAGGACTTTGGTCCACGTGCAGGTCAATGGAAGTATTCAGTTTAACTGGTTCAGCACAGACTAGATGGACTGAAGGGCCTGTTTCTGTGCTGTATTTTTCTATGACTTTATGACTCAGTGACTGGTCTGGACCCCAGATATCAACTCACAAAGAACAAGTTTTCTCACAATGTAGATATAGTTTGCAAACTGATAAGACAATCTCTTCTACTTGAAAGATTGTTTGTTAAATAATGTAAAATATACAAGCAGTGACACCAGCGTTTCAGGTATCTCCCTGAGTTTTCCCTATTGTAAACCGCACAGAGGAAGCAGTAGATAATTGCTTAAGGAGGCACACGTGATTGTGGATGCTGAAAATGTGAAGCAACATACAAAAGAGTTGGAGGAAATCGGTGAGTCAGGTGTTATGTTCGTTGCTGAGGGATGGTACAGAGCGCACACCAGCACGTCAGCTTGCAGGCTATTGAACTGAACCTTACTGATACTCTGCTAGTACAATATGTGAACTCCTCCTATGTGGGAGTGGCCAACTGAGTGAAATAGGAATAACTCTATTATCTAATACATCTCCCTTTCTTCAAAAAAAAAGAAAAACTATGTATGTACTTCTTGTCTATAGAACAGCACTGAAATTGTGGTCACTGAAATTGAACGATTCAGTTCACTTTACCCATAGCATGAAACTTATGCTCCTTACATAAGAAAAAAAAGAATTGCCAACACTATAACTGCCTTTCTCTTTGTTTTTAATGGTGTCTCATTCTCTTTATTTTCCTCTTTTTTACCAATTCCTTATTTTTAAGAACAGTCTCACTTTGTGAAATGTTTTCAACATTAAAACTCTTTTTAAAAAACACTGAATCTATTGGAGGTCAGGGTAGACTACCTGAACACTCTGGCAAAGTGAGAGGGTTATTCTGCCTCTTTGGTCACCTGCCCGAAGCTACCGGACTTGTTGTGCTCGAGATTGAGGGTGAATGCAGAGCACACACCAGCACGACAGCACACAGGCTGTTCAACTGAACTTTATTGATACTCTCCTTACACAATCTGTCAACTCCTCCCCTGTGGGAGCGGCTAACTGAGTGACATAGGGAATAACACTATTACCTACCACGAAGGTGGATAAGCGACATTTGGTGCTAAGACCCTTTGCTTGGACTGGAAAGAAGGTCGGGAGATAGCCAGTGATATGGGGGGGGGGGGGGGGAGAGAGCTGGAGCAAGAGCCGGTGGTGAGGAGATGACAGGCAGATGAGGAAGGGAGGAAAGTGGGAGTGAAGTTAGAAAGTGAAGAAGATTGAATCTGATAGGAGAAGATGGTGGATCACGGAATGAAGTGGGAAAGGAACCAGTGGGAGGAATGTGATGGGCAGATAGAGAAGGTGGGGAAGGGGTTGGAAACAGGATGATAGGGGCTCGGAGAAGTATAGGGATAGATCAGGAGAGGAAAGAAAAGAGACACAGGTGTGGGGCAGCTTTCCAGAAAAGGATAGGCATCAGTTGGATCAGGAGGAAAATAAAGGCTGGATGAAACAGGCAGCAGCAGTTACTAGAAATTAGCAAGTTCAAAGTTCACACTATCAGTTTGGATAATACCCATGTGGAATATGAGGCACTATTCCTCTAATTTGCACTTAGCTTTGGCCATTCTGCTCCGATGTCTTATGATCTTAGGTTCCAGGAGTTAGAATATTACAGCACATTTGCAATGGGAACAATGTGATAATACAGAGCCAATCAACAGACATAGACTTACCACCACAATCAATGCAGAGGACCTCTTCTGAACTCCAGCCAAGTACATTATGAGCAGCAATGTAGTTACAACAAAGCAGAAGACTGAGACAAACATCAGCCAGCCTTGATTTGAAGCGAAAGGAACTCGAGACGAAGCCACAAGGATCCAAACAAGGCCACCAAAAACCTAGAAACACAAGGCAAAAAAAAAGTTAGTGAATAAAATAGTCACTCTTTTTACTTGTAGTATGAAATGAAGAGAAATTTGGAACACAGAACACAGGGCAGTACAGCACAGGAACATGTTCTTCAGCCCATTATGCCCTGCTGAACTAATTAAGCCAATAACACCTAAACTATTCCCTTCTTGCCTGAACATGAAACGTATCTCTCCATTCTCTGTATGTGCTTAATGCAGATCCTCTTGATACCACTTTAATGCCTGCCTCCATCACCACCCCAATTAGTGCATTCCAGGCACCCAGCACACTGTGTAATAAACTTGTCTTGCAAGTTTTGAACTTCCTCCCTTTTGCCTTAAATACATTTCATCTAGTATTAGGTATTTCAAACCAGGAAAAGAAGATACTGGCTGTATATTCTATGTCTGTCATGATTTTATAAACTTCTATCAGGTCTCCTTTCAGCACTCATTGATGAGATAGAAAACTAGTCTTTAACTTGTTGAATGCCAGAGCAGGCTTAAGGGGCCAAATGACCTATTCTTGCTCCTTATTTTTATGTTCTTGCAGACATTTTGGTTTATTCATAATTCCTTTGGCATTGCCCAAAATACTTGTCAAAATCCCTTAAATTGGAGCACCAAAATACTTGTCAAAATTCCTTAAATTGGAAGACCCTTAACTTGGTGTTCCATCCAGCAGCACATTCACTTGGCCCACCACAGCCTGCACTTGAAAGGCAGGATTATTCAGTAACAAAAACAGCAACAATGATCACTCTGTGGAATGGACTCCTTTGGGAAATAGTGGAGGGAACTAATACCGATTCATTTCGGGATAATATACAGAGTAATTGTGAACTGACATATAGTAAGTGCAGCACATTGGGAGGGAACTGATGATAACGGTGGACCTGTGATGCCCAAATCTTTCACCTTTGAGGCTTGTGTCTTTTTTGGTGTCTGTATGGACTATCCAGAAGCTGTTGTTATAATTTGACAATATCTGTGCAAAATGAAGGAGTTGGAGAGGTGAATGAGGCAGAATTCCTCCTGCATTAATGACTACAGATCTGTGCAAAATGTCTCAAGACTGTACCTGACAGGAATACTATACCTTCTAGACAGATTGGCCCTCCGAGGGTGACAGTTGTAGTTTTCAATGAATAGCTGAGGTGACTAGAACCAATGAATACGTGTCCCTCAGAGTCCCAGAATTCATCAGTGCGGAACCAAGTGCTTTGGCCTGCCAAGTCTGCGCTGACCATCAAACACCCTTTGATATAAATCTGATCATTCTCATCCAGATTCTAATACTCATCCAAAAACTGGGGGAATAAAACCAGAGAACCTGATGTACTGGAGACCAGGATTGAACCTTGGTCACTAGTGCTGTGAGGCCGTAGCTCTACCAGCTGTGCTGAGAAGTAGAGAGGGGATCATTATAGTGAAGAGTCTTCAGCCTTGAATTTGTTTCACAAGTTAACCATGAACATGGTTCATTCCTAGTGTCTGCTTCACATTAGTTTTAGCTATTATCCATTGTTATATCTGACCTTAGCTTTCAGTACGACCTCTGCGTCATCTTTAGGTTTCAGGCCTAGTTTCCACCTCACTTTTACTTCTGTCCTTCCTTCATTTTAACTCCACTCTGAACGAGAACCTTGAATTCCTCCTTAGCTCCAGCTGTCCGGAGAAGGGTTGGAACCCTGAGCATTTTACCAACCACCTGCTACACGAACAGACAGGGAATAGAGGGATATGGACCATAGGCAGGCAGATGGGATTAATTAGACTGGGACCAGGGTCAGGCATGGTAGGCACTGTTCTATATCCTATATTTCTTCGAGGCAGGTAGGGAAGCAAAATCCATCAACAGGGACCCCCACCACCCAGGCCATGCTCTCTTCTCACTGCTGCCATCAGGAAGAAGGCACACGAGCCTCAGGGCTCACTCCAAACAGCTCCAGGAATTGTTATCACCCCTCAACCATCAGGCTCTTGAGCCAAAGGGGATAACTTCACTTAATTTCACTTGCCTCATCATTGAAATATTCCCACAACCAATGGACTCACTTTCAAGGACTCATCTTCTCATTGTATCAATATTTATTACTTATTTATTTATTATTATTGTTTTATTATATTTGCTCAGTTTATTGTGCACTCTGGTTAAATGCCTTAGTTGGGCAATCTTTCATTGATTCTGTTATAGTTATTATTCTATAGATTTGCTGAGTATGCCCACAAGAAAATGAATCTCAGGGTTGTATATGATGATATATATGTACTTTGATAATAACCTTACTTTGAACTTTGAATTGAACAAAGTAAGATTCTTTATCCATCCTTCTTACATTTTCTTCTTCAGCAGTCTTTTAGGATTGAGGATGACTATATTCTACTCCAGATTTGTGGATCCTGAGGTGGCAAGTGAGGTCAATGTAGACTCTCCCACCAAGACAGCAGGATGCTTCTCATGGGACTGCATATTTTGTAAGGTGATGCACTCATTTTCTGACACTTATCCATGGTCTCTAGGTTCTCTCAATGCTGGAACTAGATACGTTCAATGCCACTCAATAAGCCCTGCTTTGATTCAACTTTAACTTGGAGACAGAGGCAAGTTGTAGATAGTTGTTTTTTCTGACCAGAATCCTGTGACCAGTGATGCTTTGCAAGAATCAGTGATACACTTAAGTTATTCCGATGAGATTGAGAGCCTAGTGACATGGTGTCAAGACAACAACCTTTCCCTCAATATCAGCAAAACAAAAGAGCTGGTCTTTGACTTTAGGAAGTGGTGCAGAGTGGATGCCCTTGAATGCATCAATGATGCTGAGGTGGAGATTGTTCAGAATTTCAAGTTCCCATGTGTAAACATCACCAATTGTTTGTCCTGGTCCAGCCACAGAGATGCTATGGCCAATAAAGTACACCAGCATCTCTGCTTCCTCAGAAGCCTAATAAAATCCAGCATGGCCTAATGGACCCTCATCAATGTTTACAAATGCACCATGGAAAGCACCCAATCCGGATACGTCACAGCTTGGTATGGCAACTGCTCAGTCAGGACTGCAAGAAACTACAGAGAGTTACAGACAGAGCTCAGGACATCATGGGAACCAGCCTTGCCTCCACTGACCCCATCTACACTTTTGGCTGCCTCAGGAAACCAGCCAACAAAATAAGACTCTCCCACATGGGGCGTTCTCCCTTCTCCCGTCTTCCATAGGGTGCAGGAGTCAAAAGTTTGTAAACACACGCCATCAGGCTCAAGGACAACTTCTATCCCGTTGATCTAAGACTCTTGAATAGACCTCTCAAAAGATGAACTCTTGATTTCTCTTAATGTACCTCCTGGTTTTTGCCCCTTCCTTTCTACCTGCACTACCCTTGCTCACTAAGTATAACTCTAACACAATATTTTGCTTCCTGGTATTGCTTTTCACTGTTTATCAACTTGACATACTTATGTTTTGGGATTCTATGAACAGATGACATATAAGACTATTTTTTTCACTATATCTTGGTACATGTGGCAATAAGAAATCAAGGTCAAAATGTCGGTGGTCTGATTAGTAACCCTGCAGATGACACAAAAATTGGCAAAGTTGTGAAGCCTGTCAAAGGATTCAGTGGGATATAGGCCAGTTAGAAATGTGTGCAGCGAAATGGCAGATGGAGGTTAATCTGGAGAAATGTGAGATGTAATATTTTGGAAGGTCAAGTGCAAGAGGATTGTATACAGTAAATGGCAGGGCATTTAGGAGCAAGTCTGCAGATCCCTGAAAGTGGAAACGCAAGTAGATAGGATTGCCTTCATTGATTAGGGAATTGATTATAAATATAGGTCTTTATATTTATAAATATAGAACAAGTTAGGTCTTTATTCTTTATTCTTTGGAGCATAGAAGGTTGAGGGGGGACTTGATAGAGGTGTTTAAAATTATGAGGGGTATTGATAGAGTTGACGTGGATAGGCTTTTTCCATTAAGAGTGGGGGAGATTCAGACAAGAGGACATGAGTTGAGAGTTAAAGGGCAAAAGTTTAGGGGTAACATGAGGGGGAACTTCTTTACTCAGATAGTGGTAGCTGTGTGGAACGAGCTTCCAGCAGAAGTGGTTGAGGCAGGTTCAACGTTGTCATTTAAAGTTAAATTGGATAGATATATGGACAGGAAAGGAATGGAGGGTTATGGGCTGAGTGCAGGTTGTTGGGACTAGGTGACAGTAAGAATTTGGCACGGACTAGAAGGGCCGAGATGGCCTGTTTCCATGCTGTAATTGTTGTATGTTATATGGTTATATAGGAAAATCATATTGCAACTGAATAAAGCTTCAATGCGGCCATGTTCGGAAGTCTCCAACCAGGATTTTATGCGCTACCACTGAAACCCCCATGTCCCCTTCCCCCACCAACACTCTGCAATCCCGTGTCTCTCAGGTCCCACTGCCAGCTCTTGGGTCCTTGGAGACTCCATCTTCCTCTCACTCCATCGTCCCTTAACATCCCAACCCTCCCCTCTCCTTTGATACTACCAAGACCCCCTCCCCCAACCCCGATCACTGCTCTCATCCGTGCCGGGCCCTCACCATCCTCTCCGAGCTTCCCCTCTCCGAAGCAGAATGTTCTGTCCTCACTAAGAGCCTCAGTTTTATGGCCCTGCGCCCACACCTCAGTGAGTTCCGGGCCCGCCATGGCACTGAGCTCCTCTTCTGCCACCTCCGTCTTTGTGCCTACTTCTTTTGCACCGATGACCCCTTCTCCCGCCTTCAACCCTCCTCCTCTTTCTGGACACCCAGCTCTGGTCTTCCGCCTGCTCTGGATCTTTTCATTGCCAACTGCTGATGGGACATCAATCGTCTCGACTTCACCATTCTCCCCTCCAGTTCCAAACTCACTGATTCCGAACGCACTGCTCTCCACTCTCTCTGCAGTAATCATAACCACACCATCTAACCTGCAGATAAGAGGGGTGGGGGTTCTGTAGTAGTCTGGCAGACTGACCTCTACCATGCTGAGGCCAGACAACAACTCTCAAACACATCCTCTTACTTACTCCCCACTAAGGAGCACCAGGCCATTGTCACCAACAGCATCGTTGACCTTAACAACTCTGGGGATCTCCTAACAACTGCCAGCAACCTCATAGTTTCCACACCCCACACCTGCCGTTTCTATCCCCTATCCTAGAACCACAAACTTGGCTGTCCAGGGAGGCCTATTGTTTCTGCTTTTTCCTGCCCACTGAACTTACACCTGCATACCTCTACTCAGTTTTATCCCTCTGCTTCAGTCCCTACTTACTTACATCCGTGACACTTCACACGCTCTTGATCTTTTTCAATGATTTCAAGTTCCCTGGCCCCGATCATTTTATTTTCACTATGGATGTCCAGTCCCTATACACCTCCATCCCCTATAAGGAAGGCCTCAAACCTTTCCGTTTCTTTCTGGATACCAGACCCAACCAGTTCCCCTCCACCACCACTCTCCTCCAGCTGGCGCAGATGGTCCTCACTCTCAATAATTTCTCCTTTGGCTCCTCTCACTTCCTTCAAACAAAAGGTGTAGCCATGGGCACTTGCGTAAGTCCCAGCTGTGCCTGCCTGTTTTGTTGGCTACGTGGAACAGTATATGTTCCAAGCCTACACTGGTATCACTCCCCCAACTTTTCCTATGCCACATTAACGACTGCATTGGTGCTGCTTCCTACACCAATGCCGAGCTCTTTGACTTCATCAACTTTGCCTCCAACTTCCACCCTTTCCCCAAATTTACCTGGTCCATTTCCAACACCTCCCTCCCCTTTCTTGATTTCTCTGTCTCTGTCTCTGGAGACAGTTTATCTACTGATGTCTTTTATAAACCCACGGATTCTCATAGTTACCTGGACTATACCTCTTCCCACCCTGTTAGTTGTGAAAATGCCATCCGCTTCTCTCAGTTCCTCCTTCGGCCACATCTGATCTCAGGATGAAGTTTTTCAGTCCAGAACTAAAGAGATCTCCTCTTTCTTCAAAGAAAGGAGCTTCCCTTCCTCTACCATCAATGCTGCCCTCAATCACAACTCTTCCATTTCACACACGTCTACCCTCACTGCATCCTCCCACCACCCCACCAGGGATAGAGTTCCTCTTTTTCTCATCTACCACTCCACCAGCTTTCACGTCCAGTACATAATTCTCCATAACTTCCACCATCTCCAATGGGATCCCACCACCAAGCACATCTTTCTCTGCCCCCCACTTTCTGCTTTCCACAGGGATCACTTCCTAAGCGACTCCCTTGTCAAGTCGTTTCTCCCCACTGACCTCCCTCCCGGCACTTATCCTTGCAAGCTGAACAAATGCTTCACCTGCCCCTACACCTCCACCCTCATTGCCACTCAGGGCCCCAAAAAGTTCTTCCAGGTGAGGTGACACTTCACCTGCAAGTCTGTTGGGGTCATCTACAGTATCCGATGATCCCAATTTGACCTCTTGTATATCGGTGAGACCCGACGTGGATTGGGAGATCGCATTGCCGAGCACTTACGCTCTGTTCACCAGAAAAATCAGGATTTCCCAGTGGTCACACATTTTAATTCCACTTCCCGTTCCCATCTGGACATGCCAGTTCACGGCCTCCTCTACTGCCGCAATGAAGCCACGTTCAGGTTGGAGGAACAACACCTTATATTTCATCTGGGTAGCCTCCAACCTGATGATATGAACATTGATTTCTCAAACTTCTGGTAGTGCCACCCCCCCCACCTTCACCATTCCCCATTCCCATCTCTCACCCTATCTCCTTAACTGCCATCACCTCCCTCCAGTGCTCTCTTCCTTCCTATTCTTACATGGCCTTCTGTCCCCTCTTATCAGATTCCCCTTCTCCAGCCTTTTATCTCTTTCACCAATTGACTCCCCAGCCCTTTACTTCACCACTCCCCCCTCTCCCGGTTTCACCCATCACCTATTGCCTTCTATTTCTTCCTCTCCTTCTCACTCTGACTTCTCATCTTTTGTTCTCCAGTTCTGATGAAGCATCTCAGCCCAAAACATCAACTGTTTACTCTTTTCCATAGATGCTGCCTGGCCTGCTGAATTCCTCCAGCATTTTGTGTGTGTCGTTTGGAATATTATTTACAGTTCACAAGAAGGATGTGGAGGCTTCGGAGAAGATACAGAAGAGGTTCAAAGTCAAAGCCAAAGTAAGTTTATTGTCAAAGTACGTAGATGTCACCTTGGGATTCACTTTCTTGCAGACATTCACTGTAGAACAAAGAAATACAATGGAATAAATAAAAATCTACACCCAAAAATTGACAAGCAACCAAACTGTGCAAATGCAAAAAGGATAATTAATAAATAATACTGAGTTGTAGAGTACTTGAAAGTGAGTCCAGAGATTGTGTTCAGTGATGAGTTCAGGGTTGAAGTGAGTGAAGTTATCCACACTGGTTCAGGAGCCTGATGGTTGAATAACTTTTCCTGAACCTGGTAGTATGTGACCCAAGAATCCTGTACCACATTCCTAACGGCAGCAGTGAGAAGAGAGCATGGCCTGGATAGTGGGGCTCCTTGATGATAGACGCTGCTTTCTTGTGGCAGCGCTCCTTGTCGATGTGCTCAACGGTGAGGAGGGCATTTCCTCTGATGGACTAGGCTGTATCCACCACAGTTTTTAGGCTTTCCTTGTCTTGATCATTCCATACCAGACCATGATACAACCAGTCAGAATATTCTCCACTATGCATCTATAGAAGTTTGTCAAGAATTTAGATGTCGCGCTGAATCTGTGCAAACTTCTAAGAAAGTTGAGGTGCTGTCGTGTCTTCTTTGAAATCCATCAGGATTTTGCTGGGCTTAAAGAATATTAGCTATAAGGAGAGGCTGGACAAACTTAGATTGTTTTCTCCTGAACATCAGAGATGGGGGAGTAATCTAACTGAAGTATAGAAAACTAGGAGGCTTATTCAGGGTAGATAGAGTCTTTTTCGCAGAGTGGAAATGTCAAAACTAGAGGGCATAATTTTAAGATGAAATGAAGGAATTTTAAAGGGTACTTATGAGTTTTTTGTTTACAGGATATTAAGTGCCAGAGGAGACATTTAGGAACATCAAGATGGAACTGTACTAAATCCAAGATTGTTCTGCTGATACACACTAATGTTTTGCTGTCAGTTCACAAAACCACGTCTTCTGAGCTGTTACCACTGCAATCTGCAGCCTGTAACTTCCCTTTAAGAAAACATACTTTTGAACCGTCTAAATGCACCAGTGATTTTACGATCTTCTGAAGGACTCAGCGAACTTGACTCTCAGGGATTGCGGGTACAGCACCTGAAAGCCGCAGGATATCTGCCATTGCCAGAAAAGAGAAAGCTGGGAGTGTCTTCAGACCGGACTGAAGCAGCTGGGAGCATGACTTTCCTCCTTAGCATTCTGCTGGCCAATGGAAGCAAGAGAGAACGTAAGGGCAAGATCGCTGCATCAGAGAGAAATGAGAGATTTCTGCATTCCCTGCTTCACTGAGCATATCTCATCCCCCACACTTCCAGATGTGTCCTCAAAGAGGTTCTCATCCAGAGGACATGAAAAAATACACCACAATTCTCATGGACCTTATATGACACTCATGAGCAATTGTGTTCCCATAAAATCATTCAGAGGCACCACCTGACCTCAAGGCCAGGATGAACCAAGAGATTCACAATCAGCCAAGGGCTAGTTTGGTGGCATTCAGGACTGGCCTTCCAGGAAAGTACAAGAGGTCCAGGTGTGGCCTCCAGAAAGCCATTGCACACGCCGAGTGGGAATTATGCACTAACCCTGAATTTAATTTAGGTTCATGAACCCCCTGAGGCTGATGTCAGAGCATCCTTCGGGGGGTGGGGGGGGGGTACGAACCAGCAGAAATTATTTGACTTGATATTGTACCTGGAAGTCCTGTGCTAATCAGCTGGATGGGCATTCATTTATATCTTTATCCTTTTGCTTCAGCAGTCTGAGATACCCACCTGTTTCAATTATACCAGTGCCCAAGATGAACAAGGTAACTTGCTTTAGGACATCATATCATAACACTTACAGTCAGCGGCTATTTTATTATGTAGCTCTGGTGCCTAATAGAGTAACCACTGCAATGAGTGTACATTTGTGGTCTTCTGCTGCTGTAGCCCATCCACTTCACGGTTTGATATGTTGTACGTTCAAAGATGCCTTTCTGCACACCACTGTTGTAGCGTGTGGTTATTTGAGTTACTGTCGCCTTCTTGCCAGCTTGAACCAGTCTGGCCATTCTCCTCTGACCTCTCTCATTAACAAGGCATTTTTGCCCACAGAACTGCTGCTCACTGGACTTTTTTTTTGCTTATTTTTCACACTAGTGTCTACAAGTTACAAGTTCTAGAGACTATTGTGTGTGAAAATTGCAGGAGATGAGCTGTTTCTGAGATACTCAAACCACCCTGCCTGGCACCAATCATTCCATGGTCAGAGTCACTTATATCATATTTCTTTCCCCTTGGGATGTTTTGTCTGAACAACAACTGAACCTCTTGACGATGTCTGCATGCTCTTATGCATTGAGTTGCTGCCACATGATTGGCTAATTAGATATTTGCATCAACAAACAGGTGTATAGGTGTACCTAATAAGGTGGCCACCAAGTGTACATCCACTATGCTGAAGTGCTGTGAGAGGTTGGCCATGAAGTAGAGGAGTGACTTGGATCCGCTCCAATTTGTCTACCATCACAATAGCTCAACAGCAGATGCCATTTCATTGGGTCTCAGCTCTGGAACATCTGGACAATGAAGGTGCATACAGTACATTAGGCGAGCTTCTTTGGCTATAGCTCAGCATTCAGCATTATCATTCCCTCAGAACTAATCACTAAGCTCCAAGATCTAGGCCTCGGTACATCCTTGTACAAATGGATCCTCGATTTCCTCACTTGCAGATACCTGTCAGTATGGATTGGACACAACATCTCCTCCACAATCTCCATCAGCACAGGTGCATCACAAGTCTGTGTGCTTATCTCCCAGTCTACTCACTTTATACCTATGATTGTGTGGCTAAGTACAGCTCCAATGCTATACTTAGCTTTGCTGACGACACCACTGCAGGTGGCCGAATCAAAGATAGTGACGGATCATCATGTAGGAAGGAGATTGAAAATCTGTTTGAGTGGTGCCACCACAACAGCACCTCTCTCGATGACAACAAAACTAAAGAGCTGAATATTGACTACAGGAGGAAGAATCCAGAGGTCCATAAGCCAGAGCTCATTAGGGGAATCGAAGGTGAAGAGGGTCAGTAACTTTATATTCCTTGGTGTTATCATATCAGAAAATCTGTCCTGGGACCAGCATGTACGTGCCATTACAAAGAAGGCATGACAGGGCCTCTAATTTCTTAGAGTTTTGCAGAAATTCAGCATGCCTCTAAAACTTTGATGAATTTCTATAGATGCACAATGGAGTGTATCCTGACTGCTTGCATCATAGCCTGGTACAGAAACACTAAAGCCCAGGAACAGAAAAGACTACAAAAAGTGGTGGATACAGCTCAGTCCATCTCTGGCAAAGACCTCCCCATCACTGAGCACATCTATAAGGAGCACTGCCGCAAGAAAGCAACATCCATCATCAAGGAACCCCACATTCCAGGTCACGCTCCCTTCTCACCACTGCCAGTGAACAGGAGGTACAGGAGCTTTGGGTCCCACACCACCAGGTCAGGAACAGTTATGACCTGAACTTACATGGAAAATTTCACTCACCTCAACTGAACAATAGACTCACTTTCAAGGGCTCTGCAGTTCATGTTCTCAGTATTTTTTTAAAATTTGTACACTTTGTCTTCTTGTGTATATAGGTTGTTTGTCAGTCTTTGTTTATGCATAGTTTTTTGCATAAATTCTATTGTATTTGTTTGCCTGTAAATGCCTGAAATAAAATGAATCTCAAGGTAGTATATGGTGACACACTTTGATAATAAATTTACTTTGACTTTGATGTGAACATAATGTGAACAGACAGGGAATGGAAGGATAGAGACTATGTGCAGGCAGACATGGAATTTATATTGGCATTCTGGCTTACAGTGCAGAAGAACTGGCCTGTTCCTGCGTTCCACTGCTCTATGTTCTAAGTTCTACATGGAAAATTGCCCACTATTTCCGGGACCTTGCCAAAATCCTATATTTTAGAGGACAGTGCTATGCAGAGGGGACTGATCAGTAAAGGAACTTGGTCCTGGGGATGTTAGGTGGAAGTGTCACCTTCTCATACACTTCAATGAATATCTAGGACAGCTAGGAGACTAGAGAACTTACATGGGAAAGCAAAGTCCCCAATTCCTGTTGAATGATGACATCAAAGGCATTAGTAAGGTCAGATGGGGACTCTCAAAGAGGGAGACATGGTAGCAAAATTAGGAGGCAGGCATTCAAAGCTGGCGTGAGAAGAAACTACTTCTCACAGAGGGTGGTGAATCTATGGAATTCTCAGCGCTAGAAGATTGCGGCAGCTTGATCAAAATAAAGTAGACCTTTGTTTGGAAAACTGGAGAATTGAAGGGAACTGGCGCAAAAGAGAACTATGACCCCTAAGGCAGATCAGCTCTGATCATGTTGAATGGCAACGCAGGTTTGAGGATCCAAATAGCCTATTAATGTTCTCATGTCACCGTACGTCTGGAGAGATGGAATCCAGTCTGTGATTCAGAGAACAGTCCAGTTCAGGACAGGCTTTTCAGTCCATGATATTGTGCCAAACTAATTAACTAATGATACCTAATCCATTCTACTTGCACGTGGTCCATATCCTTCCATTCTCTGCATATTTTCATGCCTATCCGAGAGCCTCTGAAATGTCTCCATCATATCTGCCTCTACTACCACCCCTAGCAGTGCACTTCAGGCACCCACCCCTCTCTGTGTGGAAAACCTGCCCTGGGTATCATCTTTGAACTTTTCCCCATCATCTTAAATGCATGTCCTCTAGTATTAGACATCTCGACCCTGGAAAAGATACCAGCTATCTACTCTATATATGCCTCTCATTAGCTTGTGAACTTATGGCAGGCTTTCACTTAGCCTCCGCAACTCCAGAGAAAACAACGCTAATTTGTCCAATGTCCATTTATAAGATACACCCTCTAATTCAGGCAGCATCCTGGCAAACCTTTACTGTACCCTCTCCGAGGTCTCTGCATACTTTCGATACACCAAATGTGGTCGAACTGGAGTCTTATAAAGTGACGGTATAACTTCCTGACTCTTGAACTCAATGCATTGACTAGACCTTGAGCAGGAGTTCAGTTCTTATGGAGTTATCCATAACTATGCCTTTCATCAACTCTTATGGTCTTATCAGAGGGCACAGCCTCCGAATTCAGGAGCAGCCCTTGAAGGAGAGGGTGCATGTGGCATTCTCTTCAAGCCTCAAATGTTATGCCCTTCTCCATTCCTGATTCCATTAATTCCAGCAGGGTTACAAATGCCCTGAGGTATCTTGAGCAAGAGATCTGTTCTTCCAGTCTTTTACTAAACAATCAGAATGTTAAATTAAGTTAAATCTGGGAGTGCAATACTCAGCTGGCATCACTACATAAATGTAAAAAAATCATTGTATTTCAGCCAGAAGGGTGAATCTATGGAACAGTTGTAGTGAGAATTTAAAAATATGCACCACACTTAAGTTTAAAAAATTATTTAAAAATAATTTAATGAATATATAAAATACATGATTTAAAATGAATGGGAGGAATGTAAATAAATGATACTTTGAATTGGATTTTGTGTTAAAAGATTGTGAAATTTTTTGTTTTGATATGATGATTGATGCCAAATATGTTGTTGTACAAGTAAGAGGGGTAGACGTAATAAGTTGTATCTTCAGCCTACGCCCTTTCGGTCTGTTTTAAAGAATATCTATGTTTTTTTTGTTGTAATTTTGTCTTATGAAATCATCGTTGAAAATGACGCTTTTTGTTATGTTTGTACTGACCGGAATAAATTTCATTCATTCATTCATATTCATGTTTCCAATGGAGGAGACCAGAAGGATAGCAGGAGCTATTGATCTCCAGATCAATAGTCTAGAATTCTGCAGGTGCATTAGCTTAACTGCAATACCCATGCCCATTTGGTAAAGTGGTTAAGGTCAGTGAGCCTACTGAAGGAAGTTCAAGAATCAAACTTGAGGGCCTTTAATTGAAATAATTCTGTTGTGTCTTTTCTTAACTGATCTATTGACTGAGAAGAGAAGAAATAAAGCAGGATTAATCCATTCAGGCCCCTCTAATGATACTATTATTCAATATGATCACAGCTGATCTTTTACACTGATAGCCATTTTCCTGCAGTAATCATATATCCTTCAACCATAAGATCAAGGGGTCCCTGTAGATATTTTTTGAATGTTGTTTACCATCAACACATTGGTAATTATTATTGTCACATGTACCAAAAACATAGTGAAAAATAATTACATCCCAAAGATTGAAGTTCAAAGTAAATTTACTATCGAAGTACATATATTGTACATCACCATATACAACCCAGAGATTCGTTTTGCTGTGGGGATTTCAGCAAATCTATAGAACAGTAACTATAACAAGATCAATGAAGATCAACCAGAGTGCAGAAGACAACAAACTGTGCAAATGCAAATACAAATAAATAGCAATAAATTATGAGAACATGAAATAACAAGATAAAAGAGTCCTTAAAATGAGATCACCTCATTTGTTGGGGAAACACCTCACTGGATGTAGTTAACTCCTTTGTTCAAGAGCCTGATGGTTGAGAGACTGTAAATATTCTTGAACCTGGAGGTGCAAGTCCTGATGCGCCTGTACCTTCTACCTGATGGCAGCAGCGAGAAAAGAGCATGGCCTGGGGGTGGGGTGAGAGTGAGGATTTTTCAGATCATTCCAAAATACTAGCTCACCGAGGGCAGCGTTGTGGCATAGTGGTTAGTGCAGCAGTTTACAGCACCACTCCAAGGATGTAGTGCCTAGGGTTAGTAAGTTGTAGGCATGCTACGGTGGAACAGGAAGTTTGATGACACTTGCAATGCAAACAACACTTATGTTTCGATGTACATGTAACAAGTAAAGCTAACCTTTATCTTTACAAAGGGAAAGGCAATAGCAGAATGCGGATTATTCTAGACATCAGAGTTGTTTAACGTCATTTCCTGTTCAAGTGTAAAGGAGAATGAAATGAATGTTACTCCAGATCCGACCGCAGGATAAATAGTCCTTAGACCCAATAGTGTACCTTTTCAAGCTTTTATAACTGCGACCTAATGGGAAGGGGAAGGAGAAGGTATGACGAGGGTGGGAGAGGTCTTTGACCATGTTGGTTACTTTCCTGAGGAAGCAGGAACGATCTCATTTGTATACCTCTATGGATCACAGGTGTGTTTGACAGGACGATAGTCTAGCATGAGCAATATCAATTTGACTGCCCATATTTTTCGATTTTATTGAATCCTGAGATTCAGTAATTATGTTTGGTTCAGTGATGGTACAGTAGCGTAGTGGTTAGCAGAGTGCTTTGCAGTACCATCAACCCGGGTCCAATTCCCAACACTGTCTGTAAGGAGTTTGCACATTTTCCCTGTGACCGTGTGGGTTTCCTCTGGAAGCTCTTGTTTCCTCCCACAGTCCAAAGACGTACCGGTTGCTAGGCTAACTGGTCATTGTAAATTGTCCCGTGATTAGGCCAGGATTAAATCAGGGGATCATTGGGCAGCAGGGCTTGAAGGGTCTTACTCTGTGCAATGTCAAAAAAAATTCATCTTTATACTGGCCAAATGCAAGTATACGTCAGGGCAGATGGGCAGCGTATAAAGTTAGTTTCCTGAAAATATAAAACAGTGCCTTTGAAGCAAGAAAAGCTGATCATAAAAGAACAGCTTTGCACCAGCATTGACTGTTCAGTTGCTGTACATATTAAGCCTCCATACTGTTGTAGTGTGGGAAATCACCGGAGAGACAGAGTCACTGGTAGGTACAAAGCAACTTCTTTATTCGGCACAATGAGGTACAGCAGGCATCATATGGATGGAGACGCTTTCCGTAGAAAGGTCTGCTAGTCCAATGTGGGCTCGATATTTATATGCTGAACACAAAGGCAATCGCTACTTAAAAAGTTATAGACAATGCATAGACAATGCTTCCTATTGAAGCTACATACAAAATATCACACCATCCTTTCCTTCCGACGCCAACATGTCGGGGTTGGTATCCACAGCCTTTAGGAATGTCAGTTAAGTCTACAATACATTTATTTGGCATTTCCCATGCTAACATAGAAGACAATTAATATTTATAAAGTATAGATAATACTGTCTTCGAAACTACAGCATCAGGTCAAACTACAGCGCCAGAAGCATCTGGTATTCACACCTTTTTAGGAAGCGCATTGTTGTGGACTCAACTCAATCCACAGTACTTTGTCAAATGGAAGTCTGGTGGCCAAAGTATTTAAGTGTAAACAAATCATCTACCCAAAAAAATCCACTCTAACACTTACTCCCTCAGTTTAAATTTATGGCTCTGTAATTCACCTGCCCTACAGGTAAATAGGTGACTTATGTTGCAGCCTCTGACCAATCCCAAAACTTAAATAAATCCTTGCAAAGCTATAAACCCATATTAGCAGTAAGAACTGAAGGACGAAATAACCTTTAGGTTGTCTCGCGTCTTTTTTACCTTATACTACATTTTTCCCCCACTGTTTGTTTGCCCAATTAATGAGTGGTTGCGAAACTGAGACATGTCCGTGACTGCAAAAACTAATACCAGTTAAGGGCAGTTTCTCTCTAGCTTGCAAGCATGTACTCAGTTCCCACAGACTCACTGAGAGAGTATGGGCTTCCTCTCCCAACATTTATCATCCATTATTTTACTTTTGTTTATGCAATACAGAATAAGTTGCCTTCTCATGCTTTACCCAAAACAATTGCAATTATTTATTTCAGTCTCCACTTTTCCAATCTTTTCTTCCTATTTTCGTTTATTCCATTCTCTCCCTACATTTTCTCTCTCTCATGGCCCCATCCCTTTCCTTTTCTCTTCTTTATCAATCCTTGTCTCTCTTTTGTACTCCATCCTTTCCATTTTCCTCTCTTTCCCTGACCCTGCTACTCTCACTTCTTTCATTCCTTCTCTTTCCTCTCCATCAATGCCCCCCCTCTCGTGGGGCAGCACGGTAATGTAGTGGTTAGCACAACGCTTTACAGTACTGGCAGCCCAGGTTCTAATCCCACACTGCCTGGAAGGAGTCTGTACATTCTCCCCATGACCGTGTGGGTTTCCTCCGGGTGCTCCGGTTTCCACCCACAGTCCAAAGACATACTGGTTGGTAGGTTAATTGGTCATTGTAAATTGTCCCGTGCTTCGACTCAGATTAAATCAGGGATTGCTGGGCAACACAGCTTGAAGGACCTATTCCAGTCTGTATCTCAATAGTAAATAATAATCCAAACATGAGGAAATCTGCAGATGCTGGAATTTCAAGCAACACACATAAAAATTGCTGGTGAATGCAGCGGGCCAGGCAGCATCTATAGGAAGAGGTACAGTTGACATTTCAGGCTGAGACCTTTCACCAGGACTAACTGAAAAAAGAGATAGTAAGAGATTTGAAAGTGGGAGGGGGAGGGGAAGATCCAAAATGATAGGAAAAGACAGGAGGGGGAGGGATGAAGCCAAGAGCTGGAAAGTTGATTGGCAAAAGGGATATGAGAAGATAAATTGTGTGGCCACCGGGAGATGGTTTCACTGAACACCTACACTCTGTCCGCCAGAGAAAGCAGGATCTCCCAGTGGCCACACATTTTAATTCCACATCCCATTCCCATTCTGATATGTCTATCCACGGCCTCCTCTACTGTCAAGATGAAAGCACACTCAGGTTGGAGGAACAACACCTTATATTTCTTCTGGGTAGCCTCCAACCTGATGGCATGAACATTGACTTCTCTAATTTCCGTTAATGCCCCACCTCCCCTTCGCAACCCATCTGTTATTTATTTTTTTAATTATTTTTTCCTCTCTCTCTCCCTTTTCTCCCTCTGTCCCTTGCCCATCCTCTGGTTCCCCCCCCCCTTGTCTTTCTTCCCGGACCTCCTGTCCCATGATCCTCTCGTATCCCCTTTTGCCTATCACCTGTCCAGCTCTTGGCTCCATCCCTCCCCCTCCTGTCTTCTCCTATCATTTTGGATCTCCCCTCCCCCTCCAACTTTCAAATCTCGTACTATCTCTTGTTCACCAGCAATTTTTATGTGTGTTGCAGTAAATAATAATTAATTGATTCGATTGTCCTTGTTCTGAATATTTCGTACTCACATTAGTCTCTTCTATTTACTTTACTTTACTTTATACTTTATTGTCGCCAAACAATTGATACTAGAACGTACAATCATCACAGTGATATTTGATTCTGCGCTTCCTGCTCCCTGGATTACAAATATTAAATATTAAAAATAATAAAAATTAGTAAGTATTAAAAATTTAAATTATAAACCATAAATAGAAAATAGAAAAATGGAAAGTAAGATAGTGCAAAAAACCAAGAGGCAGGTCCGGATAGTTGGAGGGTACGGCCCAGATTCGGGTCAGGATCTGTTCAGCAGTCTTATCACAGTTGGAAAGAAGCTGTTCCCAAATCTGGCCCTACGAGTCTTCAAGCTCCTGAACCTTCTCCCGGAGGTTTTTTTGTCTTACTCCTTCCTTGTCAGTCTTTCTCTCAGCCTCTATTGCTATGCTTGATTCCTCACATATATCCGCGTTCTTTACTGCAGTTACACCATTTACCAATTATCTTTTTCTTTCCATGGGGTATCAAAGAGCCTGGCAGAATCTTACTGCAATTCTCAGGATCAATGCAAAACAACACATCTACTAGAAGAACAACAAAATAATACTCACAAATTCAGCTATCATGAGGAGTTCTGGAAATGACGTACAAACTTTCATCCCAGATGGTATGGGACTACCTGAATCAGCTGGAGTCGACATGATGCACAGAGCAAGTCTCAAGAAAGGTGGCTTGGTGAGCGTGAGTGTAGCCCCAGTTACCCTACACTCTGCAGTTGTGCTTTAATGAGCTTCAGGATTATACTCATAGCTAGCTAAGGCATGCCTGTCAATTTAACCTTCCATCCCTTAGCTCCTCCCCTTTCCAAGTGAGAATTTAAACGAGAAGGCAGGGGAAAGGGGAGTTCTGCAAGATGTTTCTGACTCCAGTGTTAGTGTATATACTGTAACTTATGTTTATGGTCCAGTGAAAGATTTCTTCACTTGGTTAGTTCACAGTGGAAGTCAAAAGGTGCTGAACTGAAACACTCAAGTGGCAGGAACAGGACTTTTGTTTTACAAGCAACACACTCAAAACGCAGGCGGAACTCAGCAGGCCAGACAGCATCTATGGAAAAGAGTATTGTCAACTATGTTCCCTCTAAGCTGTGAGCGTGTACGCGCGCACACGTTTTTCAACCAGCGCACAAAGGAAATTAATGTGCACACAAAAGGTTAATTACCTAAACTAATGTAGTAATTAATAATTATACTTATTGAAAATAATCGTTTAGCTAAATATTTCTGTTAACTAGTTAGTCTGTTTTTCAAATACCACAATGCACGTCACTGATTTACGTCACCTCACCTTTCCTGTTCCGGTTTGTACAGCTGCATCACGGTGGCAGCCGTCTTTGGCGGACAGTGTTCATATCATAAAGTTTACAAAGATCTGTTTCAAATCCTGTAGATAGCTTACTAATGCAAACACGAGGAAATTTGAAGATGCTGGAATTTCAAGCAACACATATAAAAGTTGCCGGTGAACACAGCAGGCCAGGCAGCATCTCTAGGAAGAGGTACATTTTCGGCCCAAAACATCGACTGTACCTCTTCCTAGGAATGCTGCCTGGCCTGCTGCGTTCACCAGCAACTTTGATGTGTGTTGCTTGATAGCTTACTAAGTTTTTATTGAAAAAGATCAGTCAAATAACCCCGTGGCTAAATACTGTCACAGGAAATTGATAAACATCACATACAAAGTAGTTTTACAGGTTTTAAGTGATATCTTTGATGAACTGGCTGCACTGTGCAAGATTCTGCAAAAGAGTGGCCTGACACCGATTGATTCACTTCATTTTGCGCGAGGCAAAATTAACAAGATAAGAAAGTAGTATCTGGGAGACAATGTTTCATGGAGTGACAAAGTTGAAGTTTTGCCAAGCCAACAACGTGAAGAAAACATCACAGTAGATACAAGTCCGCTGTTGACTTCTATAAGTAGTCTTTGTATTCATTTAGAAGAAAGGTTTCCTGAAGATTAGGTACAAGAATGGTCAGCTTTTGATTTCTCTGCAATTGCAGATTGTGACTTCACATTTGGTGATGAACAAGTTAATGCCTTATGTCTAAAATATCATGATTTTCTAGCTGGAAATACAGTAATAGTTAGACAGTTTAATGATATTAAATTTTCTGTGCAAGAAAAAATTAAATCCAAACTGATTTCAAACTTTGGTCAAATGGTGGCATTTGTACTTCAAAATAAACAGCTTTGCAACCTTGCACAGTTGATGGACATTGGGGGAACCTTTCTTGTGTCTAGTGTGGACTGTGAACGAGGTTTTAGCCTAATGAATCAACTCAAAAACAAGCTGAGAAACCATTTAGGTGAATGTCATTTAGATATGTTAATGAGAATCAAAAGCTATCAATTGGATGGAAGTTCCATTAGTCTAGATAGAGTTTACAAAGAATGGGTAAATGCCAAAGACAGGAGAGAGAAAAAATAACTGAGTGACTTAAATATGTATGTTATTTTGTTGTTATTCTGTGCAGTTTTATGTCAAATATTTTGTAAACCTGTATAAACTGTTCCATGTGTGCATTCAGTGCGCACATACTTTTGTCACAGGAAAAAAAATTGCACAGCATAAGACTTTTGCGCACACTGACTACTAAAAATTAGAGGGAACATTGGTTGTCGACATTTCTTTTCCATAGCTGCTGCCTGGCCTGCCGTGTTCCTCCAGCATTTTGAGGGTGATGCTTGGATTTCCAGCATCTGCAGATTTTCTCTTGTTTGTTTTTGTTTTACAAGATATTTTTTCTATGTAAGATAAAAAAAACAACTTGTAAGTAGCTTAAATTGAATTAAGGGCATCCATTAGTCTTACGAGACCATGGATCTGCACCTGGAAAGTCTTCACTCTCCAGGGCACAGGCCTGGGCAAGGTTGCATGGAAGACTGGCAGTTGCCCATGCTGCAAGTCTCCACTCTCCACGATACTGATGTTGTCCAAGGGAAGGGCATTAGGACCCATACAGCTTGGCACCAGTGTCGTCGCAGAGCACTGTGTGATTAAGTGCCTTGCTCAAGGACACAACACGCTGCCTCAGCTGGGGCTCCAACTCACGAACTTCAGATCGCTAGTCGAACACCTTAACCATTTGTCCACGTTCCCACATGCCTATTTTTAAGTAGCTTAAAGATTACTCAAAGAGTAAAACAGCATTGAAACAGGCCCTTCAGCTCAACTAACCCAAGCTAGCCAATTTGCCCACGTTTGGCCTACATCTCTCTAAATCTGTCTAAAACCAGTTTGGAAATCTTACCCCTCAGATCTCTTTTCAATTTCTTCCCTCTCATCTTAAACCTGTTCCCTCTAGGTCTGAATTCCCTTACCCTGGGAGAAAGTTAATATCTTTCATCATCGCCATGTTGAATGACGTAGGCAATCATGGTCATGTAGACCATGATTATTCTTGGCAAATTTTTCTACAGAAGTGATTTGCCATTACCTTCTTCTGGGTAGTATCTGGGTAGTATGGACGGGTGACCCCAGCCACTATCAATATTCTTCAGAGATTACAAACGAGAACTCTGTAGATGCTGGAAATCCAAGCAATCCACACAAAATGCTGGAGGAACTCGGGCCAACTCGGGTCTTTCGAGCCAAGACCCATCGGCAGTACTGTTGAATGGTCTCGGCCCGAAACATCAACTGTACTCTCCTCCATAGATGCTGCCTGGCCTGCAGAGTTTGTCCAGCATTTTGCGTGTGTTGCTCTTCACAGACTGTCTGCCTGGTGTCAGGGGTCGCATAGCCAGGACTAGTGATATGTATCAGCTGCTCATACGACCATCCACCACCTGGTCCTGTGGTTTCACGTGACCCCGACTGGGGTGCTAAGCAGGTGCTGCACCTTGCCCACGGGTGACCTGCAGGCTAGCAGGGGGAAAGAGAACCTTGAACCTCCTTCGGTAGATACGCAGCCGCACCTGGCCACCCAATCCACCACAATTATCCTGTACATTGAAGCCTCACGAGGCTGCCTCCTCAGACCCTATACAGTCACAACAGTGCAAAGCAGTAAAGGCAATTAGTGCAATCAAGAACCCCTCCCATCCTAGACACTCTCTTTTCTCTACTTCCCCCTCCATCAGACAGAAGATACAAATGCTTCAAAACATGTACCACCGACTTTAAAGATAGCTTCTGTCTCGCTGTTATTGGACTCCTGAACAGAACTACAACAAAAATAAACTCCATCTCTCAACCTTCTTTGTCATGGACCTTCCACCTGATCACCTGCCTGCACTGCACTTTCTCGGTAATTGTAGCACTCTGTTCTTCGTGCCTCCGTGTCTTTGTGCATGGACGATCTGTCTGCAATGCAGGCAAGCAAAAGCTTTGCACTTTACTTCAGTGCATAAGGCAATATTAAACCAAGTACCAAATACCAGGAAGTTCAAAGCTGGAAATTACTAGAATTTTAATTACATTAAACACTGCTGAAACTTACAGCCTGTTTCACAAAGTTTTTTTCCAGTTAGGTGTGTCAGTACATTGCGCAACAAGTGAAATCTCTTAATGAGTTAGGACGCAATATAAGCGACCTCATTGCAGCTTTTAAGGAGGCTTCACTGCAGTATCAGGAGCTGCATTGATGCAAGTGAAATCTGAAAAAGAGAAGCCGAAATGCGATGTGTCGGTATTTCAGTGGAGCAAAGGAAATTACAGTGGCATGAGAGAGGAACTGGCCAAAGTTGACTGGAAAGAGACACTGGCGGGAAGGACGGCAGAGCAGCAGTGGCTGGAGTTTATGCGAGAAGTGAGGAAGGTGCAAGACAGGTATATTCCAAAAAAGAAGAAATTTTCGAATGGAAAAAGGATGCAACCGTGGCTGACAAGAGAAGTCAAAGCCAAAGTTAAAGCAAAGGAGAGGGCATACAAGGAAGCAAAAATTAGTGGGAAGACAGAGGATTGGGAAGTTTTTAAAAAGCTTACAAAAGGAAACTAAGAAGATGATTAAGAGGGAAAGGATTAACTATGAAAGGAAGCTAGCAAATAATATCAAAGAGGATACTAAAAGCTTTTTCAAGTGTATAAAGAGTAAAAGCCAGGTGAGAGTAGATATAGGACCGATAGAAAATGATGCTGGAGAAATTGTAATGGGAGATAAGGAGATGGCGGAGAAACTGAACGAGTATTTTGCATCAGTCTTCACTGAGGAAGACATCAGCAGTATACTGGACACTCAAGGGGTGGCAGGGAATAGAAATGTGCGCAGTCACAATTACGACAGAGAAAGTACTCAGGAGGCTGAGTAGTCTAAAGGTAGATAAATCTCCCGGACCAGATGGAATGCACCCTCGTGTTCTGAAGGAAGTAGCTATGGAGATTGCAGAGGCATTAGCAATGATCTTTCAAAAGTCGATAGATTCTGGCATGGTTCCGGAGGACTGGAAGATTGCAAATGTCACTCTACTATTTAAGAAGGGGGCAAGGAAGCAAAAAGTTAGCTTGACATCGGTGGTTGGGAAGTTGTTGTAGTCGATTGTCAAGGATGAGGTTACAGAGTACCTGGAGGCATATGACAAGATAGGCAGAACTCAGCATGGATTCCTTAAAGGAAAATCCTGCCTGACAAACCTATTACAATTTTTTGAGGAAATTACAAGTAGGCTAGACAAGCGAGATGCAGTGGATGTTGTATATTTGGATTTTCAGAAGGCCTTTGACAAGGTGCCACACATGAGGCTACTTAACAAGATAAGAGCCCATGGAATTACGGGAAAGTTACATACGTGGATAGAGCATTGGCTGATTGGCAGGAAACAGAGAGTGGGAATAAAGGGATTCTATTTTGGTTGGCTGACGGTTACCAGTGGTGTTCCACAGGGGTCCGTGTTGAGGCTGCTTCTTTTTACATTGTACATCAACGATTTAGATTATGGAATAGATGGCTTTGTGGCTAAGTTTGTTGATGATACAAAGATAGGTGGAGGGGCCGGTAGTGCTGAGGAAACAGAGAGTCTGCAGAGAGACTTGGATAGATTGGAAGAATGGGCAAAGAAATGGCAAATGAAATACAATGTTGGAAAGTGTATGGATATGCACTTTGGCAGAAGAAATAAACGGGCAGACTATTATTTAAATGGGGAGAGAATTCAAAGTTCTGAGATGCAATGGGACTTGGGAGTCCTCGTACAGGATACCCTTAAGGTTAACCTCCAGGTTGAGTCAGTAGTGAAGAAGGCGAATGCAATGTTGGCATTCATTTCTAGAGGAATAGAGTATAGGAGCAGGGATGTGATGTTGAGGCTCTATAAGGCACTGGTGAGACCTCACTTGGAGTATTGTGGGCAGTTTTGGTCTCCTCATTTAAGAAAGGATGTGCTGACATTGGAGAGGGTACAGAGAAGATTCACTAGAATGATTCCGGGAATGAGAGGGTTAACATATGAGGACCCTTTGTCCGCTCTTGGACTGTATTCCTTGGAGTTTAGAATAATGAGGGGAGACCTCATAGAAACATTTCGAATGTTGAAAGGCATGGACAGAGTGGATGTGGCAAAGTTGTTTCCCATGATGAGGGAGTCTAGTACGAGAGGATTGAAGGGCGCCCATTCAGAACAGAGATGCGAGGAAATTTTTTTAGCCAGAGGGTGGTGAATCTATGGAATTTGTTGCCACGGGCAGCAGTGGAGGCCAAGTCATTGGGTGTATTTAAGGCCGAGATTGATAGGTATCTGAGTAGCCAGGGCATCAAAGGTTATGGTGAGAAGGTGGGGGAGTGGGACTAAATGGGAGAATGGATCAGCTCATGATAAAATGGTGGAGCAGACTCGATGGGCCGAATGGCTGATTTCTGCTCCTTTGTCTTATGGTCTTATGGTCTAAGAGGGAGATAGGAGGTTTCCTCAAGTCTCCCTAAGGGTTTGGGTTCAATCTGTTAATGCCTGCATTTTGTGCAGGCCTCCAAAGGAGCCAGATTCCTGTGTCTAGCGGGCCGAGGGAAGTGGATGAAGACTTCCCCTCTGGAATACAGAGCTTAGACAAGCTCCTTCCTTCATCCACAATCCCTCAGAAGGACAAGTCATGACCACTCTACTTCTGTTCTGAGATGGCTGAACAGCAGAAAGTGGGACCTGCGCTTTGCCATATACATTTGGCATGCCCACTGTTACCCCACCGATTTCTGCAGATGCACCATTGAAGGCAACACAAGGATGATTCCAGGAATGAAAAGGTGCAATATTTGTTTTTACTTCTCACGTCTATCAGGATCTGGATATGACCGCGGAGAGCAGCATTTATTGGCCGCTCTCACTTGCCCTCAAGAAGTTGGTGGTGAGTCACTTTAGAACAGAGAGCATAAAATAGTACAGCCCTTGATGTTGTGCTGTCCTACATAAACATACTTCACAATCAATTTAACCCTTCCCTCCTACGCAGCCCATAACCCTCCATTTTATTTACACCTATATGCCTATTGAAGAGTCTCTTTTGCATCAGTCTCGACCACCACACCCTGCAGTGTGTTTCAGGAACTCACAACTCTGTGTAAAAATACATTCCTCTGATATCTCCACTAAGTATTCCACCACTCTCCTTAAACTATATCCTCTGGTTTAACCATTGCCGCTCTGGGAAAAAAGGACGCTGACTGTCCACTTGATCTATGCCTCCCATAATCGTATTATATCTAACACACCTCTATCAAGTTACCACTCATCCCTCTTTGCTCCAAAGGGAAAAGCCTTAACACACTCAACCTTTCCTCGTAAGTCATCCTCTCTAATCCAGCAGCATCCTGACAAATCTTCTCTGCATCCTCTCTAAAGCTTCCATATCCTTCCGGTAATGAAGTGAGCCGATGTGAACACATCACTCCAAGTGTGGTCTATCTGGAGTTTTCTTTCTTGAACTGTTGCAGTCTTTCTGGCAATGGCCTCCCCACAGTGCTGTCTGTAGCAAGTTCAGGGTTTAGACCAGGTGTTGATGAAGGGCCAGCGATAGAATCCTAAGCCTTCATTCTATGAATTCAGGAAGGGAACCTACAGGTGGTGATATTCCTCTGCACTTACTGCCTTTGCTCTTCTTGCCGGTGGTTTTGAGAATTGTTGTCATATTGCTAATCTGCTAATTAAATTTGCCGATGACATTACATTGATAGGCCTAATCTCAAACAATAACTAGGTGGCCTACAAGGAAGAAGCTATCTCTCTGACACAGTGTGTCAAGAAAACTTCGCCCTCAATGTGACAAAAACAAAGGAGCTGGTTGTGGATTACAGGAGGAATGGAGATGTACTAACCCCTATTGACATCAGTGGATCTGGGGTTGAGAGGGTAAACAGCTTCAAGTTCCTCGGCATCCACATCACCGAGAATCTCACTTGGTCTGTGCACACCGGCTGCGTGGTGAAAAGGCACAGTAGTGCATCTTTCACCTCAGACCATTGAGGAAGTTTAGTATGGGCGCACAAGTCTTAAGAACTTTCTACAGGAGCACAACTGAGAGCATCCTGACTGGCTGCATCACTGCCTGGTATGGGAACTATACCTCCCTTAATCACAGGACTCTGCAGAGAGTGGTGCGGACAGCCCAGCACATCTGTAGTTGTGAACTACCCATGATTCAGGACACTTACAAAGACAGGTGTGTAAAAAGGGCCCAAAGGATCATTGGGGACCTGAGTCAACCCAACCACGATCTATTCCAGCTGTTACCATTCGGGAAACGGTACAACAGCATAAAAGCCAGGACCAACAGGCTCCAGGACAGCTTCTTCCACCAGGCCATCAGATTGATTAACTCACGCTGATTTGAGTGTATCTCTATGATACATTGACTGTTCTATTTATTATAAATTACTATGATTGCACATTGCACATTTAGACAGAGACATAACGTAAAGATTTTTACTCCTCATGTATGTGAAGGATGTAGAAATAAAGTCAATTCAATTCAATTAGAGTCTCTGGAGGCCAGAAAGGTGGTATTTTATGTTTATCTCTGACTCAAACAATGATAACAAGAAGTATTTGTCCTCAGCTGTCACTTGTCAAATCTGAACATTGTTCACAAATTCTCCATCAAGGACATATCAATGAAAATTGTACTGCCGTGATGCATTGTCACTTCAGAAACCCAGCTACAACTTCAGTGTGACTGCGAGCCAAACACTCTCAAGTAGAAGGGGATTAAGAGACAAGGATAGAGAACATATTCAATAAAATTCAACTTACGAAAAATTATGTGAAGATTTAAATGCAGCACAGTCAGGGATTGGGAGGTCAGAAAAATCCATGACAAAGCGAAGTAACAGTGAATATAAACTCTTGTTTACATAACCTGGAGCAGAAGTGGAATTGTTCACATAACTACGTAGGTGATTAGGTAATTTTCCAGTGCAGGGAGCTAGACTCTGAATTAAACTGTCCAGGTTCTTCGGGTTGCTTGTCCTCAGAATTCAAAGTTCAAGTTCAAAGTTCAAAATACATGTATTATCAAAGAATGTGTAAGTTATACAACCTTGATACTTGCCTGCTGACAGGCAGCCACAAAGCAAGAAACTCGAAAGAACCCAATTTTAAAAAAAGAAAGACCAGCGTCCAATACACAGTGAAAGAGAAAAAAAAACACAAATCACACAAACTATAGAAGTGAGCAACAGAATTCCAAACCAAATTGAGATCTTAGACCCGAACCCCCAGAGCAGCTTGAGTAGGCCCAAAGCCTCAGTCTCAAGTTCATCAAACAGTGGGGCAAGCCACCACAAAGGTCGGAGACATGAAGCACACTGCAGCGGGAGCAGACTCACAGTCTCAGCGCCATGGAGAGAGGAGTGGACGTTGCTGGAGAACTGATTGCAGGAGCGATTATTTCCCAATGGCATCACGCCTATCACAATGTGATGTGAGTACATGTAGCTCCCATTTATGGTGTTGTATCTAAACACTCTCCCTTTGTCGGGCTCACACCACACAGTTTTTCAGTCTATGACCATCTCCAGTCACAGCAAGCGAAAGCTGTGCTCCAAGTCTCAATGTATTCCATCATGAAACTGTCATGGTACAACTAGGAAGTGAGTACTCCACACTCACTTGTTGCTTTCGGTACTTGACAGCCAACTCAACCGTCAGTGAGAGTCCAGATTACAGAGCCTCATGACCTACTGAAAGCTGCTCAGAAACGTTCTGAAGTCCACACTGTACGCCACAACTAACAGTGAGTATTTTCTCCAGCATTTAGCTGCTGAAACTCTCATATCTGAGCAGAAACATTGCTGACAGAACTGTCATTATGGCTCTAATTGGCCACTGAGGTAGGGAACTTGCGACAGAAGGAAAATAAATTACCCCCCAGTGTAGAATTTGCTCCCATAGAGCAGCGGTCCCCAACCAGCGGGCCGCGGACCGGTACCAGGCCGCAAAGCATGTGCTACCGGGCCGTGAGCAAACGATATGATTTGGCGATAGGAGTTAGCAGCACCTTTCCTCATTCCCTGTCACGGCCACTGTTGAGCTTGAACGCACGTGAGGTCATTACCCACGCATCATCCATGTCAGTGTGGGAAGGAGATCAACTCCTCGAGCTTGCAGATGACGGCGGGCTGAAAAGTATGTTTGACATAACATCTCTGCCGGCATTCTGGATCAAAGTCAAGGCTAAATATCCTGAGATAGCCATGAAAGCACTGAAAACATTGCTTCCATTTCCAACATATCTCTGTAATGAATGCAACGAAAACTGGACATAAAGAACCCCCTTCGAGTATCGCTGTCTCCCATCACCCCTCGACGGGACCATCTTGTTGCAGGGAAACAAGTATTCAGCCCAGGGCGCCCACTGACTCAGCGATACTGGTGTGTTGCAATGATTCTATATGTTCATACAGGGAAAATATGTGCTGTGTGTTTAATATCCAAACGTTACTTAAAATGTTATGATGCTATTGACTTATAAGTGACTCATATAACCATATAAAAATCACAACACAGAAACAGGCCATCTCGTGCTTCTAGTCCGTGCCGAATGCTACTCTCACCTAGTCCCACCGACCTGCACTCAGTCCATAACCCTCCATTCCTTTCCTGTCCATATACCTATCCAATTTTTCTTTAAGTGATAATATGGAACCTCCCTCTACCACTTCTACTGGAAGTTCGTTCAACACGTACTTCAAGCTCCCTTGTCCTTCCCTGATAATTGACTTATCACTATATTCATGCGAGGGAAATATGCGCTGTGTGTTTAATATTAAATTCGTTAGATAAACCCTTCTGGAAATGACGTTGAGTGCATTAGCCACTTATCACCTATATTCCGATCGTGATTAACACTCCCACCCCCCCGAACAGAATCGTCAAAAACGATTTGTAGAAAAAAATCGGCACGTACATGCATGCGCACACAGGTGCCCGCGCAAGGCTTCATAGTCAAGGTAGTCTTTCTCGAGGTAAACACAGCGTATTTGACTGATACTCTTGGCCGTTGGCAACCCTACCCCCCCACCCCGGGGTCGGCCGGTCCGTAAGAATATTGTCAATAATAAACCAGTCTGCAGTGCAAAAAAGGTTGAGGACCCCTGCCACAGAGTCTACAGAGCTTCCACCTGCACCTCTTGGTGCACAGTGCATTCATTGACACATACTTTCCAAGGCTGGCATTGCTATGATATGAAACACTTTTCGGGAAGAACGTTGGCGTTACCCCTATCTTGACTCTTCAAACACTTGAAAATGTCTACAGATGTACCACGGAGAGCATTCTAACTGGCTGCATCACCATCCAGTATGGTGGGGTGGTGGGGGGGGGGGGCTACTGCACAGGATCGAAGTAAGCTGCAGAAAGTAAGTTATAAACTTAGTCAGCTCCATCATGAGCACTACCCTCCATAGTATCCAGGACATCTTCAAGGAGCCATGCCTCAAAAAGGTGGTGTCCGTCATTAAGGATCCCCATCACCCAGGTCATGCCTTGTTCTCATTGCTACCATCAGGAGGCACAGAAGCCGGAGAGCACTCACTCAACAATTCTGACACAGCTTCTTCCCCTCTGCCATCCATTTTCTGAATGGACATTGAACCCATGAACGCTACATTCAGTTTTTTTTTCTATAGTTATCATTTTACTGCTGCCACAAAGTCAGCAAGTTTCCCAACATATGGCAGTGATATTAAACCCCTAGTTCTGATTCTGATTCAGTGTGCTCTCCAGTAACTCCAACTGAGGACAAATACAACAAGAACCACCCACCCATGTGAATGCAAACATACAAATAGGAACAGGAGTAAACTACTCATCAGCATCTGCTGCCCTGCTACTCAGTGAGACCTTGGCTGACCTGACTGCCATTTCAGCTCTGCATTCCCATCTCTCTCGATAGCCTTTCACCACTTCATTATCTAAGAATCTGACCACCTCCGCCTTCAGTTCCGACACTTTCACTGAGCACTGGAAAATGCCAAGGCTTCCATTTCCCTACTTTATCAGCATTGTCTGTTTTTATCTTGGATTTCCAGCACTGCTGATCGTTGTTTCTGACTTTCATGCACTGGCCAAAACATTAACCCTGCCTCTCTGGCCACAGGCGTTCCCAGCCTACTGAGTGTTATAGATTTATGTCTCTCCTGTTGGTGATGGTCATTACTTGCACTTGCATGAGCTTCTCAGTCCTATCCTCAACATGGCCAGCTGTTACGACCTGCAGACACAGCCGCTTCATTATCTGTCCAGTGCCACACCAACTCTCCATTGCTGACAGTAGTGGTTGGAGGCACTAACCTTCAGGACAGCCACTGATTCCCTGTGCAAAGGATTACCACCAAATCACTGATATGGAATTTTTTTTGCCTTGTTTCTGCTCCCTAGATACATGACTAGTACATGACCAGAACCTGCTGGAATAGTCTTCAGACTGCAGCTACTCTTGGGACTTCAAACATCTTAGTCTACTATTTGTCTGAGTCATCACCAGCTGGCTTGTGAGTGATTTTGGTGAAGGAAGTTACCTACTATGGGAATTAACATCCTTGTTGCCCATAACACATGACTTCATCCATGTGGCTCTTCAGGTCAAGATGGCTCCCATGTAGAACACCTCTGGATAGATCATGCAACCATACACTTCACTTCTTTTATGCCTTTTGCATTTATTTTCCATTTTCGATGTGATTCTGGAACTGTTGAAGCCTGTGATTTGCAGTTCGGAGATCGTTTGGGTGTTTCAGTGTTTTGCGGTCTCCAGGGGGATTCCGGGAGGCAGAGGCAGTATACAGGAACCTCGTGGTGAGAAGGCTGTGGGATGGGACGTGAGCCGGCGTTTGACTCCATTAGAAAGTGAATTGGTGAATGTCATTTCTAGCACCTTTGTCCTGTGCAAAATATACTCCACATTTTACTCCCATCAGACCAGCAGGTTTCAATGCAACGCACCAGAGGTTCAATTTGGCCATGTGGTGGTCATCTTCCAAGTGCTAAGCATTCTTTCTCAATCATGAAATGGCAGTAAAGAAGCATGCATGGATTTATGTCTGATATCTAGGGAGAAATGGACAAGTAGCCCCCCTCCCCCCACCCACTCTACTGAATGCTGCTCTAAAACAGTTTGAGGGCAATTCCAGCAGGACTAACAAACTAAAGTTATGATAATACACTGTGTAAGTTTTCTTAGGTGCTTTTAAATTGCTCGGTGTCCTCAGGTGATCGTCTACTCCGTTAATGAATCACCACACAGTGACGGAGACAAAAAAGAAACAGTAAATGTATGCCTACATGCTTGGTCCGTGCCACACCCATTCTACAGCTCAATCAAGGTTCGTAATAAAATCAGTAATGTAGAGAGGATGGAATTCATAACGTGATTGAATTCACACTGCAGTTTGAGAGGGAGGAGCACAAGTCACATGTATCAGTATTACATTGGAATAACGTCACGAGAGAGGAGCTTGTGCGGGTGGGTTGGAGGAGGATTCTGGTGGAGATGAAGGCTGAGTTGAGATGGCTAAAGTTTCTGGGAGTAGTTCTCAAGGCAGAGGATAGATATAGCCCTCAGAAGAAGTTCTCAAATGGCAAGGGTAGGCAACCCAGGCTGACAAGGGAAGTTAAGGACTGCATAAGAGCCAAGGAAAGGGCCTATAGGGTAGCAAAAGTGAGTGGGAAGTTTGATGATTGGGATGCTTTTAAAATCCAACAAAAGGCAACTAAAAAAGCTATAAGAGGGGAAAAGATTATATATGAGGGCAAACTAGCCGATAATATAAAGCAGGATACTAAAAGCTTTTTCAGTTATATAAAGAGTAAAAGGGAGGTGAAAGTTGATATCGGACCACTGGAAAATAATACTGGTGAGGTAGTAATGGGGGACAAAGTAATGGCAGATGAACTTAATAAGTATTTTGCATCTATCTTGACTGTGGAAGGCATGAGCAGTGTGTATTTGGAGACTAATGGTAAAACAAGTCATTTCAGCATGGTTTCTGTAAAGGGAAATCTTGCCTGACAAATCTGTTAGAGTTCTTCAAGGAAGTACCAAGCAGGGTGGACAAAGGAGAGGCAGTGGATGTCATTTACTTGGATTTTCAGAAGGCATTTCATAAGGTGCCACACATGAAGCTGCTTAATAAGATAAGATCCTATGGGAGTACAGGAAAGATACTGGCATGGATAGAGGAATAACTGACAGCCCAGAGGCAGTGAATAAAGGGAGCCTTTTCTGGTTGCCTGCCAGTGACTAGTGGTGTTCCTCAGGGGTCAGTACTGGGACCATTACTTTTCACACTGTTTGTCGGTGATTTGGATAGTGGAATTGATGGCTTTGAGGCAAATTTTGTGATGATACAAAAATAGGTTGCAGGGTTGGAGGTGTTGACGAAGCAATGCGATTGCAGCAGGACTTAGACAAATTGGAAGAATGGGCAAAAAAGTGGCAGGTGGAATACAGTGTTCGGAAATGTATGATAATGCATTTTGGTAAAAGGAACATTAGAGTGAACTAATATCTAAATGGGGAGAAGGTTTAAACATCAGAGATCCAGAGGGACTTAAGAGTCCTTGTGTGGGACTCCCAGAAGATTAATTTATAGGTTGAGTTTGTGGTAAAGAATACAAATGCAATGTTGGCATTTATTTCAAGGGGAATAGAATATAAAAACAAGGAGATAATACTGAGGCTCTATAAGACATTAGTCAGGCTGCACTTGGAGTATTGTCAACAGTTTTGGGCCCCAGATCTCACAAAGGATGAGCTTTCAGTGGCAAGAGTCTAGAGGAGGTTCAAGAAGATTATTCTGGGAATGAAAGGGTTAACATCTGTGGAGCATTTGGCAGCTTTGGGCCAGTACTCACTGGACTTTAGATGAATGCATGAGGATCTAATTGAAACCTGCTGAATGTTGAAAGGACTAGATAGGGTGAATGTAGAGAGAATGTTTCCTGTGGTGGCGGTATCCAGAACTAGAGGGCACAGCCTCAAAATTGAGGGGTGACCTTTTAAAACAGAGGTGAGAAAGAATTTTTTTTTTAGTCAGAGTAGAGAATCTGTGCAATGCCCTGCTACAGGCTACAGTGGAGGCCAAGTCCATGGGTACATTTAAGGTGGAAGTTGATAGTTTCCTGATTGGCCAGGGCATCAAGGATATGGCGAGAAGCCAGGTGTATGGGGTTGAGTGGGATCCGGGATCAGCCATGATGAAATGGCAAAACAGATTCAATGCACTGTATGGCCTAAGACTGCTCCTCTGTCTTATGGTCTTTTGATGGTGGATTATGAGATGTGGAGATCTAGCAACAGTCAAATCATCTGTGATCTTACTGAATGTCAGGGCAGGATTATGGATCCAGATGATCCATGTGAGCTGCTAGTTTCTCTGAGCATAATGGGAAAAATGGAATTAGCAAGTTTCTTTCTTTCTCTTTTTCTCCCTTTCCCTTTCCTCTTCCCTCTCTCCCTCTCTTCCCCTCTCTCCCTCTCACCTTTCCTTCCTCTTCCTCTCTCCACTCCTCCCCCCTCTCTCCTTCCCTCTTCCTCTGAACTCTTTTTCTCTACTTCATGGCCCACACCACACCTTAGGACAGAGAATGACTCACTTCCACTCCAGTTTTGTGAGTTCTGCCTCAACTGAAGAGACTCATGTGGGAGCTACAGCACATGAGCCAGAATGTGACTGCTGGGCAGCTGAGTAGGTAGTTTTTGAGATGGTGCATTCCTCCTGACGCTGAACAAAGGGACATTCTGCTCCCAGTCAATGTCCTGAAGATTTTCAATACCCTGCCAAAAGTTCCTCCTCCATTTTCAGCCATCACCGTCCAGAGGTTCCCAGGAGTTAGTGGAGATTTTGCAGTTACTTGAATCATTCCCTCTGTCTGCTTAGTAGTCTCTTCTCACAGCAGGGCTCAGAATAAAGTGCCTGATTTGGGAATGGTATCAGGCATGTGAAAAATGAGGTCTGCCACTCAGGCTGATTGAGAACTGGTTCACCTGCGGCTCGTGAGCATGACTTGTCATCTTGTAGGAATTGTACCTCTGTTTTGGAAATCTGTTATAAGATAGAAATCCTCTGTGAATCTTAAGTGTGTTTAAGAATGTTGTTTGAATTTAAACATGTGTCACTGAAAATCAATTAACTGTGTTTAAACTACTTCAGTAGGTGGAAGTATCTTCTCCTTGGTAGAGAGAGGGGCCCTACCACTCAGATAGTGGGTATTGGCAGCTGAACTCGCCATGAAGTGAACTCATCTTTGAAGATTGGGTAGTTATAGAATAACCTCACTTTAGTGAAGGTACTGTGGCTATTTAAATCGGATAGGGCTTAAGGTCTTTGTTTGAGTTAAGAACTTCATGGTCATAAAGCCATACAATCACACTCTCAGTCCTCTTTGCTCCAAAGAGAAAAGCCATAGCTCCTTCAACCTTTCCTCATAAGACATGCTCTCCAGTACAGGCAGCATTGAAGCAAATCTCTACACCCTCTCTAAACCTTCCCCATCCTTCCATGAAGCAACCAGAATTGAACTCAATAGTTCAAGTGTGGTCTAACCAGGCTTTTATGGAGCTGCATCTTAGCTCACAGCTCTTGAACTTAATTTCCCCAAACAAACCATATGCCTTCTTAACCACCCTATCACCTTCTATAGCAACTTTGAGGGACCTATGGACTTGAACCCTAAGTTCTTTACCTGTTTCTTCACAATACTAAGAATCCTACCATTATCCCTGTATCCTGCTTTCAAATTTGACCTCCTAAAGTGAATCACTTCACACTTTTCTGAGTCGAACTCCATTTGCCACTTCTCAACCCAGCTCTAGATCCTATGAATGTCCCGTTGCAACCTATGACAACATTCTACACTATCTACAACACCACCAACCTTTTTGTGATCTGCAAAATAGAAACACACACATCCACTTTCTCACATAAACCATTTACAACATCACAAAAACAGGGGTCCCAGAAGAGATCCCTGTGAAACACCACTAGTCACAGACTCCAGGCAGAATACATTCCATTTATTACCACCTCCTGCCTTCTGTGGGCAAGCCAATTCTAAATCTGAGCAATCAGCTTTCCCTGGATACTACTGCCTCCTGAATGAGCTTACCATGGAGAACCTTGTCAAATGCCTTACAAAAATCCATACACACCTATACACCACACCTACTGCTCTATTTTCATCAATTTGTTTTGGCATTTCCTCAAATAAATCTATGAGGCTCGTGAGGTATGAGCTGCCCTCACAAGGTCATGCTCTAATCAAACTATTATCCCTAATCAAACTATTCTTCTGCAAATGTTTGTAAATCCTGACTCGAAGAAATCTCTCCACTTGTTTACCCACCACTGATGTAAGACTGACTGGTCTGTTATTTCCCAGGATTACCCCGGCACCTCTCTTGAACAAAGCAATCACATGTGCCACCCTCCAATCTTCTGATACTATTCCTATGGCCGATGATGACACACAGATAATTGCCAAAGGCACAGAAATCTCCTCCCTCGCTTCCCATAGTAATTTGGGCCATATTCCATCTGGACTTGGAGATTTATCTATCCCAATGTTTTTCAAGTGTTCCACCACACCCTTCTTCTTAACCTTCATGTGTTCCATTGTATTAGTTGGTTCAACGCTGACCTCAGATTCATCAAGTTCCCTCTCACTAATCAATACTAAAGCAAAGTATTTGTTAGGGACCTCCCCTACCTCCTCTTTCCTCTTTTATGCTTGAGCAGTCCTACCTTTACACTACTCATTTTCCTGTTCTTCACATACATTTAGAATATTTTGGGTTTTCCTTAATCATACTTGCCAAGACCTTCTTGTGTCCCTTTCTAACCTTCTTTAACTCATTCCTGGCTACCTTATAACTATCAAAAACCTTAATCCTGTCAGACCTTTGCTTCCTAAACATTAACTATGCTTCCTTCTATCTCTTCTCTTGTCCACTTCTCTTGTCAACCACTGTTCCTTTACCCTACCATCCTTTCCCTGCCTCAGTAGGAAAAATCTATCCAAAACCCCATGCAATTGCTCCCTAAACAACCTCCACAGCTCTGTTGTACATTTCCCTGAGAACATCAGTTCCCAATTTACTCTCCCAAGTTCCTGACTAATAGCCCTCCCCCAATTAAATACTTTCCCATATAGTCTGCTCCTACCCCTGTCCAAGTCTGTGGTAAAGGTCAGGGAGTTGTTACTGGCTCTAAATGCTCACTCACTGAGAGATCTGACACCTGACAAAGTTCATTGCCTAGTACTAGATCCAACAAGGCCTTTCCTCCAGTCAGTCTGTCCCCATATTGTGTCAGGAATCCTTCCTGGACTTACCTAACAAATTCTTTCCCACCTAACCCTCTTGCACTAAGGAAGTGCCAATTAATATCAGAGAAGTTGAAGTCACCCATAGCAACAACCCTGTTATTTTCGAAACTTTCCAAAATCTATCTACTGATCTGCTCCTCCATGTCCCTGTTACTATGGGGGGGAGGGGGGGCTATAGAATGCTCCCAGTAGAGTGATTGATTGTTCCCTTTCTGTTTCTGACTACTGTCATGTTTTGTAACTCCAGAATTAATTGAGAGAAAAACATGGGGGACCTGGGATAACTTGCCTACTTCATTTTATCTTTGCGAGGCACTCACATATGATAACATACGTCATTCACTTACTTCTGACATGTATGTATGCGGTGTCGGAGGGGTAGCACCTCTGGTGGGGGAAAATGTCGTGTCCTTTTCAAAGCAGTTAGTCCACCTTTGGTCCCCACCCGACACTCAGCTCTCACCTGTGGCTCCCCGTAGCTGTTTGCATGCGACAGCGGCCACACCCCGGGCAACGGCTTTGACAAGCCGGCTAAACCAGGTGAGGGTAGCCGACAGGTCTCAAACCCTCAGTGAGATAGGAAGTTGCCTATCCCAACATGTGAAGACAGACTCTGGCGGATTGAGCGGACGAGACCAATGGAAGGTCCAACGGTCAAGAAGGCAGTCTCTGTAAGCATCATGGAACATGTAGAGCAGGACAAGACACAGAAGATGTCCTGGTCATCCACTGCGCCTAGTCCCATCTCCAGCCATCTCAACTCTGTCTTGCCACTGGATCCAGATGGGAATTGGGAAGAGAGTGTGAGGCTGATGCTGCACAACTCTCCCTCACTTAAATCCAAATCATGTGCTAGTCTCAACACCATCAAATGGTGTCGAGGTCCTCATCAATATCAACGATGGACGAACACATATAACCCACAATGAATTATGTAAACAACAAAGAATGTTCAAACAATATTGCTCAAATATTACTGAAATTGTTAAATATGTTATGCACCTTCCTGCTTAGCTATAAGCTCTAACTCAATATAGGATGCATCTCAACTCAAATATAGAATGTATTGCTCTCTAGTCATCTTGCAAACACAGTGTAATATATTGTACAATATCCACAGCATAGTAAATTTTAAATTGTCCCATTCAGGCCTTAAGGTTTAATCGCTGTGGAGAATTTTTTACTCTTGTGGGATAACATCTTTTCTGAGAAGGGCGGGGTGGGAGGGGATGGGTGACAGGTTCTCTCTGCTTGGCAGGTGAGATTTTTGGCTGTGAAACAATCTCAGGCTCTAGGGCCTCTGTAGTAGTGGTTGTAGCTGAATCTGGGACCTCAGGAAGTAGTTCTGACAGCTCTGGACACCTTTCTTCTCTAACAATTGACTCTGTTCTCCTCAACTGACTGATGTGTCATCTCCAGATGACATGAGATGCAATCATTCACTGTGTAGGAGGGTGTTTCAGTTCTGTCCTTGAACTTTCTATGTACTCACTTTTGAGGTACTCACCCCTTGCTGGGACTGCTTGTCCAGGAGTGAAACATCGAACCTCCTTATTTGTCTCAGCAGTTTTGTCCTGCATACTCCTCCAGTGATTGGGTTTGAGGAGGTCCAAGTGTGAGGGCAAGGAACAACCCAAGAACAGTACAGCTGGTGAGTTGTCGATTGTGGAGTGTGCTGCACTGCGATATGCAAGGAGGTGCTCTAGAGGTGTTGGCATCCCGAACAGTGTGTGGGGAGCTGCTCTATCTGCTCCTCTATCCCAGGCCACCAGACAAAGCTTCGAGCCAACACTTTAGTTTTGATCATGCCTAGGTGACTGACATATAACTCCCCAACACTTTAGCTCACATCTTGGATTGCACGACATCTCTCAATCCCCATATAAGGCAAACTCCATCAAAGACAAGTTCATCTCAGCACTGATAAAACTGGGGGAGCAGGATTTTCTGCTGCACATTCCAGCCATTTTGGGATGGCCATGTAGACCTGAAACAACGTGGGCTCTTTTCTGCTTTCACTTTGGATCATCCTTGTCATAATAAGGAGACTTTTGATTTGCATAGGGGAGAATATGTCAAAATTTTGTAAATTTTTCAGGTATTTCCTTCTCATGAGTAAGCAGGACAATCCGTCAGCATTTCTATGATCAGTTGTCCTCTTGCATTTGATCTTCTAACTGTGTCCCCCAAGAAACTGAGCACACCTCTGCATTTATATTGCTACGGTTAGTGGAATACCATGCTGTGAATTGAAAATTGATAGCTGTGGTTGATGATCAGTAACGAGGGTAAGCTTTCTCCCATACAGGAACTGGTTGTAATGTTTTACACCCAAACCAGACTCAAGGCCCCTCTGTCAATCTGTGCATAATTTTTCTCTGCAGCGGTCAGGGAATGTGATGCAAAGGCTATGTGACATGACTGCACCTATACCATAAGGCAATTCATCACAGGCGGCTTCACTGGATGATATGGGTCAGAATCTGTAAATACAGTGTCTGACCACTTCCTTTGTCTTTTGGAAAGCCAACCCGCACTGCTTTGACCATTGCCATTTCTTCCCGATCCATAGTAATGAGTTCAAGGGGTGGAGCACCATAGCCAGGCTCGGCAGGAACCTGTTACAGTAGTTAACAAATCCTAAAATGGACCACAACTGTGACATGCCCTTTGGCCTTGGGGCAGCCACCACTGCTTAAATTTTGACAGCTCACTTGTGTCATCCTTATGCATCAATGGTGTGACCACAGTAAGTGATGCATGGTTTAAAGAATTCACACTTGTCGCATCGTGCTCTGAGCCCATTGCCTTCCAATCATTTATAATTTATACTTTATACTTCATTGTCACCAAACAATTGGTACTAGAATGTACAATCATCACAGCGATATTTGATTCTGTGCTTCACACTCCCTGGATTACAAATATTAAATATTAAAAATAGTAAAAATTAGTAAATATTAAAAGTTTAAATTATAAATCATAAATAGAAAAATGGGAAGTAAGGTAGTGCAAAAAAACCGAGCGGCAGGTCCGGATATTTGGAGGGTACGGCCCAGATTCGGGTCAGGATCCATTCAGCAGTCTTATCACAGTTGGAAAGAAGCTGTTCCCAAATCTGGCCGTACAAGTCTTCAAGCTCCTGAGCCTTCTCCCGGAGGGAAGAGGGTCGAAAAATGTTTTGGCTGGGTGGGTCGTGTCCTTACATGTATAACACTGTCTTACAGTTTGGGAGAGGTTCCTTGTCATCCTCATTGATAACAATGCTGTCATCCAGGCAACACTGAGTGCCTGGCAGCCCCTGGGCCATAGCTTTCTGCCAGAGTGCAGGTGCAGGTGCTACTCCAAAAATAAGCCTATTATAGCAATAAAGCCCTTTGTGAGTGTTTATGGTGAGCAGCAATTTGAACTCTTCTTCCATCTCCACTTGTAGGTAGGCCTCAGCTAAGTCCACAGACACATCCCTCTTGGATACTGGGGCCACTAGCCTTGCCCATGGGCTCCATACAACTTTGGAAAGAATTCCTTCAGCCTCCATGCAATCTAGCTCACCGGCTACTTTATCACAGATGGTATAAGGAACTGGATGGGCTTTGTAAAACTTGGGTGTGGCATTTTTAGTTAACACCATTCTACCCTTGATATGATTGGGTTTTCCAATGTTATCCTTGAACACAGTTGTGGCATCATCCAGTATCTTTCCTAATTCACTTTCAGTTGACTCTATACTGCAGGGGATGTAGCATGCAAAGGGTAGATGGATCAACGATCAAGTTGTAGTTGTCTCAACCAATCATGTCCACACAATGCTGGCCCTTCTGTTTGTACCATATACAAGCCCAATGTGACTTGTTGGTTGCTGTATTTCACTGTTATGAGTTCCATTCCCACAGGAATGATCTTTTCTCGAGTACAAGTTCTTTGTTAGATATCTGCAGGCTTCAGTTCAGTGTCTGAAATGCTGTTCAAACTCATTTTGTGGAACGGCTGAAACAGCCAAGCCAGTGTCCAATCTCATTTTAATTAATTTGCCGTTCACTTCTGGTGTACACCATATTGCTTGTCTCTTGTTAACTTTCACATTGTGGATCCGAAGGCTACACAGTCCTGTCTCACTCACATCATCATCAGATTTTTCAACAGCATGTGGATTAGTGCTCTCTTTGAAACTGCAACTTTGGATGATATGTTTTGAAATCAGCACAGACCTGTTGTACATATCAGTATTCGGATACTAAATGCTTGGGCCAGTTGGCATTAGCTTTGCTGTTTTTGAGGTATTTTCAAGGAGCGATGCCTCAAAAATGCAGCATTCATCATTAAGGTCCCCCATCGCCCAGGGCATGCTTTGTTCTCGTTGCTACCATCAGGGAGGAGGTACAGGAGCCTGAAAGCATACACTCAATGATTCAGGAAGAGCTTCTGCCCCTCTGGCGTCAGATTTCTGAATGGTCTTTGAACCCATGAACACCACCTCACTACTTTTTTTTCTCTTTTTGCACTAGTTATTTAATTTAACTTTCTTATTGTAATTTACAGTTTCTATATCCACATAACAACAAATTTCATGACATATGCCGGTGATATTAAACCTGATTCTGATTATATTTTTTCTTTTGTCATTTGTGAGTGAACACTGGACAACAATGGTAAATGCTGTATTTAGTTTATTTACCTCTTCCATTAATATTATGTTTTCATTCACTGATGAAGACTAATCCCAACAAGTACAAGCTGAGACATTTTGTGTAGCAAAAGCCAATACATGTCACGAGAGGCAGGAGATTGGTAAAAAGCAGAGCTTCTTGGAACTTTCTGCTCAGTTTCAAATGGATTAGCTAATTAGACAATTGACAAGGGCCAACAAAAAGAATTTAGGATTAAGCAGAGTGGCCATTGTCAGAACAGACAGGGTTAGAGTGGGAAACTGAGGCTTTGGCTCAAGAGACTTCAGCAAGAAGAGGGAGGGGGCTAGGTTGAGGTTTCCATCAATTTTTTTTCTTTATTATTGCATAGGTAGAGCAACAAGAATGGATCTCAGGACAGATTGGTGCGCTCCTCTTCCATGATGTGGGAAGTTTCGGAGACAATATTGAATCATTTGATTAAAACATTGATATGTTTTAAAAGTACGATTGAAACCTAACATCAACGTAAAAACCATCTGTAAACACACAACTTTCCATAACATATCAGGAAAACAAATCAAGATCTGTGATCCTTTTATTAATGAATCATACTTTTTAAGCTCACAAGCTTAATGGTAAGGCCACATTTGGAGTATTGTGTACAGATCTGGGCACCGAATTATAGGAAAGATGTCAACAAAATTGAGAGAGTACAGAGAAGACTTACTAGAATGTTACCTGGGTTTCAGCACCTAAGTTACAGAGAAAGGTTGAACAAGTTGGGTCTTTATTCTTTAAAAACACAAACACAAGGAAATCTGCAGATGCTGGAATTTCAAGCAACACAAATAAAAGTTGCTGGTGAATGCTACAGGCCAGGCAGCATCTCTAGGAAGAGATACAGTCGGTGTTTCGGTCCTGACGAAGGGTCTCAGCCCAAAACGTCGACTGTACCTCTTCCTAGAGATGCTGCCTGGCCTGCTGCGTTCACCAGCAACTTTTATGTGTGTTGCTTTTTATTCTTTGGAGCGTAGAAGGTTGAAGGGGGCTTGATGGAGGTATTTAAAATTATGAGGGGGATAGATAGCGTTGACGTGGATAGGCTTTTTCCATTGAGAATAGGGGAGATTCAAACAAGAGGACATGAGTTGAGAGTTAGGGGGCAAAAATTTAGGGGTAACACGAGGGGGAACTTCTTTACTCAGGGAGTGGTAACTGTGTGGAACGAGCTTCCAGTAGAAGTGGTAGAGGCAGGCTCGATATTGTCATTTAAAGTAAAATTGGTTAACTATATGGACAGGAAAGGAATGGAGGGTTATGGGCTGAGTGCAGGTCGGTGGGACTAGGTGAGAGTAAGAAGGGGCGAGATGGCCTATTTCCATGCTGTAATTGTTATATGGTTAAGCTCAGGTAACATGAGAAGATCTGAGATGCTGGTTAGTAACGCTGTCCCTGAATAGATAATTGAACCTGACGGAGACTCAACATTACTAGTCTCTGGTGATACCACGGTACTTTATACCATAACACCCCCCCTCACCTCACCCTCAAAAACTTGTAATAAACCTTTATGTTTTGTTTTCGCCTACAAGGCAGCAACCATGGCCCTGAAAAACAAGCACAGATCTGCACATAAAACCTGCTGGAGTAGCATCAGTGGAAGGAAAGAAATGTCAGTGTTTCAGGTCTAAATCCCAAAGTACTGACGTAGGCTTTCAACACAAAATGGCAACAATTCTTCCTTCCATAGAAGCTGCTCAACCCACCGAGTCCATCAAACAGATTGCTTGTTACTCCTCCTTCCAGCAGCTGTGGTCCTTTGAGTTTCCATTTAACTGGCACACTGCTCTTCTGACTTCTTCACTTGAAAAACTGGTTTTGCTGTTTAATACCTCGCACTTCCAAAAATGTCACTACTTTGCATTTGTTTACTTGTTCTCTTAGTAACTAAATGTAAAAAAAACTAAAAATCAAGTCATTTGAAGCTGAATAGCAAAAAGCCAACTCTAACTGCCGGATCATAAGAACTATCCACTGGTGCACATGGAAAAACCCGGCTGCACGTAGGCAGCTGGTCTGGGCTAATATTGTAGTAGTGCACCACCCCATGTGTGGCTACAGTGCTAATGATTTTTAATACATGTAATAGAATACTCACGTGGCAACATGGAGATACGTCTCTACCAAAGGTCAAGGGAAGCATGGGAGTAGGTGGTGAACTGTCTTATGAGCAACTGGTGACTATCATAAGTCCTGATTATGGACCACTGATGCCAGGCAGCCAATCTCTGAAGAGTATTAATAAAGACACTGTCCAGAAGAAGGCAATGGCAAACCATTTCTGTAGAGAAATTTTCCAAAAACAATCATGCTCTAAAGACCATGATCAGCCAGGTCACACAGCACGGGCGTAATGATGATGATGATGATGAATAGAATGCTACTTAATATTTTGACTATGAATGTAAGAATGAAAATACATTGCATAGTTTATTCTTGTAAATATTTTTATTATGAATACAATTTATTTTGATACAAGGAAGCCAGTCTATGTTCCTGTGGTTCTGTTCCTTTCCTGCATCTGTGGGTTAAGTGCAATGTGAAGTCTTAGATTGACTTTTATTCCTAACCTGTTCACACCCAAATATTTACACCACCATAAGCATGTTTGGCAGCCAAGGACCAGTTTGACAGAAACAAGCAAATGATGCTTATCATTCTGGCATGCGATTTCTACACGCCTGTGCCACTGCAGTCTCATTCAGAAACCTCAATCTGAAACCAGATATAATGCTGAGTTAAATTAATCCCCTTCTACCTGTACATGATGCAAGTCCCATCATTCTTCATATGTGCTTCCACGACTCCCTCTGGTAGCCCATTCCAGGCACCTAAAATTATCTGTGTAAAAAAAAATTTGCTCTGCATATCTCCATTAAATTTCCCCTCTCTCACCTTAAATTCATATCCTTTATACTTGACAGTTCTACCCTGAGGAAATATGTTCTGACTGTCTAGCCCATCCTGATAAACCTTTTCTGTGCTCTCCTAAGCCTTCATATCCTTCCTGTAATGGAGCAACTGGAACTGCAGATAACACTCCGAGTGCATTCTAACCAGTTTCATGTAGCTGCAACAAGACTTCCTTCCTCTTGTACTCAATGAAGATAAGCATGCCATATGCCCTCTTTATCACCCTATCTACTTGTCTGGCCACTTTCAGTGAACTATGTACTTGGACCCCGAGAAATCTCTAAACATCAAAGGGCTGCCATTAACTGTACACTTCCCCCTACATTGGACCTTGCTCACATTTGTTCAGATTAATCTCCATCTGGAGGCAGACTTTAATTAATCAATGTGCCTCCTTCTAAGAATGCACAGTTAATCATCAAAAGTTCTAGAAGTATTGATGCAGCATCAGTTTAAAGTCTCAGGTTGACAGGTTTTTTGTATGACTGGAAAAGCTTGGAGACAAAGAGTTGATAGGGAAAAGAGAGCAAGAAGGCTAGGTCTGTGTGACGGATGGAAGGCAGAGGATTGAATGATAAATAGGAAGAGGGTGCAAGGAAAAAGGAAATGTATTGGGACAAGCAAAAGGACTAGAGAAAATACCAATGTCTCTGGCTGAACCAGCTACCCATTAAAAAAATAGAGCATTTGTTACAATCTGTATGTTGAGCTTAATGGTTAGCCCCAAAGGATATAAACTATCTAATTGGTTAGAGATCTGAAATAAACACAATTGCTGGAAGTAAGCAATGTATTAGGTAGTCTCTGAAATAAATTAAACGGTGTGCAGCCTTCTGGCAAATTGTTATTAGTCTGTAGAATGCTGTCGTCAAACCTGACCATGCCTACTGTTCTCTGAGATACAAGAGAAGCAATTGAACAAGGACCAGGAGCTTCAGCACTAAGGGCCTAAGCTATGAGTCAAAAAATGGACAATATACCTCAGACTAGTAAAAGGATGTTATCTGAGAGGCAAAAGTAAAAAGATGGAAAAGGCAAAACTAGAATATTAATTAAACTGTGGATTAGGATAAAAACATATTTAAACTAATGAAAGGTACATGTTTGAGAGCTCTTTTTTACATAGTGGCTCTACAGATGGAAGAAACTCTCATACAGAGCTACTGAGATGATAAACACTAATTAACTTTGAAAACAGTTGAAATGAAAAAAGAAGTGAAAACAGAAAAAGCTGGAAAGCGGGTTGGACAGTATTTGTGGAAAGAAAAGCAGAATTACAAATGTAGGTCAGAGAATATCAGACCACGGAAAGAGAGAAAACATGTTAATTTTAAGTGATTGTGTTGAAGTATATGGAAATGAACTTACCTCTGGAAAAATTAATTAAGTTTGCCAGACTTTCTCCAGGCTAGATGCAGGAAGATTGTTCCCGATGTTGGGGAAGTCCAGAACGAGGGGTCACAGTTTGAGGATAAAGGGGAAACCTTTTAGGATCGAGATTAGAAAAAACTTCTTCACACAGAGAGTGGTGAATCTGTGGAATTCTCTGTCACAGGAAACAGTTGAGGCCAGTTCATTGGCTATATTTAAGAGGGAGTTAGATATGGCCCCTGTGGCTAAAGGGATTGGGGGCATAGGGGGAAGGCGGGTACAGGGTTCTGAGTTGGGTGATCAGCCATGATCATACTGAATGGCGGTGCCGGCTCGAAGGGTCAAATGGCCTACTCATAGAACATAGAACATAGAATAGTACAGCACAGTATAGGCCCTTCGGCCCACAATGTTGTGCCGACCCTCAGACCCTGCCTCCCATATAAGCACCCACCTTAAATTCCTCCATATACCTGTCTAGTAGTCTCTTAAACTTCACTAATGTATCTGCCTCCACCACTGACTCAGGCAGTGCATTCCACGCACCAACCACTCTCTGAGTAAAAAAACCTTCCTCTAATATCCCCCTTGAACTTCCCACACCTTACCTTAAAGCCATGTCCTCTTGTATTGAGCAGTGGTGCCTTGGGGAAGAGGCGCTGGCTATCCACTCTATCTATTCCTCTTATTATCTTGTACACCTCTATCATGTCTCCTCTCATCCTCCTTCTCTCCAAAGAGTAAAGCCCTAGCTCCCTTAATCTCTGATCATAATGCTTACTTTCTAAACCAGGCAGCATCCTGGTAAATCTCCTCTGTACCCTTCCCAATGCTTCCACATCCTTCCTATAGTGAGGTGACCAGAACTGGACACAATACTCCAAGTGTGGCCTAACCAGAGTTTTATAGAGCTGCATCATTACATCACAACTCTTAAACTCTATCCCTCGACTTATGAAAGCTAACACCCCATAAGCTTTCTTAACTACCCTATCCACCTGTGAGGCAACTTTCAGGGATCTGTGGACAATAGACAATAGGTGCAGGAGTAGGCCATTCGGCCCTTCGAGCCAGCACCGCCATTCACTGTGATCATGGCTGATCAACCACTATCAGTATCCAGTTCCTGCCTTATCCCCAAAACCTTTGATTCCACTATCTTTAAGAGCTCTATCCATCTCTTTCTTGAAAGCATCCAGAGACTTGGCCTCCACTGCCTTCTAGGGCAGAGCATTCCATATATCCACCACTCTCTGGGTGAAAAAGTTTTTCCTCAACTCCGTTCTAAATGGCCTACCCCTAATTCTTAAACTGTGGCCTCTGGTTCTGGACTCACCCATCAGCGGGAACATGCTTCCTGCCTCCAGTGTGTCCAATCCCTTAATAATCTTATATGTTTCAATAAGATCCCCTCTCAGCCTTCTAAATTCCAGAGTACTGTATACAAGCCCAGTCGCTCCAATCTTTCGACATATGACAGTCCCGCCATCCCGGGAATTAACCTTGTGAACCTATGCTGCACTCCCTCAATAGCAAGAATGTCCTTCCTCAAATTTGGAGACCAAAACTGCACACAGTACTCCAGGTGTGGTCTCACCAGTGCCCTGTACAGCTGCAGAAGGACCTCTTTGCTCTTATACTCAATTCCCCTTGTTATGAAGGCCAGCATGCCATTAGCTTTTTTCACTGCCTGCTGTACTTGCATGCTTGCTTTCAGTGACTGATGCACAAGAACACCTAGATCTCGTTGTGCTTCCCCTTTTCCTAACTTGACTCCATTTAGATAATAATCTGCCTTCCCATTCTTACTACCAAAGTGGGTAACCTCACATTTATCCACATTAATCTGCATCTGTCATGCATCTGCCCACTCACCCAGCCTGTCCAAGTCACCCTGCATTCTCATAACATCCTCCTCACATTTCACACTGCCTCCCAGCTTTGTGTTATCAGCAAATTTGCTAATGTAACTTTTAATTCCCTCATCTAAATCATTAATATATATTGTAAACAGCTGCGGTCCCAGCACTGAACCCTGTGGTACCCCACTGGTCACCGCCTGCCATTCCGAAAGGGAGCCATTAATCGCTACTCTTTGTTTTCTGTCAGCCAGCCAATTTTCAATCCATGTCAGTATTCTGCCACCAATACCATGTGCCCTAATTTTTCTCACTAATCTCCTATGTGGGACTTTATCAAAGGCTTTCTGAAAGTCCAGGTACACTACATCCACTGGCTCTCCCTTGTCCATTTTCATAGTTACATCCTCAAATAATTCCAGAAGATTCCAGAAGACGTGTACCCCAAGATCCCTCTGCTCCTCCACACTACCAAGTATCCTGCCATTTATTTTGTACTCTGCCTTGGAATTTGTCCTTCCAAAGTGTACCACCTCACACTTCTCTGTGTTGAACTCCATCTGCCACTTCTCAGCCCACTTCTGCATCCTATCAATGTCTCTCTGCAATCTTTGACAACCCTCTACACTATCTACAACACCACCAACCTTTGTGTCGTCTGCAAACTTGCCAACCCACCCTTCTACCCCCATATCCAGGTCGTTAATAAAAATCATGAAAAGTAGAGGTCCCAGAACAGATCCTTGTGGGACACCACTAGTCACAATCCTCCAATCTGAATGCACTCCCTCCACCACCACCTTCTGCCTTCTGCAGGCAAGCCAATTCTGAATCCACCTGGCCAAACTTCCCTGGATCCCATGCCTTCTAACTTTCTGAATAAGCCTACCGTGTGGAACCTTGTCAAATGCCTGCACCTACTCCTGCACCTATTTTCTATGTTTCTATGAGCAGCAGGGAGTTTGGAGTCACAGAGTTGTATGGCATAGAATTAGGCCTCTCAATCGACCAAGTCTGTAGCAACCACCATGATTACCGATACTAATCCCATTTACCCACATTAATTCCACACCCTTCATACCTTGGTCATTCAAGTACCTGTTAAGTGGTTTTATTGTTTCTGACTCCATTACCTCCTTGATAGATCATTCCAGATACCAACTCTGTGTGAAAAGTTTACGCCTCAGATCCCCTTTAAACCTTCTCCTTCTCACCTTAAACCTATGCTGCCTAGGCTACATCCACACTACGCCGGATAATTTTGAAAACGAAGCTTTTTCTCTTCATTTTGACCCTACTTCCACACTGAACCGGCATTTTTAGCCCCCGAAAACGGAGATTTTCAGAAACGGTCTCCAGAGTGAATAAATCTGAAAACGCCTAATATGCATTGCAGTGTGTACGGGGTAACCAGAGCTCCTTAAAACCGCTGTCATGACGTGCTGGAACAGATGGTGACAGTGCGGCATTTCATTGTTTTCTTCTTATTATTCTCACCCTTATTACTATTACTACTTTACTGTTTAGAGTGTACAATCATCACAGCGATATTTGATTCTGCGCTTCACAGAACCTAACAATTTCAGAACAGACGGCAATGAGACTGAAGCCAGAAGAGTTAGAAATGTACTCACCAAATACTTCGACCCATAGCTTACTGAATAAATAAGTATACTCACTTTGCCCTGTCTTCTGTCCTTGCTTGTATGAAGGTAAGGACAGAAAACACCCTCTGCCACCTCCAGTTTAAATTCCATGCAGAATATTTTGGAGGATCAACAATCAAGAACCAAGGTGGTTTACCTATTTATGCAAGTACTTCTCCGACAATAGATGTGTAACAGCCTAATGTAACATTGTATGGAAACACAAGATAACACTGACGCAGTCATGTTTTATACATTTAACAAGGTGCTTTATTAATGCAACAGAGTTAGTCAGTTTTTCAATGTTCGTCGTCAGCCGGGTCATATTGTCCGTGAACTCCCTGTCAGTTGCTTCCAGACACTCCAGTATTTGTTTTCTTTTCAGTTTTAAGTCCTCCTGCACGAGAGCCAAGAGCAATTCCTTTTCTACTCTGTAACTGGACAAACGCGCAACAAGTATACCGTTTCCTCTTCGCTTGTTTTCTGTGTGTCCAGCGCATGCCCAGTAGGAGGACATTCGCCCAAATATCCATCTAATGTGGACAGAGATATTTTGAAAAACGCTTAGTGTGGATGCCTGTCGTTTTTACTCGAAACCGGCGTTTTCAAAATTATCTGGCGTAGTGTGGACGTAGCCTTAGACACCACTATAATGGGAAACAGACACTGGCTATCTATCTATTTATGACTCTTATAAGTTTATATACCTATCATGAAACCTCTTCATTCCAGGGAAAACAGGCATGGCCTTATTCAATATCTCCTAATAATTCATGCCCTCCATTTGAGTCTTTACTGCACCCTTTCTAGCTTAATCACATCATTCCTGTAGTGAGGTGACCAAAATGGAACACAATGCTCCAAGTGTTACCTAACCAACATTTTGTACAATACTCCAAATACAACTTAGTCAATATTTTGACCCAAGAATTGATATGAAGAATCAAAAATTTGAAAGCAAAAGACATCAAAAAATAAAAATTTTAAAAAATGAATCGGTGTGCAAAAAGGAATGGATTGGAAAACCTGGTCCCTTTACAAGCAGTGAAAGCTGAAGTAATTATGGAGAGTAATGAAAAGATAGATCGAGCTGATGGCTAGTCAGTGGATTCACAGAGAACATATCAACTAGCTGCAGCATAGAAGTCAATGTGTTCTAGATTTCCACAGTTGTACATGTCAGGATAGAAATATGGAATGTGCTGGAGTCCAGTAGAATACATCCACTCTCCTATTCTGCCCTTCAAGGTATGTTCTGTGATTGGCAGTGATGCCTTGCTCCCAGATAAGCTCAATTCCTTTTATGAATATTTTGAAAGGGGGAATAAAACTACACCTGTGCCAATCTTGAGAGCATCTGACAACCCTGTGATCTATATCTCGGAGGACAACTACAGAACATCCATCAAGAATATTAACCCTTGCAAGGCTTCAGGCCTTGTAGAGCATGAAAACCTATGTTGACCAACAGGCTGGAGTGTTCAAGGACATCTTCAACCACCCAGAGCTGCAGTTGGATATTCTCACTTAACTTAAAAGGGTACCAATAATACAGGTGCCCGAAAAGAGCAGGGTGAGCTGCCACAACAATTATCACCTGGTAGCATTCACATCTACTATGATGAAGTGCGTTAAGAGTTTGGTCATGGCTACATTTAACCCCTGCCTGAGCAAGGACCTGGACCCACTACAATTTTCCTATCACCACAACATGTCTGTCGAGGATACATCTCACTGGCTTTCCACTCAGCTTTGGGTTACCTAGATAACAGCAAAACATATGTCATACAGCCATTTACCAATTACTACTCAGTGTTCGACATCATCATCCCCTGACTACTAATCAACAATCTTCAAAATCTGGACATCTGTACCTCCCTTTTCAACTGGGAGCTGCAGTCAATGCTAATCGGTAATAATACTCCTTTTTTGCTGACAACAAGCACGTTTGTACCTCAAGGATGCGTGCTTAGCCCACTGCTCTACTTCTATACTCATGACTTGTGTACCAGACAAAAGAGATAGCTGCGGACTTCAAGAAAGCACAGGTAGAGCATTCTTCATTGCATATCAATGGCTCTGCTGTGTGTGTTATTATGTGTGCATAATAAAGAACTTCATTTCTCAGTGGGCAATGGGGGTGGTTCACCTGGAATTGAAGCCGGAACCTTCGAAGGTGAGCTTTGTTGAACGTGCCCTGTTGAACAGTGTTCTGTAATAAACGTTCTTAGCGTAAACCCATGCCGTCTGTCTTTGTTAGGAACAAAGATAACAATGTGTCAGAAGTCGATGTGAGGCCTAAACACAAAGAGTAAATGAATACCATGTGCGACTGAGAAAGAAACACTAGGTTCTGATGGAGAAAAGCTGCCAGCCAGAGGGCACATGGTGTCCAGAAGTTCAGAAGCTGACGGGATTCCAAGAAATTCAGGTGGGAGGCCAAGAATCCCTATCATGGATCAGCTCAGTCCTCCCAACTCCTATCCAGTTTAGCAGCAATCTAACTGATAATCAGAAACACTTCAAACTACGATTCAATACATATTTAGCAGCTAGCAGAACAGGAGGGACTTATGAAAAATTGAAACCATCTATTTTTCTGCACGTAATTAATGAAGATGCTTTGGACATCTATAACGACTTTCAAATTGATGAAATGGCTTTTACATTGGACACTCTGATGAGAAAATTTGAGTATTTTGTCCCAGGTAAAAATATCACTTTTGAGAGATGTGCTTTTTTCTTTTGTCACGTACCCCGTGACGGGGATAAAGAACCAGCAGAAATAGAAACCACTTTGGAGTCTCGTATTGCTAACAACTAATAATATTTATTAGTAACTACGCAATACAGTAATATCAAAGTAAATAATTCACACAGGTTAGCAATGAATATATATATAAGTACGCAAGTCAGGAAGTGTTGAAATATATGTATGAAAGCCAAGCTTCTTTAAGTCTAGGGGTAAAAAGATAAAGTCTTATGATGTTGAGTAAAGTTCAGTTCGTGGTATTGAGTTGAGTAGTGATGGAGAGAGAGAGAGTGAGTTGAGTCTTCATGTGAGCTGATGCCATCCATTTTCTCGTCGTCCTCCGAAATCCTTTACAAGTCACCGACTGTGACTTTAACCAGGGGGACCGGTTTTCCTGTGGTGGAGCTATCACCCCGGCAAGGGTGGACACATAGACAACTCCCCACCAGTCAACCCCTTCTCCTTCACTGGAATAGCAATTTGGAATCGATCCGCTTAATCGATCCTCCAAAACCCACTTTCTCTGCGGGCACGACAATGCTCATTCAGTGTCCAGGTCATGTGTCTGAGGTCTGTATCATCTGACCTCCTACTTATCTCACCAGGCTGAGTATCACCTGTCATTCAAAGAGTCCCTCCTTCCTTTGTCTGTAAAGGAATGCGAGCAGGCATCAAGTCCTTGGAAGTAACATCAATAATGTCCTGTTGGTCACCATAGCAACTTTCGAGCTGCTCGGTGCTGCCTTCAAACCCAACTCAGTAGAAATCCAAAGTTACTTCCAGTGCCTTAAAGTGACAGTCCAATCATCAATCTTCATCTCTCTCTCTCTCTCTCTCTCTTTAAACAAACCATCGATGATAAATAACTCTCTCTCTGTCTCTCTTCAAACAGTTAATAGGGACACTCCTGGATCCCTTCACACCTGTGACCAGAAACAAGGTGTAAACTCTAGCCAATACTTAGCTGAGGTACACATACTGTGTAAGTCCTGTGAATATGAAGATTTTAGAAACTATTTAGAAACAGAATACTCTGTGGAACTTAAAACAATGGACTCAGCGAAAGATAGTTGCATGAAAAAGATTTGATGCTGGAAAAAGCTGTGGATATGTGTAGGGCAGCAGAAACTACATAAGCACAAGCTAAGGCACTGCACAGGGCAGCCACAACAGTGCATGCTGTGACAACAGAGGAGCAGCGGACAAGGCATTTCCCAAAGCAACAACAAAGCAAAGAGAAGGCTCAAACAGCAAATGTAGAGATAGTCACATTCCAAAGACATATTCTCCTTATAGAAAACCCTGTGATAATTGTGGGAAGAAGAATCATTTTGCAAAGTACTGCAAAGCTGGGGCCATCAACAGAAAGGTGCACACGGTTAATGAGAAAATGGAGGAAGTCTTTGTGGATTCTCTACAGGCTGCTGGTGCTGGTTAAACAGAATGGATTGTTCCAGTGACCGTGAATGAGGCAGTAATTCCATTCCTGTTTGACACTAGAGCCCAGGTGAATCTGCTGGAGCAGAACTTCGAACCAGCTTTCTCTGAGTTGGACAATCTACACCAGAAGAGTGTGAAAAGAACTTACATTTTAATCAGGGCAGCGATCAAGATTTTACAGTTAGAGTTTCACAGTAGAATTTCTGATTTGAGGAGCGACCAATCAGCACGGGGGATTCATTAGCAAGGGCCAATAAGAATAATTCGAGGACAACTGGAGTGACCATTCTCTGTGAGTGTGCCAGTGTTTAGAGTGGCATTGGCTCATCAGGCTTTGGTGAGATTAGTCTTGAGTGAGGAACATTCTCTTGTACGTTACATTCTCTCTGTCATTATTTGTTCTTTCCTCTGCTGTTAGAGCATAGTAGATTAGTGAGGATGGGTCCACATGTAGTATTTTGTACTGCCCGTGGGATGTGGGAAGTCCGGGAGACCCCCCAGTCTCCCAGATAAATACATCTGCACTAGGTACACTGAGTTGCAGCTCCTGAGAGAACATATTAAGGAACTTCAGCAGCAGCTCAATGACCTTTGACTCATATGGGAGAATGAGGAGTTGGTAGACAGGAGCTACAGGGAAGTAGTCACTCCTAGGTTGCAGGAGACAGGTAATTGGGTGACTGACAGGAGAAGGAAGGGAAATGCACAGCCAATGCAAAGTATGCCTGTGGCAATTCTCCTCAATAATAAGTATGCAACTTTAGATACTATTGAGGGGAATGACCTACCGGGGGGAGTCACAGTGTCTGGGTCTCTGGCACCGAGTATGGTGCTGTGGCTCAGACGAGCAGAGAAGCGAAGATAGGTTCCTTAGTCAGAGGAATAGAGACAAGGTTCTGTGGGTGCAATAGAGATATCTGGATGGAATGTTACCTCCCTTGTGCCAGGATCAGGGATGTCTCAGATCCGGTCCATGGCATTCTCAAGGGTGAGGGTGAGCAGCCAGAAATCCATTGCCACCGGTGACATAGATAGGTGAGGAGGTCTTAAGAGAGATTTTATGAAGCTAGACAGAAAGCTGAGAATCAGAACCTCCAGGGAGTAATCTCTGGATTGCTGCTTGCACCACATGCCAGTGAGGATAAGAATAGAATTATTTGGCAGGTGAACGCATGGCTGAGAAACTGGTGCAGGGGGCAGGGATTCAGATTTATGGATCTTCTGTGGAAGGTATGACTTGTACAAAAGGGATAGGTTACACCTGAACCCAAGGGGACTGATATCCTTGCGGACAGGTTGGCTAGAGTTGTTCGGGTGGGTTTAAACTCAAACAGAGGCAATGTGTAGTGAGAACCCTAGCAAGGAGAGGCAGATAATAGGGCAAAGTTAGTCAACAGGATGAGTTGCAACATAAAAGGTGGACAAAATCGAAAAGGGTGAATACAGGATTGAATGTGTTATATTTGAATGAACATAGTATATGGAATAAGGTAAGTTAAATTGTAACAGATACGGATTGGCATGTTTGATGTTGTAGGGCATCACTGAATCGTGGCTGAAAGAAGATTATAGCCGGGAGCTTAATGTCCAAGGATACACATTGTATCGAAAGGACAGGCAGGAAGGCAAAAAGGGCGGTGTTGCTCTGTTGGTAGAAAATGAAATTAAGTCATTAGAAAGAGGTGACATAGGGTCAGAAAGTGTTGAATCATTGTGGATAGAGCAAAGGAACTGCAAGGGTAAAAGAACCCTGATGGGAGTTGTATACAGAACCCCAAACGGCAGTAAAGAGGTGGTCTATAAATTGCAAAGGGAGATAGAAAATGCATGCCAAAAGGGCAATGTTACAATAGACATAAGGGAATTCTATTATGCAGGAGGATTGGGAGAATCAGTTTGGTGCTGGATTCCAAGAGGGGGAATTTCTGGAGTGCCTACCTGATGGGTTTTTAGAGCAGCTCATGGTTGAGCCCACTAAGGGATCAGCTATTCTGCATTGGGTGTTGTGCAATGAACCAGAATTGGTTAGAAAGCTTAAGGTAAAACAGCACTTAGGGACAACTGATCTTGATATGATCAAATTCACCCTGAGTTTTGAGAAAGAGAAGCTAAAGTCAGAGGTATCAGTTTTACAGGGAATATTCTAGCATGGAAAAAATGGCTGACTGGAATGAGGCAAAGAGTGGGAATAAAGTCAGTCTTTTCTGGTTGACTGCTGGTGACTAGAGATGATCCACGGGGGTTTGTGTTGGGACCAATTCTTTTTATATGTTAATGATGTGGATGATGGAATCGATGGCTTTGTTGTGAAGTTTGCAGATGGTATGAAGATAGGTGGAGGGGCAGGTAATTTTGAGGAAGTAGAGAGGCAAAAAAGGACTTAGGCAGATTAGGAAAATGGGCATAGATATGGCAGATGGAATACAGTGTCAGGAAGTGTATGGCCATGCACTTTGGTAGAAGAAATTACAGGGTTGACTGTTTTCTAAATGGAGAAAAAATACAAAAATCTGAGGCACAAAGGGATTTGGGAGTCCTTGTGCAGGATTCCTTAAAGATTAATTTGCAGGTTGAGTTTGTGGTGTGATGTTAGCATTCATTTCAAGAGAACTAGAATGTAAAAGCAAGGATGTAACATTGAGACTTTATAAAACACTAGTGAGGCCACACTTGGAGTATTGTGAGCAGTTTTGGGCCGCTTATCTTAGAAACGTTGTGTTGAAATGATTGGTTCAAAGGAGGCTCATGAAAATGATTCCAGGTTTGAACAACTTGTCATATGAAGGGCGTTTGATATCTATGGGCCTGTATTCATTGGAATTCAGAAGAATGAGGGGTGATCTCATTGAAACTTAACGAATGGTGAAAAACCTTGATAGAGTGGATGCGGAGAAGATGTTCCCTATGGTGGGAGAGTCTAAGACCAGAGGACACAGCCTCAGAATAGAGGGGTGTCCTTTTAGATTGGAGATGAGGAAGAATTTCTTTAGCCAGAGAGTAGTGAATTTGAGGAATTCATTGCCACAGGCAGCTGCAGAGGCCAAGTCTGCATGTATATTTAATACAGAGGTTAGATTCTTGATTGGTCTGGGCATGCAGGGATATGGAGAGAAGGTAGGAGATTGGAGCTGAGAGGAAAATGGATCAGCCATGATGAACTGGCAGAGCAGACTCGATGAGCCAAATGGCCTAAGTCTGCTCCTATGTCTTATGGTTATCCGTGGATGATTACAAGCCTTTCAAAGTAAAGAGCAAGTTAAAAGTGACAGGCTATAACTGTAGGAAAAAAAGAGCACAGCCAATATTAGGTCAGAGTGCATGAGAAAATCTCAACATGGTGAAAAGTTTTCGTAGTGGCTTTACAGTTCCAAGATGACCATAGTTCACTCATGGAAGAGTATGCAGATGTCTTTGAGGGGCTTGGGTGCTTACCTGGTGTACACAAAACTCATATAGCTGAGACTGATGTCCATGCATGCAGGCAAGTTCCGTTTGCACCTAGAGAAAAACTCAAACAAGCGCTAGCAGGCATGGAATAGATGAATGTCATGCAGAAAATTGAAGTACCAACAGATTGTGTGAGCTCACTAGTCATAATGCAAAAGAAAAATGGAGCATTATGGATATGCCGGTACCCAAGAGGTCTCAATAAACCTATCAAGAGGGAGCATTTTAAATTGCCAGCATGGGAGGAGATCATGTCCTGGTTTGCAGGTGCCAAGTGGTTTAGAAAGCTTGACATGTCCTCTGGGTTTTGGCAGATGAAGTTTGATGAGGCAAGTTCATGAATGTGTACTTTTAACACATCACAGGGAAGATATTGCTTTCTTAGGCTACCGAATGGCATTCTGTCCACACCAGAAGTCTACCATAAAACCATCCACATGATCTTTGGGGGCATACCTGCTGTTAAGAGCATGATATCATCATCTGGGAGTCAACTAAGCATGAACATGAAGCACAACTGAGACAGGTGCTTAACATGACATGGAATGTCAACTTGAGATTAAGTAAAGAGAAATGTGAGTTTGGTGTGAAGACACTGACCTTCATAGGAGATGTCATATCTGAAGAGGGAGTGAAGCCTGACCCAAGAAAGATGTCAGCCATTGAAAACATGGAGAGGCCCCAAAACAAGGAGGTGAGTAATTTCAGGTCACTCCTTAAGGAGCGAAATGAGTGGATTTGGTCTCACAGACAAGAAGAGTGTTTCCAGAGGCTGAAAAGAGTCCTAACTGAAGAGCATTGTGCTTAAGTTTTATGATTTGGAAAAGTGTAGTAGGATCTTGGCTGAAGCATCTCAGTATGACTTTGAAGCAGTACTACTGCAACAGCATGATGATACATGGCAAATAGTGCCTATACATCAAGGGATTTTACAAGTGTAGAAGCCAACTATGCACAAATAAAGAACTTCTCGCCATCTCATATGTTCTTAGCGTAAACCCAAAACAAGTTTGTCTTCATTAAGAACAAACACAACACCATGGAGTACAAAGTTCCTTGGTGTGCACATAATGTACGATCTAATCTGGACCCACAACACCTCCTCACTACTCAAGAAGGCACAGCAGCATATGCACTTTTTGAGGAGATTGAGGCATACACGGCTCCGTTCCTCCACTCTAAAACTGTCTACAGGAGCACCATCAAGAGTGTCCTGTCTGGCTGCACCACTGTGTGGAACAGAAGCTGTAAGGCTTTGGACCGCAAGATCCTACAGAGGACAGTAAAAACCACAGATTTATCAGGGTCTCCCTCCCTCCTATTTGGTACGGTCACCAGGAGCATTGCAGATGAAGGGCCCAAAGCGTCGTTGAGGATCCCTATCTCACAATCTCTACCTTCGGGAAGGAGCAACAGACGCATCAGTATCAGGACTGCCAGCCTGGATAACAGCTTCTTCTCTCAGGCTGTGAGAATAATGAATACCCTGCCACCACTGATGTCTCATCACTAGGACAGAAAACTGTTTACTGTACTTTTTTTTATTTCAGTTTACCTGTGCTGCTCCTTATTACCTTCATTTTAAATTACATTTTCTTATAGTATAATACGTTGGTTTATGATCTGTGTGTGTTATATATTGTGTGGTTGCACCATGGTCAGGAGGAACATTGATCCATTTGGTTGTATATATGTACAGTCAGATGACATTAAACTTGAAATTGACCGCATGGCTAGGCACAGCTCAAATACCATCGATAATTTCACCAATTACTCTACTGTTGTTGGTAGAATCTCAGAGGGCTACGAAGAGGTGTACAGGAGTGAGACAGATCAGTGGTTGTGTAGTGTTACAGCGACAACCTCACACTTAATGTCAGAACGACCAAGGAAATGATTGTGGACTTCTGGAAGAGTAAGTTAGGAGAAAACACACTGGTCCTCATTGAAGGGTCAGCGGCAGAATGGGCAAGCAGTTACAAGTTTCTAGGTGTCATTATCTCTGGGCATCTATCTTGGGCCCAAAGCATTGATGAAATCACGAAGAAGGTATGCCAGTGGCTTTACATTACTAGAAATTTTATTATACCTCCAAAGACTCTGACAAGTTTTATAGTTACATGGAGGAGAGCATTCTGTTTGGTCGTATCACCACCTGTTACGGAAGCTCCAATACACAGAACTAAATAGATTCTCAGAGAGTTATAGAATCAGCCAGCTCCATCACAGGCACAACCCTTCTAGGACATCTTCAAGAGGCAGTCCCTCAAGAAGGCAGCATCCATCATTAAGGACACTCGCCATCCTGGACATGCCCTCTAATCATTATGACCATCAGGGAGTAGGTACAGGAGCCTGAAGACCTATATTTATTGTTTTAGGAACAACCTCTTCTCCATCATCAGAGTTCTGAACAGAACATGAGTACTACCACAATTTTATTTATTTTTGTAACTCTAGTAATTATGTCATGCACCGCACTGCTGCTTTGAAACAATGAATTTTGCTCCATATGTCAGTGACAATAAACCTGATTCTGATTCTGTTCTAAGGTCTGCACCTGAAACTTCAGGTTCATGGTAGTCATGGCTGATACATTTTGTGTGGCCAATTGAGGAAGGAGGAAAACGGGGTTAATCAGGAGAAGAGAAATAATAATGTAAATTCAGCTAGGGTTTGGTTTACAATAATAGAAAATGATAGAAACACTCAGCAGGTCAGAGAGCATTTGTGAAAATTTAAACTACTAACATTTTAAGTCTGGGACATAAGCCTTCAAACAAGTTATTTTGTTTTCATCCATGTGTACACAGGAGTGGATTGCACCAATTTGTGTACAATAAATGGCATTGTATCATTCAGCTTGATGCCCACTTCCTACGAGTGCTGTTCCAACAAACGCCTGAAGCATAGCTTTCTGTAAGCAATTATCACCACATGAGGCAATACAGAAATAGCATGATTTAGCATAAACCCTATCGTTGCAGGGATATTTTGCAAATGAGACACAATAAATCCTCCATGAATTATGGGAAGACTGTCATGAGAGCTCAATCAGCTATGAACCAAGGTCACTGTGTAGGTCTATTTGTGGAGAGCATTGTTAGCAAAAAGTAGAGTATTATGATAGTTCCTGTCACTTGATGAATCATAAGTCTTCAAAAAAGAGACATGTTTTCATCCTAGTGTGTAGTAATCCCATTGAAACAGAAAATTCTTCCTAAGGAAGATAATTTTCCTGACTGGGAGAGAAGAGATTCAGAGGTTTGTAAATCTTTGGTATTCTCTACTCTTTAGGGTTATAGATGATCAGAGAGAAAAAAAAATAATATATATATATATATATATATATATATATATATATATATATATATATATATATATATTTCAAACGTGCTTTAGTAGTCACAAAATATTCCAAGCCATGGTTTTCCTACCACTTCCTCTTGGAAGAGATTGGAATAGAGTGTATGTTTCCCCAGTCTAGTGTCAGGCTTGTGAATGATGTGGCCTGCCCAGTGTAGTGAATTGAGCACAACTAGTGCCCTAGTGCTGGAAATATTAGTCTGGGAGAAGATACTGACCTTGTTTTGCTTATCCTACAGGCGCCTTTGCAGAATGTTTGTTAAAATAGCATAAGTGGTATTTTTCCACTGCAAGCCACCTGACTGGGAAAGTAGCAACCTGAATTTATCACCAAACCATACAGCAAAATATCAGGGCAGATGACCTAAAGGCATGTCTTGTAACTAGTTTGGGTGGAGAAGCAAGGATGTTAGGTTAGATTATGAGAACACTCAGTCCTCATTTATTGTCATTTAGAAATGCATGCATTAAAAAATATCACAAGAAACACAGGACAAACAGACTAAAACTGACAAAATCACATAATTATAACATAGTTACCACAGTGCAAAGCAATACCGTAATTTGATAAAGAGCAGACCATGGGCATGGTAAAAAAAAAGGTCTCAAAGTCCCAATAGCCCCATCATCTCATGCAGACGGTAGAAGGGAGAAACTCTCCCTGCCATGAACCTCCAAGCGCCACAAACTTGCTGATGCAGCATCATTGGAAGCACCTGACCGCAGCGGACTCTGAGTCTGTGCGAAAACTTCAAGACTTCGACCAGCCCTCTGACACCGAGCACCATCCTCTGCCAAGCACTTCGACCCCGCCCTGGCCGCCAAGCAACAAGCAAAGCCGAGGACTCAGGGCCTTCCCCTCCGGAGATTCTGAATCTCACAGTAGCAGCAGCAGCGAAGCAGGCATTTCAGAGGTTTCACCAGATGTTCCTCCGTGCTCTTACGTCTGTCTCCCTCAAATCAGGATTGTGCATGGCATCCTACTTGACAGATAACAGACATCACCACCGGAGTGCCTGCTGCGAGCTGCGTCGCGCCACCATCTTCTCCTCCCGTTGATTAGGACATAGAATTCTAAATGCTAGGGCTTTGACTGTTGAAAGTATTACCACTGATGGTGGAGTCATTAAATCCACTAAAGACAAGTATACCTGGGAATATCTAGGAAGGTAATGGGGCTTCCAGTTTTAAATGGTACTGGTGAAGCAGAGTACTTGTCAGTACCAAACAAAGCAAAAAAAAACTAAATACTTTATTAATCACACTTTTTCTGGTAAACAATCACTGCAATCAGTAACCTGTAACTTCCCCTTTCAGGGTTGAACTTTTGAAGTGCCTATATGACCTGGCATTTTTGCAGTGTGAACTGAAGTCTCAAAGGTGCAGGATGATATGTACAGGCTGAATCAAGGCAGCGGGGCCTGGGTCTGAGGGCGGGGAATGAGTTAATGTTTGCCCATTGCTGGAGCAGACTTGGAGGCTATTTGATGCAGCAGATCCAAGGAGAGGCAGATTCGAAGCAGTGGGGCCCAGGCACAGGCCTCCAAGCAAGAAATGATTTGAACAATTTAAGTGCTGGGCCAAATTGAAAATGTCAGGGTGTCAGAGCCAGAGGTGAGGGACAGGCCAGTTCAGCTTGATGCTTTATGAGGTTTACTCAACTCTACGCTGAACTGAGGATACGGCCTGCAAATAATGAGCTACTGGATCAGCTGCAGTGACGACTAGCTTTGTGGCTGTGGACTCACTTTCATGAACTCCAGTTGTTAGCTCAATTTTATTGCTTGCACAATTTTTGTTTCTGCACATCTGGTGTCTGATGATCTTCTTATATTTAAATGGGTTCTATTGGGTTTCTTTGTTTTGTGGCTACCTGTAAGGAAATGAATCTCAAGGCTGTATATAGTATACATAGTTTGTTAATAAATATACATTGTAATTTTAAACGAGATTACAGATCTAGGAAAGAAATTTCCAAAATAGATTATTTAGATTTCAAGTTGCAGGAACAGGTTGAAAGATGGAAGTAGGGTAGAAGATATATAAAATATTTACAAGTCAAGTTACTTGTATCAAATTTAGCTTCAATTTTAGGTAAAATATTGTCTGCAGATAGAATAAGGAAGTCTACAGTCAGTAACTCAAATTGTGGTCCATCAGATGAGTGTTACAATTTCCTGTTTTGACTTTTTCCAAAAATGTAAATGAATGGGTGTGTGAAAATCCTTTCATTGAATTTCATCACAACCCTAAAAAATAACAATAGCTTGCATTTAAGTAGCAATTTTAGCTTTAAAGGAGAACCTAACAGGAACTTTGTCAACAAACTGGATCTCATAAATCGTAAATTTGATCTTCTTAGAGTTTAGCAGCCACTGTAGGTCAGAAACATATGCAAACAAAACACTCTGTCAAAGAACAGAATTTTGGCAGTCTATGGAAGACCGAAGTAGGTACTGTTACGTGTCCATAGTTTCGCTTTCCTGGGAGCCCATAGTTTTGTTTACTGTGGGCATTACATGTCCCCAGTTTCGTTTTACTGGGGGTCCACAGTTTCGTTTCTGTGACTGTTACTTTATGACGTATGCCGATGGTGTAACAGAAATGTGGTCATTGTGCTGAGGGGGATTCAAAGGAAAGAGAGAGACAGTGAAGATTGCAGACTTGGAGCTATCCAGGTACAGCTCATGATCGAGAGGGGTAAAGTCTAATGTTTACCCAAACCCAAAGGATTTGGTTAACCAGCAGCACACTGTGCATTGTGGAGATGTGTCTGTCCTTTGTATGATCCATGGGTGTGGATTTCGTGACAGTCACTTTGTGAAATCGCTCTTCGTGGTCTTCAGAACAGTATTCCTCGGCTGGGATCTTTGGTAACCGTTTCTTCATTCGCTAGCCATGGAATCTCTGGAATTTGTCGTGATCACCTCGTCGCTGCACTGTGAATCCACAAGTCTCTCATCTATTTCATGAATTACTGGGACTCTCTGAACTGCCACTTTAAGACTGTGCTTGAGTAAGATTTGTTAAGAACAGGTTCTAAGATTAACTGTAAGGGAGCTATAGATGCATAACACTGTTAACTTCTGTTTAAGAAAGTATTTTATTTAATTTTCTATATTTTTGAATAGATGCAAATAAATATAGTGGTTTTAATATTAAAACCTGACTCAATTTGTCATCTCTTGCTGCAGGTACGTTACAAAATTATAACAGTACACAGGGGTCATATTCCTCAGCAAGTTCAGGTTCTTGTACGTCTAGCTTGGGAAAACATTTTTATATCCTATTTGACAAAGTATTCAATTTTTAAAAAATTCAGTAATGTTATGTTTCATAAGCCCATCACCCCTACTGGGGCATACACAGCAGCTCACCAGAGCCCTCTGAGATTGATTGGTCCTTTGGTTTTTGTTTTCACCACTCAACTTCGTACATCCTCTAGGCAAAGATCCTTCCTCTCCCAGGAATTCGGTCTTTGGAGCTTCTGTTGGTGTTTCTGTAGCAGTAATTTTATGGGATGGGGCTACCAGCCCCATGCCCAACACCCTCTCCTTTTGCAGCTGGGCTTGGGACTGTCTCTGGTGGAATTAAAGTTATTGTTCGCTTGCTCATAATATACACTATATGGTGAACAAATCAATCAGCTTAGTTATTTGGAGCAAAAATATACCATTATGTATATTAACCACAGGTGAGTGATTTAATCTCATTTCAGCTTGGAATTACTTTTGAATGGAATGGTTATTTCTCTTGTGAGAGAATACAGAACTAGGGATTAATTTTAAAATAAGGGATTCCCCATTTGAGACAAGGATGAGGCACTTGGTTTCCCCAGAGGTCATGAGTATTTGGAACTTTCTCAAAGATCCAACATCAACCATCAAACACTCAGTTACACTAATTCCACTTTATTTCCAATACATCCCCTCCCCCACATCTCACACCTATCACCTCCCCTCAGATTTTACCAATCACCTGCACACTTAAGGCTAATTTACAGTGTCCAATAAACCTATAACCTACAAGTTTTTGGATTGTGAGAGGAAACCAGAGCATCCAGAAGAAATCCCCACAATCATGGAGAATATGTTCAACATTACAGAGATGGCTTTAGGGATGAGGACTGAACCCAAATATAAAGCAACAGCTCCACCAATTGCACTACCATGCCACTCAGAGTTGATAGGCAGTGCTTGGTCCCTCCACAGAAGGGTCAATAAACAAACAGTATGGATTTCACTAGGGTTAAAATTTCTTGAAGAATATGTTTATGAGCTGAAATGAACTTGAGAGGATGTTGGAAGCAGATTCAACAATAATTTCTTAAGGGATTTGAATTCATAATGGCAGACAAATAAAAAATTACAGGCCTGCGGGGAAGATGAAGAAAAATTGAACCATGAATAGGTCATGTGCTCTCTCCAGCCTGATCCACCATTCAGTAAGCTCCCATGACTGATCTGCTTGGGTGGCCTAGACATTACTGATCCCACAACTAGTCAAAATATCATATTAATATATCCCTTACCACAGTCAAGGAGGCATTTTAGTCCATCAAGTCTGTGGCAGATCTCAGAATGATCCCATCAATCTAGTTCCTTAAATTATCTCCCAATAATCTATTCTCTCTCACTTGCCCATCAACTCCCTCCTAATACTTTTACCACCCACCTACACTAAGGGTAATTTACAATGGACAATTAACTGACTAGTGAGCATCTCTTTGAGCTATGGGAGGAATCACAGTACTGGGATGAAAGGGGTAAGGGCAGTGGATGAATTGCATGCAATCTTTACGCAAGCAACACCAAAGGTCAGGATCAAACCAGGATGATGGGGCTAAAATAGCAGTACTACATGCTACATGTAATTCTTATATCTATTTATCTCAGCTTTGAACAAGACAGTGAGATTAATTGGGGGTAGCTGTATGAGAAATTTATTTAGCTGAAAACTCTATGAAAGAACCAGCACAAGACCTGTAGCTAAAAATGTATTTCTATGCTAAAAGATTCTACATCAAAATACTCATTTGATATTATAAGTTTGGGGAGTAAATATTCAAAAGTATAAATGGATTAACATCACAATCAAATGAGCAAGAATCTTGAGCACCCTTATTGTGTCTGTGATTGTGAGTTAAATTTAGTTTAAGCAACCAATCTGAGCTTGTTTCAAGATCTAAGAAACCTCCAGCAGCAAATGTCTCTGTTTAATCCAGTTGTATAGAGGAACAACATTTAGATTCACTAAGGCTTCTATTATTAGAAAGATCTAAATATGGTAAAAGCACAGAAGATCTTCAGTTTGTATCAGCTTCCTGACAGAGCAATACAGCCAACCCCAGTCTCTGGAAGGCCTGGCCTGGAGATGTTATTTTCTTTCTATCACTTCCTCGTGACAGAATCTGCTACCTGTGTTCTGGATGCTAAGCAGTTGCTGCATACTACAACAGCGGTGAAACAAGGTCAAGTCAATAAAAGATTGCAATAAAATGTTCCATTATGATTTAAGAAAACAAAAAAAATCATCTGAATAATGACTCAGATGGAATTATAATTACACAAGTTCCTTCCTTCTTGGCATTGCCTCCTTGCTGTAGCACTGTCACACTTGATACCTCACCTAAGCTAGGGCAATAAATATGGCTCCAGTGTGTATGGGACACTTGAAGTATGTTCAAGTGGTGGAGTCAGAATGGTGCTGATAACTGTATAGATTAGATGAACACGTATAACAGAAGACTGAAGGTAAAGTATTGTGTCCCAGAGAATTGGATGGGATAAATCAGTCAGCATTTTTTTGCTTGAATTAGGTAGAGAAATGTTAAATAAAATTGATTTTTTTAAGTTCCTGAGCCAATATAAATGCTGCATATTCTTAGGTATGCAAAGAATAGCCTTCAGAGTGTGAAAATTCTTTCCTAACTTTTTCAGAATATGTCCTTCAAGCAGTTCCATGTCATATAGATAGACTCAATTTTTTCTATGTAAGCTATTTCTTGACAACAGCCCCTTAGGCATCAGTAGTGCCAGCACTAACTAGTTTCTTTCAATAGCTCTTTCATAAGGATTAGCAGCAATAAAATAACACAGGTGTCTTGTTTTTCTTGCATCACTGAGTTTGCATTCAACAACCAAATTTAAATCTGTTGAGATTAACTATGCAAGACATTCCAAACAGCTCACTATAGCTTGACACTCCCACACGTAAACATAGAAACATAGAAAATAGGTGCAGGAGTAGGCCATTCGGCCCTTTGAGCCAGCACCGCCATTCAGTATGATCATGGCTGATCATCCAACTCAGAACCCTGTACCAGCCTTCCCTCCATACCCCCTGATCCCTTTAGCCACAAGGGCCATATCTAACTCCGTCTTAAATACAGCCAATGAACTGGCCTCAATTGTTTCCTGTGGCAGAGAATTCCACAGATTCACCACCCTCTGTGTGAAGAAGTTTTTCCTAATCTCGGTCCTAAAAGGCTTCCCCTTTATCCTCAAACTGCGACCCCTCATTCTGGACTTCCCCAACATCAGGAACAATCTTCCTGCATCTAGCCTGTCCAATCCCTTTAGGATTTTATACATTTCAATCAGATCCCCCCTCAATCTTCTAAACTCCAACAGGTATAAGCCTAGTTCATCCAGTCTTTCATCATATGAAAGTCCTGCCATCCCAGGAATCAATCTGGGGAACCTTCTTTGTACTCCCTCTATGGCAAGGATGTCTTTCCTCAGATTAGGGGACCAAAACTGCACACAATACTCCAGGTGTGGTCTCACCAAGGCCTTGTACAACTGCAGTAGTACCTCCCTGCTCCTGTACTCGAATCCTCTTGCTATAAATGCCAGCATACCATTCGCCTTTTTCACCGCCTGCTGTACCTGCATGCCCACTTTCAATGACTGGTGTATAATGACACCCAGGTCTCGTTGCACCTCCCCTTTTCCTAATCGGCCACCATTCAGATAATAATCTGTTTTCCTATTTTTGCCACCAAAGTGGATAACTTCACATTTATCCACATTAAATTGCATCTGCCATGAATTTGCCCACTTACCTAACCTATCCAAGTCACCCTGCATCCTCTTAGCATCCTCCTCACAGCTAACACTGCCACCCAGCTTCGTGTCATCCACAAACTTGGAGATGCTGCATTTAATTCCCTCATCCAAGTCATTAATATATATTGTAAACAACTGGGGTCCCAGCACTGAGCCTTGCGGTACCCCACTAGTCATCGCCTGCCATTCTGAAAAGGTCCCGTTTATTCCCACTCTTTGCTTCCTGTCTGCCAACCAATTTTCTATCCACATCAATACCTTACCCCCAAACTGTGTGCTTTAAGTTTGCACACTAATCTCCTGTGTGGGACCTTGTCAAAAGCCTTTTGAAAATCCAAATATACCACATCCACTGGTTCTCCCCTATCCACTCTACCAGCTACATCCTCAAAAAATTCTATGAGATTCGTCAGACATGATTTACCTTTCACAAATCCATGCTGACTTTGTCCGATGATTTCACCGCTTTCCAAATGTGCTGTTATCACATCTTTGATAACTAACTCTAGCAGTTTCCCCACCACCGATGTTAGGCTAACCGGTCTATAATTCCCTGATTTCTCTCTCCCTCCTTTTTTAAAAAGTGGGGTTACATTAGCCACCCTCACCTGCCCACTGTTCTGCACCTTCAACGTTCATCTGTTGTGGAGGAGGTGGAGGTGGAGGACGAGGAGGGGGGAGAGGGAGGGGGAGAGGGAGGGGGAGAGGGAGGGGGAGAGGGAGGGGGAGGGGGAGGGGGAGGGGGAGGGGGAGGGGGAGGGGAGGTGGAGGGGGAGAGACGGAGAGAGAGAGAGGGAGAGAGAGAGAGAGAAAGAGAGAGAGAGAAGGGGAGGGAGACAGAGACAAAATGTGGAATGTGCTGAATTCATTTAAATTATTTCCCTACCATATGTGCTTTCTCACCGGCACAACTCTCACTATTGATCATTCTGATAGTCCTGACATAGTTTACATTTTCTTTCCCATGCCTTACCAGAAATAACTTATCTTAATGGATCTTAATGTATTTATGATGCCCTTTGATGTTCCACAGATATTGCTAAACCAATAAGGAATTCTGAGTTTCCTTTCAAGCAAATTTGACACAGTGTTAACTGTGAGCCAGCAGTTAGCACTCAAGTTTCTGAATAGCAAATCTCTGGACTCAAGCCTCTCAAGATGTGCTCAAAATCTAGGCTGACACTTCAGTATAGTACTGAAGCTCAACCTCGCCAGTACAGTCATTACCGATAACTTTCCCCTCAAAACACTTGCTCCTGAAGCAGAATTTCTTAATGGAACAGGCTTAGAAGGCTGCTGGGTATGCGGATGCAATGCTGGGAATGAGTAATCCTGCTTAACAACATGCATGAAATGTCTAGAAGTACAAACGTTTGTATTAGGGAGATCAGCACTAACATTGTGCTTGGATTTGAGGAAAGCCTGAAACAGATCTCTTGCAGCATAGAAACAGTAGAAACAGCAGCAAATCTTGTTTCAGCATTTGCAGACCCAACCATGATGTAATAATTAATCATGGTGAGCTTCCAATTAAGTAATATCAGTTAATATAGGTCTGATTTCTGGAAAGCAAATCCACCTTTCTTCAATCTAAGCCCAGTGTTGAAAGAGGCATTGAGGAATCAGGACATTTCAGCAATCCATCCTCCGAGGTTGCAGAGGTGCCACTCTCCAGACCAGTGACAGTAGCTCCACAGGGCCAAGAATTGACAGTCCATCCCAGGATGACAGCATGCCTGATCTCAGCACTACCATTACACTGGTGCATTATTCATCGAGCTCAGGATGGAGGAGCAACACTTTATATTCCATCTATGTAGCGTCCAACCTGATGACGTGAACATCGATTTCTCGAGCTTCCTGTAACTGGCTTCCCCACTTCTCCATTCCCGTTTCCCCCTCTCACCTTACCTCCTCACTTGCCCATCACCTACCGCCAGTGCTCCTCCCCTTTCCCTTTCCTCCATGGTCTTTAACCCTCTCCTGTCAGATTCCTCCTTCTCCGCTCCTTTATCTCTTTCAGCAATCAATTCCCCAGTTCTGTACTTCACCCCCCCCCCCCGGATCTACCTATCACTACCACCTTATACTTCTTCCTCCCCGTACACACCTTCTTACTCAACTTTTCCTCTTTCCTTCCAGCCCTGATGAAGGGTCTCGGCATGAAACGTCTCTTTTCCATAGATGTTGCCTTGTCTGCCAAGTTCTTCCAGCATTTCATGTGTGTAACACAGACTTCTATTACTTGTGGTGATATGAAGATGGCTTGAAGTCGTTCCATCTGGATATAGGCCTCTTTAAGGCTGCCCTTCTGAATCACTTGCAGCCTTTTCCCTGGCAAGCATGCAGCTGATGCTCTCCTACCCAATCCTCCGTTAGTTTGCCTGGAGTCACTGCTGGAAAACTGGGAAGCAGCAGATCTGGTAAATATGAGCAGTAGACAGATAAAAGAGTTATACACAAGAATGTATTTTCAGTTATATGGTTTCATAGTTTGAATAGGTGTATATGTAATTTGGAATCATAACATTCAGATTTTGCATTGAAGTGGACACTGTAACGTTGAGGAAAGATAATACAAGAAAGGTTCTGTAATGAAGAATACTTGCATCTTATTCACTCACAGAACACAGACATAATTGGCAAAGTCCAATTCTAAATTCTCCTTGAGAAGGTAATAACAAGCCATCTGCTTTTGGGAAATGAGGTTGCAAGAAATTTTGTTCCACTGCACTGTTCTTCCAAGCGGTGAATGCCAAAGACCTGGCAGGTGCTACTGGAAAAGTTTCAGTGAGTCTCTGCACTGCATTTTAACGATGGCACATGCAGCAGGTTGAGATTGTATGGTGGTGGGAGGAAATGTTCAGGGTGTTAGTTGAGCTGCCAATGGATTGTGCTTCTTTATCCTGAATGATGTTGAGCTTCTTGAGCATTGTTGGTGGTGAGCTCACTCAGGCAAGTGGAGAATATTCTGTCACACTGTAGATGAGATCAAGATGATGAAAAAGCTTTGTGGACTCAGAATTTGTCCCTCACTATAAACAATGCCTCTCAAGTGTTTCAGCACAAAACATCAACTCTTTATTTTCCTCTCATGATGCTGCTTGACTCTAACATTTTGTGTATGTTGCTCAAGTTTTCAGTGTCTGTAGAATCTCACATCAAAGTTGCTGGTGAACGCAGCAGGCCAGGCAGCATCTCTAGGAAGAGGTACAGTCGACGTTTCGGGCCGAGACCCTTCGTCAGGACTAACTGAAGGAAGAGCTAGTAAGAGATTTGAGAACAAAACTTCTTGCAACCTCATTTCCTAAAAGCAGATGGCTTATTACCTTCTCAAGGAGAATTTGGAATTGGGCTTTGCCAATTATGTCTGTGTTCTGTGAGTGAATAAGATTCTCAAATCTCTTACCAGCTCTTCCTTCAGTTAGTCCTGACAAAGGGTCTCGGCCCGAAACGTCGACTGTACCTCTTCCTAGAGATGCTGCCTGGCCTGCTGCGTTCACCAGCAACTTTGACGTGTGTTGCTTGAATTTCCAGCATCTGCAGAATTCCTTGTGTTTACATCTGTAGAATCTCTTGTGTTTATGATTTGGTACTCTATCCTTCTTTATCTGACCAGTGCTAGGGGTCAGATAAAACAAGGACAAAGTTTGCTCCAACATGGCAGCTATAATACCCTGGGTTCAGCTGCAGCAAATTTGAAGAGATTATATGCAAATTCTGAATTCCTGTGTTGACCAAGTTCTTCCAGTCAGTGACTTGTTCGCACATGATGAGCACAGAATGATCAAAGCTTCTTGATGCTCTGGTATTGGTCCATGGTGTTTGCGGAGAGCTTTATGAGGTGGGTGCAATACATCAGCAATCCCCTGTGAGGGAGTTTGTACTGTCAGTAAATCTCTTTGCCTGTACTACTTGCTCCCTTCAACCAAGGAGATGAATTTCTCTTATTCAGCTGAACGTTGCAGGGTGGAAGACTTCACTTTATATTTTATTTTCATCTCTTTCACATGTTGCCCTAGATGCCCATCCTTTATCTCCTTGTCTTACTTGATGCCTGGTAAATGACTCCAAATCCTACAGCAAAAATATCAGTCAAGCTCCAAGGGCAGCACATCTATTTGCTTTCACCTGCAACTTGATATCTACTCAATACAGTTAGGAACGTCAATAAATGCTGACTATTCTATGCATGAATGAACAAAGTTCATGTATTGTATATGCCACTCCCTGTACACATGTCCCACACTCCTGGTTAAATGCCTCTAAGTAGGCATTTTCTTCAGAATGCCACAGTTTAAGTTACAGAGGATTGGTTCATCCGGACAGACTTCCATGTTTACTTTGTTAAAACTGACTCGCATAGGTTTAAAATCTTCAATTTCTGGATAAAGTAAAGCAAAAGAAAGTATCCAGTATATAATAGGGAACTCCTTTTAAAAAAATGGAACAAAAATATCCCATTATCTTGCTCATATACCCAATGCGCAGCTTGAGTGTCTTACATATCTTGGGCTTAAGTCTGCTATCTTATTTTAATCATCATGGTTATGAGAAAAGCGAGGACAAGAAAAGCTGGCTTCAGATAGAATGTGTCCAGCAGAAATTGCATTGTGGAACATGTAACAGCTTTGCTGTAATTAAATTTCCTTTGTGTATCATTATCCCAAGACATTTAAACAAATAAGGCACACTACAGAAGATTTCACTGGGTCACTCATAGTTAATTTCACACATTGAATCTAAATTTCTTTAGGGATGCCTACTCATTCCAATGGTACTTCCAAAACTGTGCTCCTTTTTCATCGAGCTCAAAAATTAAATCACAGATATTAATAAGGTACAGAAATTGGAATACTAGACATAATGCTCCACAAAAAATACTTTGAACAAAATGATGAAAAGATTAGACATCAGACTGTATTATTTTGCTGAGAGACTGGAGTGATGAACTGGAAAAGGATTAGTTAATTGCACTGATAAAATACAACTTGTAGATTCATAGACAAATATTAGTCCACTTTCCACTTTGGGTTTCCAAGATAAAAAATGTTTTTCCTAGCTGTGCACTACTGTGTCACAATACACTATATTAACTCAAGTCATTACACAGTTCCTTTGTTTCAAGGATACAAATCACATTTTCTGCCAAATAAGTTAACTTTAATTATAATAATTTTACAACAATCCTTAAAAGACCAGCCCTCACTGATCTAAGTATAGAAAGTACCTTCATAATATGATTTAAAAAGTCATCTGTACAAATATACACTTTTAAGATGAAGTGATTGAAAAAATAACTACCATAATTTTTTGCACACCCAGTCAATGTAAAATATGGCAGCAAAATTATCTTTTGTGTAAATATAAACACAAGAGTTCTATAAGAAAGGCCTCTGTAAACCAAGGAGCATTATCTGATTTTTGTAATAAGATTTCTCCATAAGATACTTCTCAGTCACACGACATACCTGTATTATTGTGCGTAGCTACAAATCTATGTCCATGTACAGCAGTTGACTGGCTCCAATTTTACACTAGCAATCCAATGGCAGTGTAGATAAATAAGCAAAAAAAAAAACTGCTGTTTTGCCTACATCTATTAAGATAGAACTTCACTGCACACTTCACCCCTGATCTAAACAGTGGCATTGCCATGATGTGAATATATGGACCATGATTGGCACAGATGACTGCTGGATGGATCATTGCCTCATCTGCTCCACCATATGCATCAGACTCATGAAAAAGAGGAGGTTCTCAAGAAACAGACCAAGCCAAGGCTAAAACACAAGACCCTGCTTGATACAGCCACCAAACGGCACCTTCAGGCCTTGTTTGGTGAAATTCTCCAACAAGAATATCCAGAGGATATCAAAGAATATCAGGGTGAGCTTAAATCCACCATCCTTGATAGCTGCAAAAACATTATTGGGTCCAGAAAGTATCAGGATTGGTTTGATCATAACAACATGGAAACAAAACAACTTAGCTCCAAGAAAAGCCTATTGTGCCCGCCAGAATGACATCGGCAGCAAGGCCAAAAGAAAAGCTTACTCCAGAGCCAAGGCAAATGTCTAGCTCAGGGCGAGGGAGCTAAAGATTTCTTGGTGGACTGAGAAAGCCCTGGAAATCCAGCGACTGGCAGACTCTGGTAACCAGTACCACCAAAGCAGTCTATGGCCTAAATTACTTCAGATTAAACCCCCTGTGCTCAGAAGATGGGAAGAATTGCTAAAGGATCAGAAGGATATCAATAAACAATGGAAAAAGCTTCAAGACCTTCTTACTGCTAACCGGGGGTTACTGACCAAATCCTCTAGAGACCTGTGAGAAAAGACAAGGGGGGGGACCTCCCTGTATGAATTACGTCCATGATTCCATTAGGAGCCTGAAAGGCCACAAAGCCACTGGTCCTGATGGGATCCCAGCAGAGATCCTTATGAAAGGTGGACCACCGCTCCTGCACCATCTGGGAAAATGAACAACTGTCCTCATAGCTCAGGGATGCTCTAACAGTGACCATATCCAATCGCGGCATTTTCCAGAGGCAGCTCCTCCCTTCAATAACAGGCAAAATGTTTGCATGTATCCTTGTCAACCAACTCCTTCCGCTATTTGGTTTCTGAATCACAATGTAGTTTCTCCCCATCTAGGGGTACACAGGTATGACCTTCATAGCACACCAATTAGAGGAAAAATGCTGAGCACAAAGGCAACCGTTGTATTTGGCTTTCATATATATGACAAAGCCATAGACTGCCAAGTGCTCTGGTGTATACTAACCAGAAATGGCTGACCTGACAAGTACTTACAAATACCGAGGCTACAGCAGGATGACATGTCAGCCACAACTCTCAGCAACTGTGGTGCTTAATCAAAACCCTTCACTGTCAAAACAGTAGTCAATCAAGGCTGTATCACTGCATCCACCCTACTTGCCTTCATTATTGCTGATATCCCTCACCTCAATGGCCAAGACCTACCACAGTGAAAAGATTTGGGAAGGTTTATGTCCAAATATTCTGCTAACAATGAACATAGAGTGGCAGTGAAAGGTCAGAGAGATCATTCAAAACATAGATCAATAGAATTCCAGGTATTACAGGAATCAATGAATATGGGAACAGTGCAGAAAATGGTATTGAAGTAGATCAGGTATGATTTTGATGAACAGCAAAATAGGTTTTAAGAGCAAATTGTCTACTTCTGCCCGTTTCTTATATGAAATGTTCCACTAATGGCTATTGCAGCAGAAACTTCAAATTAAAATGAAATTAATCAGGATTTGAAAGAGTACAAAAGGATACAGGAAAAATGACCAACATACTGTACCTGCTGAAATACCAGGACAGATCTGAGAGGGGGAAAAGCTGTACAAACCTTTGACAATGTACAATCATGCATCAAGGCACTATCAGTAAGCTTATAAGACTAAACTAACTGAGCAATCTTTGGTTATTTTCAGTCCCTTTCTCCAAACAATTATTGAATGCTTTTATGACCACCTTTAAATAATACTATTCTCATTTATAGTTGGCCTCATGGCTATGTCGATGAAGTAGATTTTTGAGTCACTCCCAAGAAATCATAGCTTACTTCTGAAATATCAAAAACATGATAGGTATGCTCTGGAGAAAGTAGACTGTAGAGTGAGCCATTTTTCTCTTGGGTTTGCTGTAAAAAGTTAGCAATGTCTTTCCACCGGCTAACTTCAACTTCCTCGTCAGCCCATTTGTTTGCTGGGAGAGTTGAAGAACGAAGAAGAGGGTATACACTGTCATGGTACACTTGGACAAATAAACGTCTCATAAATTCTTCATCTCTCTGTAAACAACAGAAACAAAGGGTGAACTACTTCTGCTATGATAAGGAATTTTTAACATTCATTTAAACAGCAATTTTTCTGCAAGTTAGCTGTCAAAATATGTAAAGTATTAAAAGCATTTTAAAATCCTATCCCAATTTCACCACATCCTGTAGCAAGTGTGACTTTGTTCAAAACAAACCTTTAACTGGTTTATCTTGTTAATACAAAATAAACAGATTGTTAGCATCTAGTACTGATGAGTTCGGGGAAAATATGAAAATAATCTTAGTAAACAGTAAGACTGTACTTATCTTTTCCTGTCTGCACACCTTTCTAGTTCTTAGCACCATGTTGACAGCAGTGCTACACTAATGATACGTCAATGGAGTTTATATCTTTTCTTTAAAACTCTAAAAAATGTACTTGTGGGTGAAATAGAATCACAGCAGCAGACAAGTTTAAACAGGATAGCAATTGGCATTAGCTTTTTAATACTAAAATAGATTTTGTGCACTTAAACATCTATGGAATGTACTGTAGCACCGATGTTATCATATCACAAGATAAGAAGCAGTAGTTAGTTACGTGATTTAGAGGTTGTCTCCCTGTTAACAATATGCACATTGTGGAGCCAAACCAGTTTTAGAAACTTATAACAATTGGAAACAGCATATCCCTTATGATAAATATCTCTTAATTCTTACCAAAGAATTACAAAACATGCAAAAAGAGTCAGAACGACATGCTCAAAGCTTCTTTATTCAAGTACAACATCCTCACTGTCTGCTTAAGCTCTCTGACCAGTGACCACTCAAAATGAGGAAGCAGTATTCAGGCTGTTATTGAGACCTTTGGGGACATGCATTCTGAATATTATGAAGCTCTGCTTAAGTGAGAGAAGGAACATGCCATCTTGCAAACTACACATCCACTTGTCCATTGGCCACTGCCCACATGGTAGTGAAAGACTCTGCAGATCCTACAATGGCCTCATCAGCCACTTCAGAACCCCCTAAAGTAGAGCAAAAGGAAATTATCCTTTAATCAAAGGAGTGTCTAGGAAGAACCTATGTCGTACTATTTTAGTATAGCATAGAGTTGAGGTAACTGAATTAAAAGAGAGTTGGAAAAAATATTTATTTAAAGTCTGGAAGGGTGGTTGACGAAAAAAATGTCATTGTATTTAGAACTGGTATTCACTATGTTGGTGGACTTTCCTATAAGGCTGTGGTCAGTGTCCTGCACAGTGGCAGTTGTCACTATGCCTTCAATCTGCAGCAATTTGGTTTGCATTGTATAATTGCTTAATCAATAATAAATACTGTTTGCTGAGAACATGGCTTATGGCATAATCTATGCACACAAGCCCATAATGTAATAATCATTATTTTATCACTGGAAATGCATTGGAAGATTATTGGCATGCTCTGCTCCGACTAACTGAAAAATCACAATAAAACTCCAGTTGCTGGAATTCTGAAATAAAATCAATCAGCAGATCAAATAGCATCTGTAGAGAGACACAGAGTTAACATTTCAGGTCAATGTCTCTTCAACAATACTGCAGCGATTATACCTTGAGAAATTCTGATCATCAGAATCACTTATTTCAGCCTTGCTACCTTCTCTAATCTATTCACGGCTACCTGCCAATGTGAACCTAATAATAATATTTCCATTCAGCTTACTCACTTCCAACCACCCCTCCTATATGCAGCACTCTATCCATTATGGACCAACCCTGATATCTTGCTTGAATCAATCAATAAAAGTGCTGCATTGTAGTACGGCAAAATGACATTGAGTACCCATAGACCAAATGCCAGTTTTTCAGACACCTCCTCAAATCCCTCTCTCTGGATTCTGATCCCTTGATAAAATGTCTTTAGCCACATTCCTAAGTTGAGCTTGCAGCCTAATTGGCTATTGTATATTAAGTTTGATGATTGAGAAAAGTGTGGAAAGGTACTGGGCATCGACTTAGAAGTTACTGGGCAAAAGGACTCATCTAGTTCCTGAGCAAGCTGACATAGAATCTTTCTTTCTTTCTTTTTAAATCTTTTTATTGAATAAGTATACAAAGGGTAAACCATAAAGGCACTAATACACTGTTAGAAATTACAGGAAATATTAATACAGAAGAAAAAATTGATACAAACAGTGCAATTTAAACATAAAATAATATGGTAAAATAATAGTATACTAATTTTTTTATATATATATATATCTCAATAGAGAAAAAGAAAAAAAAACCTCAAAAAAAGACCCCCCAAAAAAAACCCACCGTGCAACTAAACTAAAAGCAAAGCAAAGCAATGGGCTAACTTGGAAACAGATAGAGTTAAAGAACTTAAAATCATGTCCTCAAACCCGACCTCCATTAAAAACAGTTTAAAAAAAAGGCAAGAAGGGAATATAAATATGGAACAAAGAGAAAAAAATTACATTAAATGAAAATATTGAATAAAAGATCTCCAGGTCTGTTCAAATTTAAGTGAGGAATCATAAAGATTACTTCTAATTTTCTCCAAATTTAAGCATAATATCGTCTGAGAAAACCAAAAAAAAGGTAGTTGGAGCATTAGGCTCTTTCCAATGTTGTAAGATACACCTTTTCGCCATTAAAGCAAGAAATGCAATCATTCTACGGGCTGAAGGGGAAAGATTACTGGAAATTTTAGGTAATCCAAAGATAGCAGTAATAGGATGAGGAGAGATATCTATATTCAATACCTTTGAGATAATATTAAAAATGTTTCTCCAAAAAGTTTCCAGAGTAGGACAAGACCAAAACATATGAGTTAAAGAGGCTATCTGCCCCGGACATCTATCACAAAAAGGATTAATATGAGAATAGAAATGAGCTAATTTATCTTTGGACATATGTGCTCTATGGACAACTTTAAATTGAATTAGGGGATGTTTAGCACAAATAGAGGAAGTATTGACTAATTGTAAAATCTGCCCCCAGTCATCCACGGAAATAATAGAACCCAATTCTTGTTCCCAATCTGACCTAATCTTATCAAATGGACCTTTCCTAAGTTTCATAATAATATTATAAATAATAGCCGTTACACCTTTCTGACATGGATTAAGGTTAATTATAGTATCTAAAATATATGTAGGAGGTAGCGTCGGAAAGGAAAAGAGTATAGTACTTAGGAAATTTCTAACTTGGAGATATCTAAAAAAAGTGTATTCTTGGTAAATTATATTTATTAGATAATTGTTCAAAAGACATAAGGGAACCATCTAAAACTAAATCCAAAAACCGTGAAATACCCTTAGTCTTCCAAATTTGAAACGTACGATCCATGAGAGAGGGAGGAAAAAATACGTTACCTAAAATAGGGATCGCTAGCCCAAATTGGTTGAGATCAAAAAATTTTCTTAATTGAAACCAAATATGCAAGGTATATTTAACTATCCGGTTAAAGACCAGTTTAAGGCATTTCAAATCAAAAGGAAGAGAGGAACCTAAAATAGAGCCAAGTGCATAGCCCTGAGCAGAATGTAATTCCAATACTATCCATTTAGGAATGGATAGTGTATCTTGGTCAAGTAACCAAAATTTCATATGTCGAATATTAATCACCCAATAATAGAATCTAAAGTTAGGTAATGCTAGACCTCCATCTCTCTTGGCTTTCTGTAAATGTATTTTACCCAATCTCGGGTTTTTATTTTGCCAAATAAATGAAGAAATTTTAGAGTCAATTTTATCAAAAAAAGATTTTGGAACAAAAATCGGTAATGCCTGAAATATATATAAAAATTTTGGCAGAATAAACATCTTAACTGCATTAATACGACCAATCAAAGTTAAATATAATGGAAACCATTTAGATGAAAGTTGAGTAATATGATCAATTAAGGGTAAAAAATTAGTCTTAAATAAATCTTTGTATTTACAAGTAATTTTAATCCCAAGATATGAGGAATAATTATTAATCAATTTAAATGGAAAGTTATTATACAAGGGAAGTTGTTTATTAATCGGAAAAAGTTCACTCTTACTAAGGTTTAATTTATAACCTGAAAAAAGACCAAATTGTGCTAATAAATCTAAAGCAGCAGGGATAGAGTTTTGAGGATTAGAAATATATAAAAGTAAGTCATCAGTATAGAGTGATATTTTATGGGACTTTAAGCCCCGACTTATCCCAGTAATATTTGGAGATTCCCGAATGGCAATTGCAAGAGGTTCTAAAGCAACATCAAATAATAAAGGACTAAGAGGACAACCTTGTCCAGTACCTCGAAAAAGAGGGAAAAAAGGTGAGCTTAAAGAGTTAGTACGGACCGAGGCCATAGGAGAATGATATAACAGTTTAATCCAGGATATAAATTTCGAGCTAAAATTAAACATTTCAAGCACCTTAAATAAGTAAGGCCATTCTACTCTATCAAAAACTTTTTCAGCATCTAAAGAGATAACACACTCAGGAACATTTTGTGAGGGGGTATAAACAATATTTAACAGTGTGCGAATGTTATAGAAAGAGTAACGACCTTTAATAAAACCCGTTTGGTCTTCCGAAATAATAAAAGGGAGTACTTTTTCTAATCTGTTTGCTAATAATTTAGAAAAAATTTTAGAATCAACATTTAATAAAGATATTGGTCTATAAGATGCACATTGAGCAGGATCTTTATCCTTCCTTAATTTTAGAGAGATTGACGCTCTATAAAAGGATTCAGGAAGTTTACCAAGTTTTAATGAAGCCTCCAAAACCCAGGGATTAATGAAGGTGCAAAAAACTTATAAAATTCCACGGTAAACCCATCAGGGCCAGGAGCTTCCCCAGGTTCATAGAGGAAATAACATTCTTAATCTCATCAGTAGTAATGGGAGTATCAAGCATAGAAGACATAGAAGAAAGAAAGACTCAGATTGATAAGTGGAACATGTGCTTTAAGTCTCCGGAATACTTTAAAAACTTTTTTCCTTTTAATAGGATAATTAAGACCATTAGTATTCCAGGAGACAAAATTAATAATAGACTCCATAAACCCTAAAGTCAACCCGCAAAAAAGAGGATTGACGATAGGTTCGACCCACGAACCCGGAAAGGGAACAGAACAAACCAGAGATAACGGGTAGAAGAACGCAACCAATGCTTCAGTAATGTAAATAGCCCAAGAAGAAAAAAACTAAAACATGAAGCCCCTCCCACCACCCCCCACCCCATGACCCCAAGGCTAAATCTAAAGCAGACCCGCCAGAAAGAAGCAAGCACTAGAATTACCCCCATGACTTCCAATAGACGCTCAATAAAAAGTGTAAATATAAAAAAGATCAGCTAGTTATAAAACAGTAAAAGAATAAAAAAAGAACAGTTAAGACAAATACGATATAAAACAGAGAAAAAGCCAGAAAATATAAGGAAAACTGTAACAGACCACAGACCCTATGATAACCAAAAAAAAAGAAACAAAATTATTAATATAAACTAGCTAGGAAAACCTACAGAAAAAAGTACATTTAAAGACTACGAAATTTAAGGCCTCAAAGGAAATACACAAAATGATGCTGAGGAAATAACCACCCAGAATCCCCAAGGAAAAAGAAAGGAATGACACAGTTAGAAAGAAAGTTTAGCAACCTTATTAATTAATCAAAAATAAAGTTTTCTGCCCATATAAAGCAACCAAAAATTAAACCCGACAGATTCACAACCTCCGATCAAACGGAGATAATTAAAAATTACGATTAAGATGTTGAAGGTGAAAATTGATCCAGATAACTCTGGGCATCCGATGGAGATTCAAAAAAACGAAGGGCTCCGTCAGGCGTGCAGATCCTTAAACGCGCCGGATAAAGCAGCGCTGGTTTTAAATCCATCTTGTAGAGTTCCGACATCACAGATCTGTAACGAACCCGTTGATCCCGAATCTGTTTGCTGAAGTCCTCCACGAATCGGAACTGAAGATCCAAAAAATCAATATAACCTTTAGATTGAACAAATCGAAGCAGTTTCTCCTTGTCTTGAAAGTAATGAAAACGTAAAATGACATGTCGAGGTTTATCTGACTTAGATGAATATGATGGAACTCTGTGAGCCCGATCCAATAACGGTGGTTGGTCAGGAAATACGGTAGGAAATGCATCTTTTAAAAGTTGAGAAAAAAACTTTATAGGGTTGTCAGATTCAACAGCTTCACGAACACCAATAATTCGAATATTCTGCCGTCGCATTCTGGATTCTAAGTCAGAGTTTTTAAAAGTCAGAAAGTCCAGTTTTTTCTTCATTGAAGTAATTGTTTCTTCAATTTTCTCCATCTTGAGTTCATTTTGTTGCGTGGATTTTTGAAGATTAGATATAGCCGACTGATGTTCCATGATAGATGTTTGCATTTTATCGATTGAATCCGCAATTTTCTGGAAATTAATTGAAATTTCCGCACGAATCAGCTCCGTTATGGAGGTTGAAATTTCCCTTTGAATTAGATTCGATATAGCTTTCAGAGTCAACGGCGGTTCAGTCGGAGGGAGATCGGTACCTTTCGGTCTAACCGGAGGTTTGCCGTCTTTCCCATTTTTTCCGTTCTTGGACATAGCAGACCTTAAAAGCATCCGAATATCAAAAAGCCCAATTTGTTTCAGATTATTGTAAAAGTCGATACCTTAATGGTTAGATAAATATAGCTGATCATAAGAAAAAAAACTCAGAGGTAATGGAGCAAGTCAAGAGCACGACTTCACTCCATGAGCTCTACCGGAAGTCCCGACATAGAATCAACAGTCTGAATGACCTACCTCTCAGTTGTAAGGAAAATATGTAGAAAATGAAAATAAAGCCCCAGCACTGAATGTCATGCCATTGTCCCCCAGTCACTGATCCTCTATCCACAGCCTTCTGCTTCATAGCCCCTTAACCATGCAACACCAGCTTCCACTTTCTCAGGAAAACCCACAATTGGAACTGTCCAGGTACACCCATTGCTTCAGTTTACTCTTCCCCCACTGACTCCAATTCTTGTTGCCTTGTCGCCATTATTTTGCTCCTGGGGTAGTCCTTCGTACTTACATTCCAAACATCTCTGTTAGACTTCTTTGGCCTCAACCAGCTCACCCTCACTTTTGGCATGCAATTTCTCAACAGGTCCACTCCACAGATGGATAGACAGAGGGTCCCAACTATTTCCCCTCCATCAACTATCAGGCTGAAACTGTTCTTACATGGAGCAACAACTCTACTCACTTGCTCCAGATCAAAGGTATGGAAACTTGGATGAGTATACGTTGAACCCGTATCTTCATTGGATATATGAAGCTTTCTTGGTTTCAAGACCAACTCAGCCTTTTACCTTCAACTCCTTATCTGGTATATTTATGATTGTATTGGTGCTGTTTCCTCTATCCATAAACAACTGAAAAATGATTTCCTTCACTGCAAATTTTTGAGCTGCTTTCACTTTCAAAGGGTCTCTTTTTTCTGTATTTTTCTGTCTCCATCTCAGAGGACAAGTTCGTGACCATTATTCATTAGAAACACAAAGATTCCCACTATTAACTTGATTATGATTCTTCTCGCCCTTCGTTCTATAGGGATTCCTTCCCATCTGCCTCTTCTGAATATTTACACATTCTCACTTTGGTTGAAAGGTTTTAGCCACAACTCTGACCTACATTTCACAGCTTGCATATCCCCTTTTGTTTGTTTTCCTTCCCTCATTAACCTATTAATCAGCAAATATTGAGATTAGCTGGGAAATATACGCTTTACTCTAGAGATGTTCCATCTATCCTATCAATTGTCTTTACAACATTGAAAACTGATTTGATTTCCTCAGCAGGGAACTGATTTTGGACCAGCAGATCCAAAACAATGGTTAGAGAAAAAGTACACCTCTTTCAGAATCTACAGACAAATTTGTTCTATTTTCTTTTCAGTTATCTCTCTTTTGAATGCTATTATTGAATAATTTTATACTTCTACAAAACAATCTAACAGGAACTAGCAATCTTTCAAAAGTCTGTTATTCTCTTTAAATTAACAGTGCCTTTCAATATCATTAACTTACAAGCAAATCTGGCTAAAATAAATAAAACTAAACATAAAATTTACCTTCTCTGATCGTTTTACAGTTAATTCCTTCTCAGACCACGCACTCTGTCAAATGTAAAACAAACATATCAGTATCAGTGAGAGAGATGTCTATTCCTAGTTACACAGATAATTCCTCAATTTAAAATGCAAGTTGAGGTCAAGGTGTTTGAGGCAGCATAGTAGCGTAGAGGTTAGCACAACCAGTGACCCGGGGTTCAATTCCCACCGCTGCCTGTAAGGAGTTTGTGCACTCTCCTTGTGAACACGTGGGTTTCCACAGAGTGCTCTGGTTTCACCCACAGTCCAAAGGTGCACTGGTTGGAAGATTAATTGGTCATTATAAATTTTCCCATGATCAGGCTAGGCCTGAGGAATGCAAGGCAGCGCAGCTCAAAGGACTGGAAGGGCCTATTCCACACTGCACGTCAATCAATCAATCAATAAATAAATGATGTTCAAAGTTTGAAACCTAGCTTGCAGTTTCTGTGGAATATATATAATTATTTTGTCTCAGCTCTTAATCTGCATTGTTCCACAGAGTTATTTCAGGTGTTTCTCAAGTTGAGATTCTAGCTAAAAAGAATCAGAAGTCTGCAGTGCACATAGCTTGATAAGGACAGGCAATCAGTGTTGCCAACATGATTCACAGGTCAAAGTTACAACAAAGGATGCCAAGGCAGTTAAGAAGACAGCAAACAAATGGATAGGTTCTAAGCCAATGACATCTTAGACTCTTTATATTTGAACAATGCACAAATAAAATCCAAACAAAACTGAGCCTTTGATCTGAAGGCACTCACAACATTAAAACATCACAGCCCTATAAAAAAGTCAAATACACCTGCATTTCTGTAATATTTTTCACCTCCCTTGTAGGATGTCCCAAACTGGTTTTCAGTCAATGAAGTACTTTGAAGGAGAATCACTAATGCAATTTAGTAAGCAAAGAGAATTTTTTTAAAAATACTGTTTCTTTAATCCTTGATGTACAGCATACATGTTCAGGTCAGAATAGTTCCTTTGGCCTCACATGGTCTGCTATTGTTTTATCTAGTTGCTCATGAAAATGCCCCGGCTATAAATTTGCCAACAGTACCAGGATACACCAGATCAATCCCAACTCTTAAAAGGAGCATACCAAAAGTGCTACCTAGCACAGACAAGTGGTAGGCAGCACATCATCACATTCAATCATCTCACCCCAAAGGCAAACCCAGCTCGTGATGTAGTTGTACGAGTGAGCACGTGTGTTACTATACTGTGAGCTCTTAACTTTCATGGGGCACACATTCCAGAATAGAGTATGAATCCTGTACAGTCAAGTTTATATGGTTTATGTTATATGCATGTATAGAGTTAAATGACTATAAATGTAAATAGAAACTGAGACAATGTTTCTTTGAACCAGGATGTAAAGCACAGTAATACACATAACACACGATAACTTATGAAGGTAAGGATAAAATCTACAGATGAATCACACATAAATAACAAACTAAAGTGCATAATACTAAATATCACAAGTTACAGAACAGAGTAACCAGTGACATTTCGAATACGATGGGGCCTGGAGTTCAGAAGCTTAATGGCCTGGGAGAAGAAACTGTTTTCTCATTCTAACCGTTCTTGTTTTTAATGCATTGTAGTCTCCTGCCTGACTGTATAAAGTCAAGGAGGATGCTGGATGGATGGGTGGGATCCTTAATAATACTAAGGGCCCTACATATGCAGCGCTCCTGATAACTGTTCCTGATGGATGGTGGGGAGACTCCTATGATCCTCTCAGCTGCTCTCACAGTCCTTGTAAGAACTTCTGGTCTAATGCTCAGCTGCTTCCATACCAGCTAGCGATGCAACTTGTCAGGACAGTCTCAATAGTAAAGCACAATTAAGATGGGGGGGTGGATGTGTGGGAGAGCCTTGCTTGCCTCAATCTTCTTAGGAAGTGGAGGTGCTGCTGTGCCTTCTTGTTCAGGAAGGGGTGATATTAAGGGACCAGGTGAGGTCACCTGTGATGTGAACTCTCAGGAACTTGGAGCACTTAACTCTCCCTATGGAGGAGTCATGTATTCGCAGAGGGAGATGGTTCATCTGCACCCTCCTGAAGTCCGTAATGATTTCCATTGTCTTCTCCACATTCAGGCTTAGGTTGTTCTTCTCACACCAATCCACCAGCCGCTCCACTTCCTCTCTATACTCTGTCTCATCATTGCTCTTGACAATGCCAATCACTATTGTGTCATCCGCAAACTTGATGACACGGTGTGAGCTGGATCCTGCGACACAGTCATGCGTCATTAGTGTGAACAGCAGTGGGCTGAGCATACAGCCTTAGGGAGCGCCAGTGCTCAGCATAATGAAACAAGAAATATTGCAGCTCACACGGACTGACTGTGGCCTTACTATTAAGAAGTCCAGTATCCAATTGCAGAGGGGGGTATTGAGACCAAGCAAGGACGGTTTCCCCATCAGTTTCTGAGGTAAGATGGTATTGAATGGCGAGCAAGTCTATAAATAGCAGTCTGGCATCTAAGACTCCATTTTCCAGGTGGGACAGAAGAGAGTGGTGGGCAGAGGCTATTGCATCGTCAGTGATCGATTTGAGTGGTAAGCGAACTGGGAAAGGTCCAATGTAGCCAGGAGAAAGCTTTAATGTGCTCCATGACCAGCCACTCAAGGTATTTCATAATGGTTAATGTTAATGCCACCGGACAATAGTCATTTAGGCAGCTTCCTGTTGCCTTCTTTGCCACCTTGAAAACCAAGGAGACGATGAATTGTTCCAGAGATGTTGAAAACATCCGTCCGCACCTCCATCAGCTGGGCTGCACAGTCTTTCAGAATCCAGCCTGGTATATTATTGGGCCCTGCAGCTTTGCATGTGTTGACTCTGGCAAGAATTTGTACGAAAATACAGAAATGAAATAAAAAGGCAAGTACAGTATGCAAAGTGTCATAAATAAAAATCTAATACTTAATAACCTTACCATAATACGCACAGACAACATAACTACTATGAATTTGTTAGGTGGATCCATAAGGATTCCTCGAAACATTATGTTGGTAATCTAACCAGGAAAAGGGCCACATTAGACCTTGTATTGTGAGATGAGCCTGGCAAGGTGATCAGAGATTCAATAGGAAAGCATTTGGAGAACAGTAATGATAACTCCTTAAGTTTTCCGATATGGATAAGGATAAGCCTGGAGCTTGGGGGAAAGTGCTAAGTTGCAGAAAGGCTAATCACAGCAGTATTAGGCAGGAGCTGGGGTGAATATTATATAAGACCATATCTGACTGTTCGGAGTCCTTTAAAAGCCAGCTGGTCAGAAATTAAGACTAACATGTTCCCATGAGGAAATCCTACAAGGATGGCAAGGTTCAGGAAGCCTAAATGATGATAAATTCTGTAAATTTAATCAACAAGTAAAGTGAAGCATATGCAAGGTCTAGGAAGCCCTTGAGGATTATAAAAGAATCAGAAAAAAAACTAAAATAGGGAATTAGGGGGCTAAAATAGGCCATGAAATAAATGCTTTTGCTGAGTAGCATTATAAAGAATCCCAAGGAATACATACATTAAAAACAAGAGGGTAACTAGAGAGAGAGTCACTAGGGGTAGCATAAAATCAATTTTAAGGCAAAGTAGGGAATTTAAGCCTGGGGCCAGAGGAAGTAGACAAGTTACTAATTGAGAAAATCAATATGCACCAAGGAGAAGGACATGAGGGATAGTGAAATCAGAGAGGGGTATGTTGATGTCCTAGTGATGTTGATATCAAGGTAGAGATAATTCTACTATGACAAGGAACATTAAAGGTGGTTAAGTTCTTACTGCTTCACGAAGTCTATTCTAGATTCTTAAAGGGGCAAGAGAGGAGATTTCTGGGGTCTTGACAAAGATTCTTGTATCCCTCTTTGGATACAGTCAAATTCCCAGAGGACTGAAGATTAGCCAATGATGTTCCTATGATGAAAGAGATAAACTTCAAAATTATGGGTCAGAGAACTATATCAGTGGTGGGGAAATGATTGTAGAAAATTCTTAGGGATAGACTTTACACACATCTGGAAAAGCATGGATTTGTGCAGAACAGATATATCTTTTGAATTTTTTTTATGGAGGTGATGAAGATGTTTGTGGAAGGTAGGTCAGTTGATATTATCTATATGAACTTTAATAAATCATTTTACAAGGCCCCTCATGGTAGGCTGAACTAGAAGATTAAGACACATAGAATTCATGGAGCCTTAATAGATTGGCTTGGCCATTGAAGGCAGGAGCTAGCAATGGAAGACTATTACTCTGACTGAAGGTCTGTGTAGAATTATGAATAGTGAGGAAAGTTGTCAAAGGATACAGCAAGATATAGATCAGTTAGAAACATAGATAGAGAATTGGTAGATGAAGTTTAATTCAAACAAGTGTGAAGTGTTGCACCTTCGGAGGTCAAACATAAGTGAAAAGTTTACAGTAAATGGCAAGACCCTTCGGAGCATTGATGTACAAAGGGATCTTGTGGTTCAAGTTTATAGTTCCCTGAAAGTTGCTACCAATGTAGACAACACGTTAAAGTAGTCATATGGTATTTGGGCCATTAAGTATAAAAGTTGGGAAGTCATATTACAGCTGTATAAAATCTAGGTTGGGCCACATGTGGAACATTAGATGTAGTTTGGGTCACCAAATTACAGGAAGGATGTGAAGACTTTGGTAAAGGTGCAGAAGGGATTCATCAGGGTTTTGCTTGGGTTAGAGATTATTAATTATAAGGAAAGATTGGACCACCTTGGACTGTTTTTTCCAGAACTTCAGAGGCTGAGGGGTAACCGGATAGAAGCATACAATTTATGAGAGGCACAGACAGGATAGAGTCAGGGTCTTTTTCCCAGGATGGATATGTCAATTCTAGAGGACATAGTTTTAAAGTGGGGGGGGGGGGGAGTTTAAATGAGATTTATGAGACAAGTTATTTTTCATGAGTGCAGTAGGTGCCTGGAAGCCACTGCCAGGAAAGTTGATGGAAAGATACAATAGTAACCTCTAAGAGACATGTGGAGAGGTATGCATTTAAGATAAACAGGCAGAGAATGGACGGAGGTGGACTACGTGCAGGCAAATAGAATTGGTTTAAATTGGCATGATCAGCACAGAAATTGCTGGAAAGTGTGTTCCTGTGCTGTATTCTAGTAGTTGAATAATTATTATGTCAGTTTGCCTCAGTTCAATGTCAACTTCCAAGTTTTAGTGGGTAGGGTCACATTGGTAGTACCGTGTGCTCTTCTGATCACCACATTACAAATAAGATATGGAGGCTTTGGAGAGGGTGCAAAAAGATTCACATAGTTTTCTCTGGAGCTTTGGAGGTTGAGGGGTAACCTGATAGAAATAATATTAAGTTATGAAAGACATAGATTGGGTAGATAATCAGAGAATATCCTTGGACTGAGTTGGTAGATGCAAATAACACATGTCACTATGTTTCAATGTACACGTATGAAATAAATTGAATCTTATCTCTTACTGTATCTCATGTGCAGACAGATGGGATTAGTTTAAGTTGGCATCATGATCAGCACCATCACTCTGGGCAGAGGAGCCTGTTCCATTTGTACTCTAGTATGTCCAATGTTTGTGTTCCATTTGCTTCCTAAATGTCGTTTGCTACTTCAATGGTAGTCACTTAGCTATCAGCTGTCAAATGCCATTTATGAATTTGCTGACGACACAGCATTGTTGACAGAATTTGAGATGGTGACGAGAAGGTGTACAAGAGCGAGATAGATCAGCTCGTTGAGTAATGTCACAGCAACAACCTTGCACTCAACATCAGTAAGACCAAAGAATGGATTGTGGATTTCAGAAAGGGTAAGACGAGGGAACGTACATCAGTCCTCATAAAGAAATCAGAAGTGAAAAGAGTGAGCAATTTCAAGTTCTGGGGTGTCAACATCTCTGAGGTTCTATTCAGGGCCAAACATATTGATGCAATTACAAAGAAGGCATGACCATGGCTGTATTTCATTTGGAGTTTGAGGAGATTTGGTATGTCACCAAAGACAATTGCAAATTTCTACAGGTATACTGTGGAGAGCATTCTAACTGGCCGCATCACCATATGGTATGGGCAGACTACCGCACAGGATTGAAAGAACCTGCAGAAAGCTGTCAATTCAGTCAGCTTCAGCATGGGCACTAGCATCCATAGCATCCAGGGCATCTTCAAGGAGCGATACCTCAAAAGGGAGGCATCCATTATTAAGGCCTCTCATCAACCAGGATATGCCCTTTTTTCATTGCTACCATCAGAGAGGAGGCACAGGAATTGAATTGACTTTATTACTTACATCCTTCATATACATGAGGAGTAAAAATCTTTACATTTTTATCTAAATGTGCATTGTGCAATTTATAGTAATTTGTAATAAATGGTATGTACAACAGGACAGTCACTATAACATAGAAATACAATTGTATCAGCGTGAATTAATCAGTCTGATGGCCTGGTGGAAGAAGCTGTCCCGGAGCCTGTTGGTCCTGGCTTTTAAGCTGCGGTATCGTTTTCCAGATGGTGGCAGCTGGAACAGTTTGTGTTTGGGGTGACTCAGGTCTCCAATGATCCTTTGGACCCTTTTTACACACCCGTCCTTGTAAATGTCCTGAATAGTGGGAAGTTCACATCTACAGATGTGCAGGGCTGTCCGCACCACTCTCTGCAGAGTCCTGTGATTGAGGGAAGTACAGTTCCCATACCAGGCAGTGATGCAGCCAGTCAGGATGCTCTCAATTGTGCCCCTGTAGAAAGTTCTTAGAATTTGGGGGCCCATACCAAACTTCTTCAACCGTCTGAGGTGAAACAGGCACTGTTGTGCTTTCTTCACCACGCATCCGGTATGTACAGACCACGTGAGACCCTCGGCGATGTGAATGCCGAGGAACTTAAAGCTGTTCACCCTCTCAATCCCAAATCCTCGATGATGTCAATAGGGGTTACCCTATCTCTATTCCTCCTATAGTCCACGACCAGCTCCTTTGATTTTGCAACATTGAGGGAGAGGTTGTTTTAATACCACTGTGCCAGGCTGATGACTTCTTCTCTGTAGGCTGCCTCGTTATTATTTGAGATTAGGCATCCGAAGACACACACTCAATGATTTAGGAACAGCTTCATCCCCTCTGCCATCAGATATCTGAATGGTGATTGAACCCATGAACACTACCTCACTACTTTTCTAATTTAACTAAATATATATTTACTGTAATTCACAGTTTTGATTATGTATTGCATTGTACTGCTGCCACAAAAACAACACATTTCATAACATATGCCAGTGATAATAAACCTGACTCGGATTCTTCTGATTCTGGTAACAAACAGCAGAAACCAGTCAAACTCTTCCCTGTTAGGATGCAGTAAATCAAAAGCATACTCTGTTGCTTTGATATAGTGAAGTTTACAAGTTATTCATTGAACTACCATTATTGACAGAAATGCCAGGTGAAAGATCATTTAGGGTGGAGTAACTACATTATATTCCAGAAAATGACGGATTGTTAATTAATCTGGGATTAATTTAAGAGATTGCTCTATGTGAAATTTTTTGATTACATGCATTTGTCTCTCAAAATTCAAAGGCATCTGGCCAATTTATTTTACCTAGTTGCAAGGGTACACTGTAGATACCCCTTTTTAAAATAGCTTGTTTATTTAATCTTAAGGAGAAAGAGAACCACAGGTAAACAACATAGATTAGTTAAAGTGCATGGCTTTCATTTTCCACACCAGGCCCTTCATCCAGTCCATGCTCAAACCATTTAAACAGCTACTCCAATTGACCTGAACCAGGACCATAGCTCTCCATATCCCTACTGTCCATGCACCTATTCAAATTCCTCTTAAAAGTTTGAATTGAGCTCGCATGGACCACTTGTGCTGGCAGCTCATTCCACAATCTCACAAGCCTGAGTGAAGAAGTTTTCCCTCATATTCCCTTAAAACTTCTCAGCCTTCATCCTTAACCCATGACTTTCTGGTTGTAGTCCCACCCAACCTCAATGAAAAAAGCCTGCTTGTATTTACCCCATCTATAACCCTCATAATTTTGTATACTTCTATCAAATCTCCTCTCAGTCTTCTACATTCTAAGGAATACAGTCCTAATCTATTCTATCTTCTCTTATAACTCAGCTCCTCCAGACCCAGCAAGATCCTTGTAAATTTTCTCTGCACTCTTTCAACCTTGTTTACATCTTTCCTGTAGATAGGTGATCAAAACTGCACACAATTAGGCCTCACCAACATCTTACACAACTTCAACATAACATTCCACCTCCTGTACCCAATACATCGATTTATGAAGAACAATGTGCTAAAAGCTTTCTGTATGACCTGATCTACCTGTGATGTCACTTACAACAAATTATAGACCTGTATACCCAGATCCCTTTGTTCTACCACACTCCTCAGTGCCCTACCATTCACTGTGTAAGTGATGATAAAGGAGTCAAGTTAAGAGGAGCAAGCAGGAGATTCTATGGATGTGAAAGAGACACAAGAAGGCTAAGTTGCCTCCCAGGTGTCAGGGTCAGGGACACCTTGGATCAGGTCCAAAGCATTTTAAAAGGAGAGGTGAGCAGCCAGAAATTGTGATACATATTGATATCAACAACATAGGGAGGTAAACGGCTGAGGTCCTGAAAGAATATAGTGAGCTAGGTAGAAAGCTAAAAAGCAGAACCTTAAGGGTAGTAATCTCTGGATTGCTGCCTATGCCATGTTCTAGTGAGTGTAAGAATAGGATGATTTGGCAGATGAATAACTTGACTGAGGAATTGGTGCAGGGGGCAGAGTTTCAGATTTCTGGATCATTGGAATCTCTTCTGAAGAATGTATGACCTGTACAAAAAGGACAGGTTATACGTGAACCTCAGGGTGACCAATACCCTTGTGGGTGGATTTGCTAGAACTGCTGGGGGTGGGGGGGGAGGTGTTTAAAACTAGTTTGGCAGGGGGATGGGAACCAGAATAATAGATAGAAGATGGAACAGTTAGTATCGAGGTAGATGTAGCATGTAGAAAATTTGTGAGGAAGGATAAGCAGTTGATAGGGCAAAATTTTAGCAGGTGGGATGGGCTGAAGTGTGTCTATTTTAATGCAAGTATTAGGAACAAGGATGATGAATTTAGAGCATGAGTCAGTATATGGAACTATGATGTTGTGGCCATTATGAAGACTTGGCTGTCATAAGGGCAGGAATGGCTACTAGATGTTCTGAGGTTTAGATATTTCAAAACGGAACAGGGAGGGAGGTGAAAGAGGTGGGAAACTGGCATGGCTAATCAGGGATAGTGTCTCATCTGCAGAAATGGAGACATTGTGGAGGCATTATCTACTGAGTCAGTGAGGGTGGAAGTCAGAACTGGAAGGGAACAATCACTCTACTAGGAGTAGTCAATAGAATGCCCAATAACAACAGAGACACTGAGGAACAGATCAGGAGGCAAGTCTTAGAAAGGTGCAACAATAACAGATAACATAACAAATAATATTGATTGGTACCTCCTTAGTGCAAAAAGCTTGCATGAGGCAGAATTTGTTAGTTGCATCCAGGAAGGATTTCTGACATTATGTAAACAGACCAACTATAGGAGAAGCCATACTGCATTTGTGTGAGGCAATGAAACAGGTCAGAAGTCAGATCTCTCAGAGACAGAGCATTTCAGAGACTGTAACCACAACTCCCCGACCTTTTCTATAGCCTTGAAGAAGAATAGGAGCAGACAGTATGAGAAAATATTTAATTGAGGAAGGCAAATTATAATTCTATAAGGCAGGAACTCAGGAGCATAAATTGGGAACAGATGTACTCTGGGAAATACACACAGAAAAATGGAGGTTGTTGAGGGAGCACTTCCTGGGGTTTCTGGATAGGTTTTTCAATTCAGGCAAGGAAAAGATGGCGATGGTTTACAAGAGATGTGGTACACCTAGTCAAGAGGAAGGAAGAAACTTATTTAGGGTTTGGGAAGCAAGGATAAGACAGGGCTCTAGAGATATAGGTAGCCAGGAAGCTAAAGAATATACTTGGCAGAGCTAGAAGGGGGCAATGGAAGACTATGGCGAGTAGGATTAAGGAAAACTCCAAGCTGTTCTACACATATTTGAAGGGCAGGAGGATGGCCAGAGTGAGGGTAGTACCAATAAGGGTTAGTAGACATGTCCTTAGAGACAGTGGAGGTAAGGGAGATCCTTAATGAATACTTTGCTTCAGTATTTACCAGTGAGAAGACCTTAATGATTGCGAGGACGGTGTAAAATAAGCTGATTTTACAGCTTATGTGAAATAAGCTGAAACATACTGCTGTTAGGAAAATTTGAAAAATATTAAGCTAGATAAGTTCCTGGGGCCAGATGGGATGTATCCCAGGTTCCTATGAGAAGTGAAGGAAGAGAGTGCTCAGCCCTAGGTGATGATCTTTGCATCCTCACTGGCCACAGGGAGCAATACCAGATGATTACAGTGTGGCAAATTACATTCCTTTTTTTAAGAAAAGGGAGTAGGGATAACCTAAGGAATTGTAAACCAACAAGTATTACATCAGCAGTGGGCAAATTATTGGAGAGGATTCTTAGTGGCAGGATTTGTGAGTATTTGGTTAAACATGGTCTGATTAGTGATATTCAGCATGGCTTTGTGAGGGGCAGGTCATGCTTCACGAACCAGACTGAATTCTTTGACAATGTGACAAAGCACATTGATAACAGTAGAGAACTGGATGTAGTGTAAATAGATTTTCGTAAGCCATTTGATAAGGCTCACTATGGTAGGCTTATTCAAAAAGTCAAGAGGCATAGGATCCAAGGAAACCTGGATACAGAACTGATTTCTCTACAGAAGGCAGAGGGTGATAGTAGATGGAGTATATTCTGCCTGGAGGTCAGTGTACCAATGGCGCTCTGCATGGATCTGTATTGGCCCATATGGTGCTACTCCAGCTCTTTGTGATTATTATGAATGGTTTGCATAAGGAAGTGGAAGAGTGGGTTAGTAGGTTTACAGATGGCACGAAGCTTGATGGATTTGTGGATAGTGTGGAGGATTGTTGTAGTTGCAATGGGAATTGACAGGGTGCAGAGCCAGGCTGAGAAGTGGCAAATGGAGTTCAACCTGGAAAAGTGTGAGGTGATTCATTGTAGAAGGTCAAATTTGAAGGCATAATACGGGGTTAATGGCAAGATTGTTAGCATTGTGAAGTAATAGAGGGATCTTGGAGCCCATATTCATAGATTTCTCAAAGATGCCACACAAGTTGATAGGTGCGTTGGCCTTTATTTGTTGGGAACTGAGTTTAAGAGCCGCAAGATAATGTTACAGTTCTATAAAGCCTTGAACACATTTGGAATGTGATGTTCAATTCTGACCACCTCATTAATGGAAGAAGGATTTGGAAGCTTTAGAGAGGGTGTAGTGGAGATTTACCAGGATACTGTTGAACTAGAAAGCACGTCTTACGAAGATAGGATGAATGAGCTAAGGCTTTCTCTTTGGAGCAAAGGAGAATAAAAAGTGACTTAATAGAAGTGTACAAAATGATGAGGCATAAATCGAATGGATAGCTAGAGACTTTTTCCCCTGAGCGGAAATGGCTAAAACAAAGGGGCATAATTTTACTTTGATTGGAGGAGCATATAAGAGGACATCAGAGGTAAGTTCTTTACACAGAAAAGTGGTGGGTGCTTGAATGCCTTGCCAGGGGTTATGGTAGAGGCAGATACATTAGGGGCATTTAAGAAATTCTTACATAGGCACATGGTTAATAAAAAAGGAGGGTTATATAGGAGGGAAGGATTACCTATATCTTAGAGTAGGTTAAAAAGGTGGTACAACATATGGGCCGAAAGGCCTGAACTGTGCTGTAATATTCAATGATCTATGAAAAGGGTTGTGGGCACTTCTCTTGGGAATTCTGAATGATAGAAGTTTGAATATAAGCATGAATAAAGGAGGAGAAATACAGTATGATATTGCACCTCCAGAGTCAGCAGTGAACCAGAAACCTATAGATGTAAAAGTATTCTGTACCTGGGAGATATTTTTGGTTAGCATTAAGCAATGGATTACCAGAATAAGCAACATCAATTCATTGGTGATTGGTAGGAACTGGAGGGGGAAATTCTCCAACAGCTGAGTGAACAGATTAGAGTTGTCCAAAAGGACAGGGTTTGCTCTCAGGTAGAGAGAACCACAAGTGTATAATTAACTAATGATTTCTGGGTCTGAAGAAGGAGCCAGTGGAAGCACTAAACCCGACGTTCAGGATAAGGTGGCAACCTTGTGAGCAAAAGTAGAGTTCTAAATTTCAGAGCAGCCATGCTGGACGTCAGATTGTGTGTGTGAATTTCATTGATTGAGATGTACTCAACATATTTAACAGAAATACAAAGGAGTTTAAATTTGTCAATGTCAATGTGAACAGTCTGTTCTGATCTGACTATTAAATTATAAATCAACTGAGTGGGAGAAAGCAAAGTAAGGAAATGGGCATAATACTCACATACAGCTGCATATTCGTTCCTTTCACAAAGCAGCAGCAAGAGAGTATATCTAGTAGAGATTAATGAATTGAGAAAAGGAAGTATTTGCTGAATTTATGGTATGACTTCAGGCATTATGCGAAGTTCACAAGAGATCAATTGACATTAAAGTGAACTCCATCAAGTGTTCAAGTAAATAAATACAATGTCTCCATCGAATGTCTCAAAGGGAATGCTTGATAACTCCAAAGTAAAAAAGCACTTCCTAAATAAAATAGTGCCACTAATGTACTCAACACATTCCCAAACACTAGAGAAATGTGTCACCAGAAAAAGATTCACAAAGTATTAGATGGAAACAAGCATCAGGTGGGGCTTCCCACAGTTGTAAATGTTCATAACGAAAGCAAACTGAATTTTTAAACAGATGTAAGTAAAAGATAACATTTCTGTCAAATTCCTTCTTCGATAGAAAACCAGTGAAGTAGGGAATGAAGTAGTGCTGATTACTTGAAGTGTTCATTCCTTTGAAATAACAAGCATGCTTTTAATTCCCCCCATCCCATTGTCAATGGGATTTTTTTTAAAATGAGCAATGCAAAGGAGAGAGAGAAATATATCAGGACTTTTGTTTAGACTCAAAGTAAACAGAACTAGGATCTCAGAATCTTAATCAGGTTTATCGTCACTGACATATGTTGCGAATTTTTTGTTTTCTGGCATTAGTACGGTGCAAGCGTAATAAATTACTTAAAGTTAATTTTTTAAATTAACAAATAAATAGTGCAAAAGAGAAATAGAGTGGTAGTGTTCATGAACCTTTCATAAGGGAAGAAACTGTTGCTAAAATGTTGAATGAGAGTCTTCAGGCTTCTGTGCTTCTTCCTTGTGGTAGTAAAGAGAAGAGGGCATGTCCCAGTATGACTATGACTATGTTTGTACTTGCACACTAAGTGTAAGTCCCTAGGGTCCATAGGAACCATAGAAACTACAGCACAGAAACAGGCCCTTTGGCCCTTCTTGGCTGTGCCAAACCATTTTCTGCCTAGTCCCACTGACCTGCGCACGGACCATATCCCTCCATACACCTCCCATCCATGTATCTGTCCAATTTATTCTTAAATGTTAAAAAAGAACCCGTATTTACCACCTCGTCTGGCAGCTCGTTCCATACTCCCACCACTCTCTGTGTGAAGAAGCCCCCCCCCCATGTTCCCTTTAAACTTTTCCCCCTTCACCCTTAACCCATGTCCTCTGGTTTTTTTCCTCCCCTTGCCTCAGTGGAAAAAGCCTGCTTGCATTCACTCTATCTATACCCATCATAATTTTATATACCTCTATCAAATCTCCCCCCATTCTTCTACGCTCCAGGGAATAAAGTCCTAACCTATTCAACCTTTCTCTGTAACTGAGTTTCTCAAGTCCCGGCAACATCCTTGTAAACCTTCTCTGCACTCTTTCAACCTTACTTATATCCTTCCTGTAATTTGGTGACCAAAACTGAACACAATACTCCAGATTCGGCCTCACCAATGCCTTACACAACCTCATCATAACATTCCAGCTCTTATACTCAATACTTAGATTAATAAAGGCCAATGTACCAAAAGCTCTCTTTACAACCCTATATACCTGTGATGCCACTTTTAGGGAATTTTGTATCTGTATTCCCAGATCCCTCTGTTCCACTGCACTCCTCAGTGCCTTACCATTAACCCTGCATGTTCTACGTTGGTTTGTCCTTCCAATGTGCAATACCTCACACTTGTCTGTATTAAACTCCATCTGCCATTTTTCAGCCCATTTTTCCAGCTGGTCCAAGTCCCTCTGCAGGCTCTGAAAATCTTCCTCACTGTCTACTACACCTCCAATCTTTGTATCATCAGCAAATTTGCTGATCCAGTTTATCACATTATCATCCAGATCATTGATATAGATGACAAATAACAATGGACCCAGCACTGATCCCTGTGGCACACCACTAGTCACAGGCCTCCACTCGGAGAAGCAATTCTCTACTACCACTCTTGGCTTCTTCCATTGAGCCAATGTCTAATCCAATTTACCACCTCTCCATGTATACCTAGCGACTGAATTTTCCTAACTAACCTCCCATGCGAGACCTTGTCAAAGGCCTTACTGAAGTCCATGTAGACAATATCCACTGCCTTCCCTTCATCCACTTTCCTGGTAACCTCCTCGAAAAACTCCAACAGATTGGTCAAACATGACCTACCACGCACAAAGCCATGTTGACTCTCCCTAATAAACCCCTGTCTATCCAAATGCTTGTAGATTCTGTCTCTTAGTACTCCCTCCAATAACTTACCTACTACTGACGTTAAACTCACCAGCCTATAATTTCCCGGATTACTTTTCGGTCCTTTTTTAAACAACGGAACAACGTGAGCCACTCTCCAATCCTCCGGCACTTCACCCGTAGACAGCGACATTTTAAATATTTCTGCCAGGGTCCCCGCAATTTCAACACTAGTCTCCTTCAAGGTCCGAGGGAACACGCTGTCAGGTCCCGGGGATTTATCCACTTTAATTTTCCTCAAGACAGCAAGCACCTCCTCCTTTTCAATCTGTACAGTTTCCATGGTCTCACTACTTGATTCCCTCAATTCCATAGATTTCATGCCAGCTTCCTTAGTAAATACAGACGCAAAAAACCTATTTAAGATCTCCCCCATTTCCTTTGGTTCCACACAAAGCCGACCACTCTGATCTTCAAGAGGACCAATTTTATCCCTTACAATCCTTTTGCTCTTAATATACTTGTAAAAGCTCTTTGGATTATCCTTCACTTTGACTGCCAAGGCAACCTCATGTCTTCTTTTAGCCCTCCTGATTTCTTTCTTAAGTATTTTCTTGCACTTCTTATACTCCTCAAGCACCTGATTTACCCCGTTTCCTATACATTTCATACAACTCCCTCTTCTTCTTTATCAGAGTTGCAATATCCCTTGAGAGCCAAGGTTCCTTATTCCTATTCAATTTGCCTTTAATCCTGACAGGAACGTACAAACTCTGCACTCTCAGAATTTCCCCTTTGAAGGCTTCCCACCTACCAATCACATCTTTGCCAGAGAACAACCTGTCCCAATCCACGCCTTTTAGATCCTTTCTTATTTCTTCAAATTTGGCCTTCCAGTTCAGAACCTCAACCCTAGGACCAGATCTATCCTTGTCCATGATCAAATTGAAACTAATGGTGTTATGATCACTGGAACCAAAGTGCTCCCCTACACAGACTTCTGTCACTTGCCCTAATTCGTTTCCTAACAGGAGATCCAATATTGCATCCCCTCTAGTTGGTCCCTCTATATATTGATTTAGAAAACTTTTCTGAACACATTTTTACAAACTCTAAACCATCTAGACCCCTAACAGTATGGGAGTCCCAATCAATGTATGGAAAATTAAAATCCCCTACCACCACAACTTTATGTTTCCTGCAGTTGCCTACTATCTCTCTGCAGATTTGCTCTTCCAAGTCTCGTTGACTATTGGGTGGTCTGTAATACAATCCCACTAATGTGGCCATACCTTTCCTGTTTCTCAGCTCCACCCATAAGGACTCAGTAGACAAGCCCTCTAATCTGTCCTGCCTGAGCACTGCTGTAATATTTTCCCTAACAAGCAATGCTACTCCCCCACCTTTCATTCCTCTAAGCCCCAGAGTCATCAGAATGCAAACTACCACTGGTCTGTTTCTATCCTAATTCTCAAGAGCCTATATAAAAAGGAATGCATTTGAATTTAAAAATAAGTTCAAATATAACTTTATACCTTGCATTTCCAATGCACATCTAATGTATCTAACACATTCCCAAGCACAGGGAAATGCATCATCAGGCTACAGTAAAGCTATGATAGTCCAGCAACATTAGAGCCTTGGTATTGTTGGACTGGTAGGATTGCCAGACTATTGGATATCAGTCTGATTAATACACCAACACACTTTTAATTCTCTTTTTGAGGAAACAATTTGTACATGGTTAACTTTGCTTTAAACAACAGAAATACCTCCTAAACAGAGGCACTGCAGGTAGGAATAGTTGAATTCATTGAAACCCTAACAGGAGCACAGAAGGATTTGCTGACAGAAGAACTATGAACTCTGTAATGGTAAAAATAAACTCCTTGGAAGTCAATGAGGACAAGGATAATGCTGGAACATAGTTTATGGAACTTCTGTAAACTGGAGCATGCAACAATAGGGAATAAGCTGGTCCTGAAGTAACAAAAGACTGGTAGCTTGGTAATTTTGTGCCAATAAAAATAGTGCAAAATCTCAACAGAAGACTTACCCTTAAAGCATCTACAATATCAGTTTGCTCCACAAGTTCTGAAAATGTTGCCAACACTGGGTTACAGATGAGATCTATAATGCAAATAAACAATAAAAATCAATGTCAATATGTGCACTTTATTCTAATTTTTTAAAATTACACTTTAATCATAATAAAAAAATAAGAATAAACCATTTAACACCTTTTCATTCTACATTCATAGGTAATGCATTAAGTAGCATTAGCTTACATTTTTAAACTGATAGCACCTATGGCATTCGCCACAGCCTGGGGTGGTATGCTACCACAATAATTGAGGGGTTTTCTCAGCCAATCAGGCTCCTCCATTTCCAGTTGTAGAAAAACCCTGTACTTTGGTAACATCTCACATCTCCTTGTGCAATGCAAATTAGACAAAGATTAGACAAACTGTCTCAAAATCAGACTTTTGATCTACTGATGAAAGTCACATCATTGTTGCAGTTACTGAGGTAATCAAACAAATTTATTGATAAAGCAGTTGGGAGCTGTTATTGTGAAGGGAGTATGCATTACATAAAAACTTTCTGGGGTAATACTGGGTTACACCACTACTAACTTGAGTACAGCAGAGAAAGCCTGTACAGTTAATATTATGAACAGCTTCAGTACGGTAAATAAAACACTTCTGTGGTTAGCAATTCATGATGGGAGCTGAATGAAGCGGGTTCATTCATGTAAAATTGTCAGCAAGAGAGTGAGCGATATGATTAAAAGGGAGCATAGTAGCGTACTGGTTAACACAACACTATTACAGTTCGGGGAATTCCGAGTTGGGAGTCTATTTCCGGCGCCATTCTATAAGGAGTCTCAGTAGGTCCTTCCCATGGAATACATAGGTTTTCCCCGGATGCTCCTGTTTCCTCCCACAGTCCAAAGACATACCAGTGAATTAGTCACTGTAAATTGTCCAGTGATTAGGTTAGGGTTAATCAGATTTGTGGGGTTGCTGAGGTGGTGCGGCTCGAAGGGCCAGGAGGACCCACTCCACACAGTTTCGCTAAATAAAATAAAATTTCTTTCCATGTAGAACAATTAAGACAAAAGTCATTACATTATTATAGTAAGAGACATAGGAATATTTATTCAATCAGTGAATTATACTAATAACACAGAGTGGGCACTGAGATTGGTTTTAGCTTCATGTTTAAACCACTTTTTATAATGCTGAACATCTACGCTCTGTCCGCCAGAGAAAGCAGGATCTCATTAATTCCACATCCCATTCCCATTCTGACATGTCTATCCACGGCCTCCTCTACTGTAAAGATGAAGCCACACTCAGGTTGGAGGAACAACACCTTATATTCCGTCTGGGTAGCCTCCAACCTGATGGCATGAACATCGACTTCTCTAACTTCCGCTAAGGCCCCACCTCCCCCTCGTACCCCATCTGTTACTTATTTTTATGCACACATTCTTTCTCTCACTCTCCTTTTTCTCCCTCTGTCCCTCTGAATATACCTCTTGCCCATCCTCTGGGTCCCCCCCACCGTCTTTCTTCCCGGACCTCCTGTCCCATGATCCTCTCGTATCCCCTTTTGCCTATCACCTGTCCAGCTCTTGGCTCTATCCCTCCCCCTCCTGTCTTCTCCTATCATTTTGGATCTCCCCCTCCCCCTCCAACTTTCAAATCCCTTACTCACTCTTCCTTCAGTTAGTCCTGACGAAGGGTCTCGGCCTGAAATGTCGACTGCACCTCTTCCTAGAGATGCTGCCTGGCCTGCTGCATTCACCAGCAACTTTTATGTGTGTTGCTTGAATTCCAGCATCTGCAGAATTCCTGTTGTTTTTGTTTTTATAATGCTGTTTACATTGTAAATTCATGCTGGTATTTATGTATTTATGCATATTTCATTCCATATCTGCACTTTAACCTCTAACTTTGTTTTATACATATAATTCTTTATTCTTTATAATTGTTGTTTTTGTTGCATGTCAAATCAACACACCATAGCAAATTCCTAATACATGCAAGTGTACACTCAATGGCCATTTTATTAGGTCCTTCCAGACCTAATAAAGTAGCTACTGAATGTATGTTTGCGGTCTTCTGCTGCCGTAGCCTATCCACTTCAAGGTTTGATGCGTTATGTGTTCAGAAATGCTCCTAGTTACTTGAGTTACTGTCGCCTTCCTGTCAGCATGAACCAGTCTAGCTATTCTCCTTTGACTTCTCTCATTAACAAGGCATTTTCACTCACAAACTGCTGTTCACTGGATTTTTTTTTGTCTTTCACACCATCCTCTGTAATCTCTAGAGCAGGAGTTCCCTACCTGCCACAGTCGAAGTTACTTAGATTAAGGACGCCACGGTAGTGTAGTGGTTAACGTGAAGCTATTACAGCTCAGGATGTCGGAGTTCAATCCCAGCATCCTCTTTAAGGAGTTTATATGTCCTCCCCATGGAATGCGTGTGTTTCCTGCAGGTGCTCCAGTTTCCTCCAAAAGACGTAGGTTAGATGGCCGTTGTAAACTATCCCGTGATTAGGCTAGAGTTAATATAGGTAGGTTGCTGGCAGCACAACTCAAAGGGCTGTAAGGGCCTGTTATACACTGTACCTCTCAATAAAATACCATCAATCACATTTCTTCCCCAATGTGATGTTTGGGCTAAGCAACAGCTGAATCTCTTAACCATGATGGCACGTTTTATGCATTGAGTTGCTACCACATGATTAGCTGATTAGATATTTACAGTAACAAGCAGTTGTATTGGTGCACCTAGCAAAGTGGCCATTGAGTGTGTATGGCACATAAGTTCATCCTTGATTCTGTCAGAAAGAATCTACAAAAAAAAAGCTTGCAGAAAAATAATAATCCATTGATACTGAAAACCATTATAGTTCTATGATAGCATACTAGTTTGTTTTAAACGTTATGTGTGTAATTTTGCCACAGATTCTACCCATTGATATGCTTTGTTTCACCCTAGCATGTCAAATTTCTGAAATAACAGTTTACTCCAGTATGTGGTAGAACTAGCTCTCCCTCAGTAAATTATACTGCAAACAGTGATAAAATACCAACCTAAGAAAACTTCCTGTTCATGAACACCAGTTACAACTTCTGTAAATTAAGGCAATTTTGAACTATTGTCTCTTACTACCACCCATCCCTTCCTCTTAATTGCTCAGGTGCCAGCTTTCATCCATTAGTTTACTAAATAGCTATGATTTAGAAGCTTACCTCGAGGATGAATGGGGGCAAGAGTAAGCACAACTATCCTTTGTTTACAGAGACATATTTACTCTCCTCCCATCCGGTAGACGCTACAGGAGCCTCCGCTCCCGCACCAGCAGGCTCAGGAAGAGCTTCCACCCTGAGGCTGCGACCCTGCTGAACCTCACGTCACAGCGCTAAGTAATATTGCACCCATATTGGACTATCTCAGTACTTTCATATTTGTATGTTGTAGCACTTACTTTTTATTCACAGTTATTTTGTAAATAATACTATTCTTTTGCACTTCCAATCGGATGTTAATTGCATTTCATTGGCTTTGTATCTGTACTCCGCACAATGACAATAAAGTTGAATCTAATCTAATCTAATCTAAGTAATCAACAGCAGGAAATCAGGACAATTCTCCATGTCCCTAATGCACAGCCACTTGAGCCAATTGTCACACACACAGTTCTCTATGGGTGAGATTAGCTAACAGCACCAACCAGTGGTTTATCCTAGCATGATGCCATTTCAGCCACTCACCCACTGCATAAATTCAATCAGCTTCACTGAATCTAATATAACGTGCTTTTAGAAATACATTTAAGTCTGAGCAATTCCTAGTCTAATATCACAGTAACTTTCAGAATTGGATATAATAGAGGCTTTTGGCTTAGCATTCTCACCGGCACTTTGCATATTAATTCTGTCTTTAAGAAGTGCTTCTGCAAGTAACTGTCGATAAAAGGCCAATAAGTGGACGTAGCATTTGGGACCAACCAGTGTTTCTGGAAGCAAGCTGCAAATAAAGGAAGCAATTATTTAATAGGAGCCAGCCACCAAGAACAGAATTTTAATTGTCATGCCATAGCTGTAGGATAAGGACTTTTACAGCTGCACAATTCAAACAGAAAATCCCAGGAGAGGTGATAGAAGCAAATACAATGGCAATGTTTAAGTAGCATTCAGACAGGCACATGAACAAGCAGAGAATTATGGAAAAGTATCACATGCTAGCATACATGTGGTTTAAAACTGGTATCTTGGTCAGCACAAACATTATGCTAAAGTCTAGGAGATGTGATATTATATTGAAATTGTATAAGACATTGGTGAGGCCTAATTTGGAGTATTGTCTGCAGTTTTGGTCACCTACCCTCAGGAAAGATGTAAATAAGGTTGAAAGAGTGCAGAGAAAATATACAATGATCTTGCCGAGTCTGGAAGACCTGAGTTATAAGAAAAAATTAAATAGGTAACAGCTTTATTTCTTGGAACATAGAAGACTGAGAGGACATTTGATAGAGATATACAAAATTATTTGAGGTATAGATAAGCAGACTTTTTCCACTGAGGTTGGGTGAGACTACAACCAGAGGTCTTGGATAAGGGTGTAAAGTGACAGTATAAGGAGAACATGAAGGGAAACTTCTTCATTCAGAGGATCATGGAACTGTGGAATGAACTGCCAGGACAAGTAATACATGCAAGCTCGATTTCAATGTTTAAAAGAAGCTTGCATAATAGGGATATGGAGGGCTATGGTCCCAGTGCAGGCCGATTAGAGTAGGCAGATTAAATGGTCTGGCACAGACTAGATGGGCCAAAGGGCCTGTTTCTGTGCTGTACTGTTCTATGACTCTATGAAGGCCTGTTCTTGTGCCATTCTGTTCCATGTTCTAAACTGCTAGAAACACTCACTAGCTCAGGCAGCATCTGTGGAAAGGGAAACAGACTTAACATTTCAAGTTGAATTGTTTACATAACATTGCTGTTTTGAAAAGTTTTCAGCCTGAAAATGTTAACTCTGTATACTCCTTTGTCATGTCTGGATCTTCCCAGCTCTGGATTAAATTCTATTTGCTATTTTTGTGACAACTGACTAAAAGAGCTAGATTTTCCTAAAATATAAAGCTTTCCTCCTCAATATCAATCAAGCAGCTGATTTTTACTTCACCTACCTACTTCTTTATTATTGTCTCTAAGTCTCAATCATTTAATATATATAAGAGGCAAGGAACCAATTACGGGGACTTGTCGAATTATATTGCTGACATCTTTCCTGCCACAATATACTCTATCTGTGAATGATTACCCTTTGACCCCGACTACTAGATTAATTTCTACCATACTTCTTTTGGGCTCATAACTTTTTGATCAACTTGGTACGTGGGACGTAATCAAAACCCATGCCGAAATCTATGCAGACTGCATCAAACATGCAGCTCTCATCAATCCTCCTCATTACCCATTATTTTTAGGATGCAGCCTTCCCTTAACAAATCCATATGGATTGCTGTGATGAATGAACCTTTAAAAATTAAGATTTTTACTGATCCTTAAAGTGATTACAATAACTTTCACACAAAGAACATTATGCTAACTAGCCAGTAATTCCATCCTTGTCATTGAATATAGACCCAATCTTCTTAATGCAACCATTTCATCTCAGGAATCAACCAAGAGATGCTTCCCTTAACTGCCTCAAATGCAAATACTGAATATCCTCCTTTTACTAAAGACACAAACTATATGCAACATTCCACAGGTAGTTATATCATGCTGTCAGTTGTAACAAGACTATTTCCCTCTTGTATTCCATTCCTTTCAACTTTCCATTTGCCTTCTTAGTTACTTGTTTTATCTCATTACTCCTGTGAATCATGAGGCCATCCAGAACACCCATACCACAGTATTTTCTGTTTTACTACACTTCCTAATGGAATGGATAGAGTCACGTTATGTTTTATGTACTAAATTTTTGCCTACTCTATTTATTTACATTCCTATGTAAACTATTTGTGTCCTCCCGCAACACTTCATTTCTTCATGTTTACACTCGTGAAGATTGTAAATAGTTGAGGCCCTAACACTAATCGCTGTTGCAGATCTGTTAAGGACCTATTCATCCCAACTTCACTATTTTCTGTTAGAAAACCATTCTTTATCCATTCCAAGATATCACCCACAACCTGATGAGCATTTACCTTGTGGCATAACGTTTTATATTTCATTTAATGAAAATCCCTTTTAAATACTCAAATACACTAGATCTACTGATTCCGCTTCATTTAGCCTGCTGACTATAATTTCAAATAACAGCAAGAGATTTAAGTGGAAACATAAAAGACTGCAGATGCTGTAATCTAGGCTAGCTGGGACCAAAGACAAGACCAGATTACTAAACTAGCAACCTTGCATTTTTATACAAGTTCGTTAAGCATAAATCCCTGACAGAAAACTATTGTGATTTTGTAAGTTACAAAGACAGCAGAGAAACAGGGTTTTCTGCTCACCAAGTCAACCTCAACCATACAGCATTCATTTACTCTAATCCCTCATTAATCCCATTTTATTTATTTATCCCACATTCTTATCAACTCCCGAGATTCTACCACTCACCTCCAAACTAGGGTCAATTTATAGTGGCCAGTTAACCAATCAACTTGCAAATCTTTGGGATATGGGAGGAAACTAAAATAGAAATCAATGCAATCACAGGAAGAACATGCAAACTCCATAGCTAGCAATGAGATCAGGAACATGCCGGTGTCAGCAGTGGATTCCAACTCCTTCCCCAGTAATGAATGTTGGGCTAAGTAGTTTATAGACTTCTTGTCTCCTTCCTTGAATACAGCTGATACATTTGTAGGCTTCCAATCTGCATTGGAACTTGCTATAATCTAGGAAGTTTTACAAGATCACAATACATACAATACTGTAAAGCACTGGAAGTTTTTGCAGCTACTTCTTTTAGTTACCTAGAATGCAGGCCAAGTCTGGCCTTGAAGAACTTGTCAGTCTTCATTCTAATTAGAGAATAATAACTTAGCAAAGCAATGTTAATAATTGTTTTAAACTCCTCTCTTTTGTGCCTTTATTTCCAAGTACCATTGGGATACTTTTTAGTATCTTCTACCATGAAGACAGATCAAAGCCTGTGTCCTGATTATTAATTCCCCAGTCTCACCTTCTATGGTTGCCTTGGTTTCTCACTTCCTTTTTGTTTAAAACACTTTCAGTACCTTCTTAAAATTCTGACCTTTGTACTCAATTAAAATAGAGCTAATTATTCACAGCAAATAGCATTGCTCATTAGTGTGCCTTGCTCTGACCATGTACATCTGATGTGGTAAATATACTTACTATGCCTGGCCAGATAAGAATGTCTTGCTAAGGGATTAAGGGTTATGGGTAAAATTCAGGAGAATGAGTTTTAAATAAATTAGCCACAATTGAAAGGCAAAGCAGACCTGATGGCATAATTATGCTCCCATATCTTATGGTTTCATGAAACATGAAATGTCAGTTTAGAAATACCTACTTCAGGCTATGTCTCATTTGACCAGATGGTGTCTTCAGCTTCACTAGGAGTTTAGGTTGCTTCCTGGATGCAATAATCTGTTCAAAAAAGTTAGCTAAAATATCAAAGTAAAACAAGATTAGGACATAGTTGAAGGAATCATAAATATCTGTGTATAAATAGATATACCCTACCTCTTCTAGAGAGTATTGGATCCACTTCCAAGCCTTTTTCATAAGGTGTTCCACCATTTAATACAATTTCATAGGTCCTATATTTTATTTTTTTTAAATGGAACAATACATATATAAATATTTTGGGGACACAAAATAAAAATACAATTCTAGCTACAGTGGCATGCAAAAGTTTGGGCACCCCGGTCAAAATTTCTGTTACTGTGAATAGCTAAGCGAGTAAAAGATGACTTGATCCAAAAGATGATGATGATGACATCTACTCAGACCTGAGATGCCAGCGTCGGGCATTTTCATGCCTTACAAGGTGCAGTTCGAAAGGCTGTGTGGGACACCACTCCTCGCACAGACATTTTGCATTATTATTTTACGAGGCCAAATTGCGAGCTCGACATCAACCCAGCACGGACTGAGAGCGTGCACGGGGGTGGTCTGTCACTGGATCAAACTCGGGAACCAAAAAGCATAAAGTTAAAGATGACACATTTCTTTAATATTTTAAGCAAGATTACTTTTTTATTTCCATCTTTTACTGTTTCAAAGTAACAAAAAAGGAAAAGGACCCGCAGCAAAAGTTCAGGCACCCTGCATGGTCAGTACTTAGTCACACCCCTTTGGCAAGTAAACACTTTCTGTAGCCAGCTAAGAGTCTTTCAATTCTCATTTAGGGGATTTTCGCCCATTCGTACTTGCAAAAGGATTCTAGTTCTTTGAGATTCTTGGGCCATCTTGCATGCACTGCTCTTTTGAGATCTAGTCATAGATTTTCGATGATGTTTAGGTTGGGGAACTAAGAGCCATGGCAAAATCTTCAGCTTGCGCCTCTTGAGGTAGTCCATTGTGGATTTTGAGGTGTGTTTAGGTGTTGTCATAGTAACCTGGACTTGAACATCACAAAAACCAAGGAGCTGATAGCAGACTTCAGGAAATCAAAGCGCGTCGAGCACTCTGCTCTGCACGTATACGGGAAAGAGGTGTAGAGAGTAGAGAGTTTCAAGTTCCTCGGTGTCCACATCTTGGCTGACCTCACCTGGACTGCCCATATCTCTTATCAGGTGGGGAAGGCCCAACAGAGGCTCTGCTTCCTAAGGAAGCTAAAGCACTCTCTCCTCCCTCATCACCTGCTGATCAACTTCTATCGGACAACTATAGAAAGCCTCCTGACGTATTGCTGTGCAGTGTGGTTTGCCAGCTGCACAGAACAGAACAGGAAGGACTTGCAGCAGGTGGTGAGGGTAACAGAGCAGGTTATTGGCACAACATTACCCTCCCTCAGAGACATTTATACTGGCAGACTTCAAAAGAAGGCTACTTGTATTTCAAAGGATCCCACTCATCCTGGACATCACCTATTTTCCCCTCTACCTTCTGGGAAGAGATACAGAGCATTAAGGAGGAAAACAAAGAGACTCCTTAACAGCTTCTACCCACAAGCAGTGAAATGTATAACACCCCCTTCCCTTCTCCTGCCCCCCTCCTAAGACAGCGGCAGCTAAATGCATCACACTTCCAGAAATGGCAGGTGTGCAGTAGTCCTAACCCCCCCCCATTCATATATTATTAATTTTGGACTGCACTCCTGAGGTTTTAGAGTTTATTTTATGTATATACTCTTTGTCATGCGGCAAAACGTTGAGCTGCTAAACTGTGTTTCATTGCTCCACAACAATGACAATAAAGATATTCTATTCTATTATCCTGTTGTAGAAGCCATCCTCTTTTCATCTTCAGCTTTCTTACAGACGGTGTGATGTTTATTTCCAGAATTTGCTGGTATTTAATTGAATTCATTCTTCCCTCTACCAGTGAAATGTTCCCCATGCCACTGGCTGCAGCACAAGCCCAAAGCATGATCGATCCACCCTCATGCTTAACAGTTGGAGAGGTGTTCTTTTCATGAAATTCTGCACCCTTTTTCCTCAAAACATACCTTTGCTCACTGCGGCCAAAAAGTTCTATTTTAACTTCATCAGTCCACAGGGCTTGTTTCCAAAATGCATCAGGCTTGTTCAGATGTTTCTTTGCAAACTTCTGATGCTGAATTTTGTGGTGAGGATGCAGGAAAGGTTTCCTTCTGACGACTCTTCCATGAAGGTCATATTTGTGCAGGTGTCGCTGCACAGTAGAACAGTGCACCACCACTCCAGAGTCTGCTAAACTTCCTGAAGGCCTTTTGCAGTCAAACGGGAGTTTTGATTTGTCTATCGTGTAATCCTACGAGCAGTTCTCTTGGAAAGTTTTCTTGGTCTTCCAGACCTCAACTTGACCTCCACCGTTCCTGTTAACTGCCATTAATTACATTATGAACTGAGGAAACGCCTACCTGAAAACGCTTTGCTATCTTCTTAGCCTTCTCCTGCTTTGTGGGCATCATTTATTTTAATTTTCAGAGTGCTAGGCAGCTGCTTAGGGGAGCCCATGGCTGCTGATTGTTGGGACAAGGTCTGAGGAGTCAGGGTATTTATAAGGCTTTGAAATTTGCATCATCTGGCCTTTCCTAACGATAATTGTGAACAAGCCATAGCCCTAACAAGCTATTTAAGGTCTGAGACCTTGGTAAAAGTTATCTGAGAGCTCAAATCTCTTGGGATGTCCAAACCTTTGCATGGTGCTCCTTTCCTTTTTTTTCCACTCTAAAATTATACAAGACAAAAATAATACACTAATCTTGCTTCAAATGTTGAAAAGAATGTTTCGTCTTTAACTTTATAACTTTTGGAGATCAGATCATCTTCTACTCACTTAACTATTCACAGTAACAGAAATTTTGACCAGCGGTGCCCAAACTTTTGCATGTCACTGTATTAAACTTGTGAGAATATTATTTACCAGAACACAAGATATTCATACACTATATCTTAGAAACCAAGATACTCTGTGGAAAAACAGATAAGAATTGAACAAAAACTGCAGAAATGATAACTTTTTGGCTTTGGTGTTGCTTTTGGTTTATTATTGTCACATATAGTGAAAAGCTTGCTTTACATATTGTTCAAATCATTGCACAATGCAATGAGGTAGAACAGATCAATCAACAATGCAAACTAAATTATCAAAGATACAGAGGAAGTGTGAGTAAATAAAGTGCATGATCATAATGAGGTAGATAGTGAGGTCAAAAGTCAATCTTATCATACAAGAGATCCATTTGAGAGACTGATATCTGCAGGATAGGGGCTGCCCTTGAGCCTGGTGGTGCATGCTTTCAGGCTTTTGTACCTTCTGCCTGATGGAGGTGGGGAGAAAAGAGAATGTGCAGGGCGGGTGGAGTCTCAGTTTATGATTGCTATTTACTGAGGCACTGAGATTATTGCAGGAGATTACTGAAAGACTAATAGGAAAGTGAATAACTCACATTCAAGTCTGCTGCATCATCCCATCATGGCTGATTCATCATCCCTCTCCTGCATTCTTCCTGTAGTCTTTGTCGCCCTCACTAACCAAGAACCTATCAACCTCTGCTTTAAATATATGCAATGACTTGGCCTCCACAGCCACCTGTGGCAATTAAATTCCAGATTCACCACCCTCTGGCCAAAGAAATTCCTTCTCATCTCTGTTCTAAATGGACATCCCTCTATTCTGAGGATGTGCCTCTGGTACTAGACTCATCCACCACAGGAAACATCCTCTCGACATCCATTCTGTCTAGGCCTTTCAATATTCATAGGTTTCAATGAGATTCTGCACCCGCCCCCCCCATCACCATTCTTCTAAACTCTAGTGAGCACAAGCCCAGAGCCATCAAGTGCTCCTCATACATTAGCCTTTTCATTCCCAGAATCATTCTCATGAAAATCCTCTCCCCTTCCAATGCCAGCACATATTTTCTTAGATAAAAGGTCCATTACTGCTCACGATACTCCAAGTGCGGTCTGACCAATGCCTTATAAAGCCTCAGCATCATATCCTTGCTCTTATATTCTAGTCCTCTTAAAATGAACACTAACATTGCATTTGTCTTACCACTGACTCAACCTGCAAGTTAACTTTTAGGGAATCCTGCACCCTTTGCATCTCAGTTTTTTGTATTTTCTTCCCATTTAGAAAATAGTCTATGCCTTTATTCCTCCTATCAAATTGCATGACATACACTTCCCTGTATTCTATCTGCCACTTCTTTGCACATTCTCCAAATATGTCCAAGTCCTTCTGCAGACTTCCTGCTTCCTCAACACTACCTGCCTCTCCATCTTTTTGTATCATCAGCAAATTTGGCCGCAAAGCCACCGATGTTGTCATCCAAATCATTGACGTATAACGTAAAAAGAAGCGATCTCAATACCGGCCCTTCTGGAACACCACTAGTCACTGGCAGCCAACCAGAATAGGCTCCCTTTTTTTTCAACTCTTTGCCTCCTGCCAATCTTCCATCCATACTAGGATCTTTCCTGTAATACTATGGGATCTTAGCTCGTTAAGGAGCCTTATGTGTGGCACCTTGCCAAAAGCCTTCTGCAAATCCAAGTAAGAAAAATTACTAACTCTCTTTTGTCTATCCTGCCTGTTATTTCCTCAATGCAGTCTAATAGATTTGTCAGGCAAGATTTCCCCTTCAGGAAACCATGCTAACCTTGGCCTATTTTATCATGTGCTTCCAAATACCCTGAAACCTCATCCTTAATAATGGACTCCAGCTTTCCAACCACTGAATTCAGGCTAACTAGCCTATACTTTTCTTTCTTCTGCCTCCCTTCCTTCTAAAACAGTGGAGTGGCATTTGCAATTTTCCAGTCTTCCAGACCCAATCCAGAATCTGGTGATTACAGCTTCCCAAGCAGCTTCTTCTTAGTAATAACAACTACACTCACTTCTGCTCCCTGGTACTCTCGAATTTCTGGCACACTGCTAGTGTCTTCCACAGTGAAGACCGTCAAAAAATATTCATGAAGTTTGTCCACATTTCTTTGCCCCCTATAACTACCTCTCCAGCAACATTTTCTAGGGGTCCAATATCCACTCTTTTATTCTTTATATATCTGAACAAACTTTTGGTATCCTCTTTTATATTTTTACCTTTATACTTCATCTCTTCCCTCATTATGGCTTTTTAAAGCTTCCCAATCTTCTAACTTTACACTAATATTTCCTATATTATATGCCCTCTCTTTTGCTTTACGCTGTGACTTCCCTTGTCACCCACAGTTGTCCTGTCCTCCCTTTAGAATATTTCTTCGTCTTTGGAATGTATCTATCCTACTTCTGAATTGCTCTCAGAAACTCCAGCTAGTGTCCCCTTATCAACTTTTACCCAACTTTCCAATCAAGTCTCATTCCCGTCGTGTAATTCACTTTACTCCATGATAATATTGATACATCTGACTTCATCTTCTCCCTCTCAAACTGCAGGGTGAATCATATCATAATCACTGCCTCCCAAGAATGCTAGCATATTATGATCAATGTCTCCCATTGTTAAGATAAATAACCAACAGTGAATGGACAGAAAATGGATAAACAACAGTGGAAAAAATAAATATATACAATACAAACAAGAGAAAATCTGCAGACACTGGAATCAACTTCCCAGCTCTTTACTTCATCCCTCTCCCTCCAGGTTTCACCTACTACCTGGTGGTTCTCTCTCCCCTTCCCCCACCTTTTAAATCTATTCCTCAGCTTTTTTTCTCCAGCCCGGTCAAAGGGTTTTGGTCCAAAACGTCAACTATACTTTTTTTCCATAGATGCTGCTTGGCCTGCTGAGTTCCTCCAGCATTTTATGTGTGTTGCTTATATACAGTACAGTTGTGATGGTTGTGTTGTTACATTTGCACACACTACTACAAACTAAGCTAAAATATTTCCATACTTGTGATAACTTAAACTAAATGTACAAATGAAATTCTGATGGGAAAAAGAGCTTCCTCTGTCCATTTTCTGGAAACTAAAAAAAAATGTTCTTATGGCATTTCGCTTCATGTGCTCCAAATGCAAAGCATTGATTTGCATCAGACAGATTTAGTCTATTTTATATAATATATTGTAAAGAGACGAAAAAGTGAAGTTTCATATTTGATAATTATAAAATAAGGATCAAATTACTCAGAAAAGATAGTGATAGATTTAGCAGATTTATTCACTGAATAGTAAGCTAATCCAAATTTCATTTTTAGGTTCATTAATGTTAAATAATTTTTCACATTCTAATTGAAGATAGCAAATTTAAGCAGATTATTCAAAATAAGAATGCATTTCCGGGAACAATTCTGAAAGAGTATTGTTAATTACATCAGTGTTAAGGAAGCTGCTTTAATTTCATCCATTGCAATTTACTGCGCGGTCTTCAGGGATTCAGAACAGGTGCCAGAGAACTCTTGGCATTTGATGAGGCCGAAAGTGCACAGCTCACCATTTTGGTACAAATTCCAGAATGCAAGCAACACATCCTTCCCATGGAAGGATCCAAACAGTGGCCAAATGGGTCTTACATTCTTTGTCTTTGAATTCAGGAGCACAATCTCTCCTTCAGTTTTTCTTTGAAAATGAGATTGCAAGTAGCTATCGCACATAACAAGTGTGGTGCAGTCAATCCCTTCAAGAGCCTTGATAAGCCAAAACAGTGATTCTCAAAAGTAGCCTTTAAATTTTAACTTTTGCATTTACAATATTCTGAATATCATAATGTGGTTACTACCGGCCACAAATGACCATCTCCAATCCACCAACTTCCATAATTTATTCAAAGGTCTCAGCTGGCATTAATATAACTACTGACTTTCACCTTTGCACCCAGCACAGGCTCCCTTTGCATTTGATGATTCTAGACTCAATTACATCACATCCTTAACAAACATGAGCTTTCTCCATCAGTTGGCTTTGCAGGCTGAGCCAGTATTTCATTGCCCATTCCTAGTTGTCCTTGAGAAGGTGATGATGAGGTGCTTCCTTGAATTACTGAAGTCCTTAAGGTGTAGCTATGCTGTTAGAGAAAATTAACACCCTCTGCCTGTTCACCACCCTCACCCTCAGAACATCCTGGACCCCTTCACAAGGGAGAGAACATAGCATTATAGAATCATGCTTGAGACCACAGACTATCTGCTCACCTAACCACAGAATCCACTAATGCTATTACTTTCTTGTCCTCTCTCCTCGTTCCCTAACACTAATAATTTCATGCCCTCTAGTGTGCTGAAGTCCCCAAAGAAATCTTTTTCCCCACTTGCATCGAGTACAGAACACTTGATAGAGTAAGATGCCCTTTGGGGTCTCCTGAACTACCTGCAAGCTCTTTTGTGTCTGTTAGATGGTCACTTGGTGCCAGTTTGACCACTTAGTGAAACATTATATCCATTGAGCCTTCAGCTTGGGAGATGAAAGTAAGTGTTATCAGTAGTTGCTCCAAATCCAAAATCCTGAATTTCAGATTCTAGAGTTCTTGCAATCAGACAGAACAGAAACAGGCCCTCATTACCAAGTCTATGCCAAGCTTTATGTATTCATTTACACTAATCCAACACCAATTCCACTTGCATTCTTTCCAACACAAGATACTACCACTCACCTACACACTAGAGGAAAATTCACCAGCACCAAATGAACAACCAATCCCATAACTTAGGGAGGAATCTAGAGCACCTAAAGAAACCCCATGACGTCATAGGGCAAATGTGCACTAACACACCAGAGGCCAGTACTGAACTATGCTCACTGGATCTGTAAAGCAATGGCGCTACTAACAGTATCACTTCCCCCATTGGTGGTTACTCAACACAGTTTCCATGTAGCATAGAATATGTTTTTCACAGGTTTACGGTGTCCTGCTATTACTACATCTATTAAGTTATCTCACTTAACCGAAATAAACTGTTTAAATACAAAAGGACTCAGCTGTCACTCAGAGACCAGGTAAGCAACAACTTGCCTTCCAGTTTGATAATTTTTTAGCTTTTTCTTAAGTGTTGATGTTAATCATGCTCTCTTATTCCAGCTCTTCATTCTCATGGTTTTCTCTTCTGTCTTAAGCTAATTCTTACTGTTCAAATCCCTTACTGTACTAAATTCCCTGTTCACCATCTTCCCTAATTTGGTACTGTGCAACATATGTAGTAACTGTACTTGGAGAATTGGACTTTATTCGACTGTGCAGCTTTCTAACAGTGAAATCTAGTAGCAGTGCTCATTGGCAGTGCGTTGAATTGGGGGGAAATAAGACATCTTTCATATCTTGGAAGCATGGGGCTCATGTATGTGAAATGTTCTCAAGCACCTGAACAGCAGAATATTGTTGAGGAACCAAAGCTAAAACAATTATGCACAAGATTGGTATTTGCTTTTAGTTTTCTGAGTTGATACTTAACAAAACTTCTTTTACCTGTGGGGAATAGCAGTGCCTTCAGCCGTAAAGAGTGGCAAAAAAACCCAGCCACAGCTTAATTCCCCTCGATGACCAGTTGACTAAAAATGTAAAAAAGATTTCATAAGAATGAGAGAAATTTTCATTTTAATTTAGCTGATGTATTCAAGTGTGACCATAGTAAGTAATAATTACACAGTATTTTATCAATCCAAAGAAACAAAAGGAAGTAGAGGCCCAGTGAATCCAAAAGGAAAAAAAGTAACTCCTGTTATTTCAACTGAGAGGAAGGACAGGCAGACTGTAAGTATGGATGGACAGTTGGGACCAGCTGCGCCCAAGGGGGCACGAGTAGAGCTTGGTGAGTAGGATTAAGAAAACTCCAAGGCGAAGAACAGGAGGATGACTAGAGTGAAGGTAAAACTCATCAAGGATCAAAGAGGAAACATGCTTGAAGTGAGAGGAGGTAGGGAAGGTCGTTTGCCTCAGTATTTATCAGAGATACCTTGACATTTGTGGGGACAGCATAAAGCTGGCTGATATGCCAGAACATATCAATTTTAAGAAAGAGGATGTGCTGGAATTTTTGAAAACATTAAGATAGTTAAGATCCCAGGGCTGGATGGGATATATCTTATGTTAATACAGGAAGCGAGGGAAAATATTGCTGCACCTTTGGAGATGATTTTTGCCTCCTCACTGGTTGTATATAGTGTGTTGATCTGCATTAATCTAGAGATTGAGTTCAAGAGCTGTGAAATAATGCTGCAGTTCTATAAATCCCTGGTTAAAATATTGTTAAAATATTAAAATCCCTGGTTGCCTCATTTTCGGCAGGATATGGAAGCTTTAGAGAGGGTGCAGAGCAAATTTACCAGGATGCTGCCTGGAACAGAGAGCAAGTCTTACAAGGATAGATTGAACAAGCTAGTGTTTTTCTCTTTGGAGTGAAGGAGGATGAGAGGTGACTTGATAGAGATATACAAGATAACCTAGTGGACAACCAGTGACCTTTCCCCATGGTAGAAAAGGCTAACACATGGGTCATAATTTTATGGTTACTGGAGGAAAACACAGGGGATGTCAGAAGTAAGTTTTTTTACTCAGAGATAAGTGGATGCAGGGGTGGTGGTGGAGGTGGTATGTTAGGAACACTATTAGATAGGTAGATGGATGAAAATAAAATGGAGGGCTATATGGGAGGGAAGGGCTAGATTGATCTTAGATAGGGTACAAGGTCGACACAACAGCTTGGGCCAAAGGGCCTGTACTACGATGTAATGTTCCATTTATGTAGATTTCTCATTTAGGAGATATCTACTGCATTTTATAATACATATTTAAATGAATAAATATTTATTTTTACTTTGTAAAGTAATTGCTCTGGAGTTGCAATTATTTGTAAATTATAATTAGACAACTTACGCTATAAATATAGGAAATGCCCACTTCAAAGAGAATACCAATATCAGGAGACTGTGAATTTGACCTCATAAAACATTCACCATCCAACAGGCTGGGAAGTATACCTGTAACCTGTAACATCACAGAAAATAAATATCAATTAAACTCTTCTGGTGCAATGAGTATGAATCAAAAATACCTGTGGAAAAACAAAAGATATCAAATGTACGAGCTTTTACAGTCAGCTTTAAACAAGATAAGCTTTATAGTCCAAAGATAAGACTTTATAATCAGAGACAAGCACAGTTGTCTGCTATCACTGCATTTACTTTGGAAACATAACCAAATTTTAACTTCATTGTGAATATAGTACAAAAAAGAATCTGAATATGAATGCATTTCATATTCAAAAGCTTGAAGGGAGAACCACAAGCAAAATGTTAAAAACAGATGACCTAACTCAAAGTGAAGGCTTGAAACACAGACTGTAACTTTAAATAAGATTATTACAACTTCTTATCATCAACAATACAATGTAATATTCTAATTATTTCCATAAAAAATCATCAATGGACATGGCTCTTGTGAAAATTTTGTATAAGGGAACATTTACAAATGCTGTGTAATTTTTTTCCATCCTTCAGGACACGGATATCTACATATTATTCAATTATATAGAATTTGCATTCAAGAATACAAGTTGCATATTTATCAATTACAATGAACATCCCAACGTCAGTTGTGAATACTTTTATCCCCGTTCTGCAACACATTCATGAAGGAAAACATACAGTAAACCTAGTAGTTTCTACAAACACTACTGAGGTCTATACTGAAAGGTATTGCAAATATCAGATATTGACAGGATTTTAATATTAGAAGAATGACAAAAGAAATAATTTCTGGGTTTTGTTTCTTGATTTGAAGTACTGAGTTGGCTTCAGTGAAAAGTAGCAACTGGTACCTCACATCATCGCCGTAACTCATTTCCACTATTTGCATTCTATGATTTAAAGTATTTCTTTGTAATATCAAATAACCACATAACACTAAAGCTAAGCAAGTAGGATAACCACACATACCAGATCACCAATCTCCATCAGGAAAAATTGTGTCAGAAGTTTTTTTTTAATTATCAGAAGCTAAATCACTATTTGAGACAACTGGTGCACCTAGGTTTTTGGTGGCGAGAATAGGTAATGAAATACAACCACATTCACAAAGTCAGTTGCTGATTTGTCAGAGATATTTCTCAGGTAACTTGAAAGACATATTTAAGAGACAAATAGAAATTGTGGGAATGGTGAACATGCATGGGATATTGTGAATGAGAACATAGTGGATCATGTGGCTGACTGTACTTGGGGTGGGGGGAAGCTTCTGATATACGAAAGATTTTAGTCATTTACAGGCAATTTCCTTCCCACATGTTTTTTTACACTCTTCCTTAAGACAGTCAAAACATTTCTTTGAACAAGTTTTGGTCACATTTTAAGATCATCTTCCCTGATTCAGTATTTTTATCTGATTATATTCTAGTGAAATGCCTTGGAACAGCAACCTTAAAATGCTGGCAATACCTTACTTTGAAGCTCTTTTCTAAATTAAGCCAATAACGAAAAATCAATAAATAATGAGTATCCTTGCATAACTTCTGGGAACATTACCCAATTATATTTGTCCTGTTATCCATTGCAATAATTGATTGAAATGATTTACATGATAGCTTTCAGAAATTAGGCTCGGCTCCATGCTGCAATACTGTTAACAGTTGAGAAATCAAGCTGAGTGAAAATTTATTCAATACAAAATATCTGTTACTGGATCTGAATATTTGAAAAATAAAAATTCTCAATTATGCAGCATATCAAAAATTTAAACCATATCACACAACGAAACATAGCTGTCATGGAAAATGCTGATCTTTTGGCACTACTTAATGCCAACAAATTCCCCCCCCCCCCAAATACCTTCAGCATCCACAACATGAGAAATATCAGCCTAAAGATGCACTTCAAAATACACAAATACACAATAAAGCAGATGCTGAAACAAACCCAGAAAACATTGGAAATACTCCATTAAGTAGTGCCTGTGCAGATCATTAGAACCTGGAAGATTCACCCTGCTATCCTCTCCACAGTAACTGCCTAATACAGCATCCTCACATCACTTTCTCTTTTTATTAACATCATTCAGTATAGCTGTAGTGCAGAACAGCTCCTGACCTTCATTATGCCACAAATTATGGAATTTTCACAAGCTAAACAGCAAAAATTATTTCAGAAATAAACTTCAGAAAGTGAATGATTCCTTAGATAGCTATTTCCTCATATTTGCTGAAACTAATTTTACAGAGAAACAATATATAAATGTCATTTCATCCACATACTGGTGTTTGTCCTCGACATATAGTAATCCTAACATCTTATGCTTAACTTTATCTATTTTATTTATTTATTTAGAGGTACAGCGTGGAATGGACCCACCCAGCCCTTCGAGCTGCGCTGCCAACAACTTATGATGTGACCCCGGCCCAATCATGGGAAAGTTTACAATGACCAATTAACCTACTAACCAGTACATCTTTGGACTGTGGGAGGAAACCGAAGCATCCGGAGCAAACACACATGTTCACAGTGAGGATGTATTCCTTACAGAGGACGCTAGAATTGAACCCTGAACTCTGATGCCCCGAGCTATAACAGCAACACGCTAGCCACTACCATGGTGCTTAGTTGTTCGTTAATCTTTGTTTATATATAGTTTTCATAAATTCTATTGCAATTTTTTATTTTCCTGTAAATGCCTGCACAAAAATGAATGTCAAGATAGTATATGGTGATATATACAGTTGCAAGAAAGAGTTTGTGAACTCTTTACAATTACCTAACGTTTTGCATTAATTACTCATAAAATTCGGTCTAATCTTCATCTAACTCACGATAATTGAAAAACTTAAACTGCCTAAACTAATAACAAACAATTGTACTTTTCATGTCTTTATTGAATACAGAGTTTAATCATTCACCATCCAGGCTGGAAAAAGTATGTGAACCCTTGTATTTAATAACTGGTGGAACCTCCTTTAGCAGCAATACCAAACGTTTCCTGTAGCTGCTGATCAGACTTGCAGAACGGCGAGGAAAATTTTAGACCATTTGTCCATACAGTTCCTCAAATTTCTGGGATACCTTGCATGAACAGCCCTCTTCAGGTCATGCCACAACTTCTCAATTGGGTTAAGGTCTGAACTCTGACTTGACCATTCCAAAACACAAATTTTCTTCATTTTAAACCACTCTGTTGTTGATTTACTCTTGTCTTTTGGATCATTATCTTGTTGCAGTATCGAATGTCTATTAAGCATCAGTTGACAGACAGTTACCTTGACATTCTCTTGTAAAATGTCTTGATACAATTTTGAATTCATTGTTGCCTCAACGATTGCAAGCTGTCCAGGTCCTGAGGCAGCAAAGCAGCCCCAAACCATGATACTCCTACCATGTTTCACAGTTGGGATAAGGTTTTGGTGTTGGTGTGCAATAACCTTTCTCCTCCAAATAGCAAAGTGCATTTCTGCCAAAAAGTTCAGCATTTGTCTCTTCTGTCCACAGAGCATTGTCCCAGAAGCATTGTGCAACATCCAGGTGGTCTTTTGTACACCTGAGTCATGCAGCAATGCTTTTATTTTGGAAAGCAGTGATTTCCTCTGTGGTGTCCATCCATGAATACCATTCTTGTTCAGTGTTTTTCTTATAGTGGACACATGAACAGAGACTTTAATAAGTTCTAGAGATTTCTGCAGGTCTTTTGCTGCTATCCTGGAGTTCTTTTTCACCTCCTTCAGCATTGTACGTTGTGCACTTGGTGTGATCTTTGCAGGGCGCCCATTCCTAGGGAGAGTAGCAACAGTACTGAATTTCCTCCATTTGTAGACAACTTCTCTTACTGTGAACACTCAGGTTTTTAGAAATGCTTTTGTAGCCTTTTCCAACTCCATGCATCTCTACAATTTTTCTTCTAAAGTCCTCTGGAAGTTGTTTTGATTGAGGCATGGTGCACATAAACAGATCTTTCTTGAGAAGAATAGGCTTTGTCAGTAACCTGACTTTGTGTAACTTTTTTATAGGGTAGGACACCTCTACAACCCACACCTCCGACCTCACCTCATTGTTGGAACACCTGACTCCAAATAGCTTTTGTAGAAGGCATTATCCCAGAGGTTCACAAACTTTTTTGAACCTAGACTGTGATTGTTTAAACGGTGTACTCAATATTGACAAAAAGTACAATTGTTTGTGCGTGTTATTAGATTGAGAAGATTGTGTTTGTCTATTATTGTGACTTAGATCAGACTACATTTTATGAGTAATTAATTTGAAAAATCAAGTAATTGCAAAGGGTTCACAAACCTTTTCTTGCAACGGTACATACTTTGATTGTAGTTTGTTCCCCTGTACCTTTAATCCGCTTTTCTTTTAAAAGTAAATCCAACCCATTCTTTAATTGATTGTCTCTGCTTTATCATTAACTCGTACTGCATTTCACAGCATCACACCCCTGTTAAAAACAAGTCAGGAAAGGTAAACCTACTCTTGGAGAAAAGGTCCATGTTTTGGGGTTCTTTGGTTGCCAAGTTGCTCTGATGGTATGTATATTACTGACAACCTGAAATACAGAAACAATGTGATTAAATAAGGACTAATTATGGAGTATACACTAAAAAAAACTTTACTTTCCTCATTAAGCATGACAAGCTATGCACACGTTTGCCATTGAGACGTGCAAATCCCCTGTTATTACCTTACACATCTGTAAAGAACTTGTCAATGAAGCCCTTCTGGTCCAGATCACTGAGGCCCTACATGGCACAACGGACTTGCACAATATAAAACAAATCAAGTGAATTGGCAAAACAATGCCCCGTCCACAATTCAGATAAGAGAGCAACACCATACAGTGGTCCTGCCAAACTTAGAAGTTTTTTCAAGGCTTTGATTTTCCCCTTTTATTTATAAGCATAGAATATGTTGTCCAGAATAAACATAATCAAGGACAGGAAAAGTGTTCCATTTACAAAATTCACATGAGCATACCTGAGATTTGCTTGGCTTCACACCCACGTCCAATGTCATCACTATTCACATAACCTACATTTTTGATTGTGCCAATATAAATGGAGCTCAAAACCTCAATTGCGTAATGCCCATAGCATAAAGAAGGTTGGGAACCCCTGGTCTAAAACTTTCCTATCTATGTACCTATCCAAGTGTTTTTCAAATGTTGTTAATGTACCTACCTCAACCCTTTTGATTCTAAACCCTAACCAAACTGAAGTACTTGTCAGTACGTGACTTACCTTTAAACTATCGAAGAGACAGCAGCGAACATGTCTGCTTAGCACCTGGACACCTGACACTGGCAAAGGAATCATTTTACAGCTCCACAGCGTAAACAATAGTTCTATGTGCGTCTTCTTTGGGCGGACCTGTCAAGGTCAAATGAAGTGAGAATCTCGTACAGACATTTAATGTTAATGCTCATTTACCTACCCAATACTAAAGCAGATGCCAGAAATTTAAAGCAAGAACATTTAGGGCTATACTCAGCAGTTCAGGTAGGATTTGTGAAGAGAGGAACATAATCCTTTACAGTCTTGACTTGTTCTCATGAAATGCAGATGAAGAATGAAATAAAAATCAAATATTAATACTAGATTACCAAACTTCAACAAAGTATATGATATCCTTGTGACATTGCATCAGAGTTAAGCATAATTCCAGCTGAACTCAGGGTAAAGATATCATAAGGGCTTCCCCTAATCCCAGTTTATTGAACATCCACAGACACTTTAAAAAAAAGAATGCCACCAAACAGGGGACTCATGAAACAAATCCCTAAGATTTGTCTAATTGCAACTACATCTTCCATTAGTACTCTGTATTAGACAAATAATTCTGCAATGCATGGATAATTTTTATGAAGAATGATTACATATTGCAACTGTATACTGTTTGTAGTTAAATAAACAGAGTTAAAACTATTAGAGCTCAAGACTAAATTGGATATGTGTTTAAAATTATATTGGAGGAGGGCAGGTACTTGTAAGAGTACCATTTATTTGTCAATAACCAAATATTCTTTCCAGGCATTGTAACTTGAATTTCAAGTCAGGATCTACAAATGAATGATAACTTAAATATACTCACACCACCATGTGATTGGTCCCAATGAAGGTCTTTAAAGTACAATTTGGATTGTGTCAATGTAGGCTGCAGAAAGTAACTCATGTGGAATTTGTTTCCTATGGGATAAAATACATAATGAGGCTTTGTATACTTCTCTTTTTTTCTTTTCCAATCTTTTTATTAATATCAAAATGTTAAACATAACATAGTATTAATACAAAGCTATTGGGAATACATTGTTAATAATTAGCATATATAAATATAAACTCAGTTAACACACAGATATTAAACCTCCCAAAATCTTACAGAATACTAATATAAGAGAAAAATGCAAAAGTAACATGGAAAAAGAAAAAAAACAAAATACCCCAATTTAAAAAACACAATCTAAACAATACTAATCAACTTTTTTTTATTTCAAAATATACTTTATTCAAAAATAAATATATACAATAAACCATTCAATAACTTTTCATCCTTTACATACATTTCCATTATACTCAGTACACATCCGTATTTATAGCCACCCACGTGGCACTCCAGTAGTTCAGCTTACCATATCACTGTTGAGGGGTATACTCCCCGCCCACTGACCACTCCCACTCCCACGGGTGGAGAAACCTATACCGTGGTCCTTCCCCACCGGGCCCCTGCGGTGGCTGCACCGAGTTTCAGTGCGTCCCTCAGCACGTACTCCTGCAGCCGAGAATGTGCCAGTCGACAGCATTCTCCCACGGACATCTCCATGTGCTGGTAGATCATCAAGTTTCGGGCTGACCAAAGAGCATCTTTCACCAAGTTGATGATCTGCCAGCAGCACCGGATGTTGGTCTCCGTGTGCGTCCCCGGGAACAGCCCGTAGATCAGAGAGTCCTCTGTTACGCAGCTGCTGGGGATAAAACGTGACACTAGCCTGTCTATCCTCCTCCACACCCTCTTTGCGAACTGGCAGTGTGCGAAGAGGTGGGTCACAGACTCCTCCTCACTGCAGTCCTCCCGTGGGCAGTGGGGTGCGGAGACGATGTTCCGGGCGTACAGGAGGGCTCTGACTGGGAGGGCCCCTCTCACCACCAGCCAGGCGAGGTCTTGGTGCCTGTTGGTGAGATCTGGCGATGAGGCATTTTGCCAGATGAACTGGACAGTCTGCTCAGGGAACCACCCCACTGTGTCCATCACGTCCTTCTCCTGCAGTGCCTGCAGGACACTTCGTGCCGACCACTGCCTGATGGCCCTGTGGTCAAAGGCGTTCTCCTGGAAGAACTTTGCTACGTAGGACAGGTATGCCGGCAACGACCAGCTGACTGGGGCATTGCGTGGGAGTGGGGCCAGACCCATCCTTCGTAGCCAGGGCGACAGGTAGAATCTGGGCACATAGTGGTACTTGGTGCCCACGTACCTGGGTTCTACACACAACCTGATGCAGCCACATACGAAGCCGGCCATCAGGGTGAGGGCGACATTGGGGACGTTCTTGCCCCCGTTGTCCAGGGACTTGTGCATGACGGTCCGTCTCACCCACTCCATCTTGGATCCCCAGACGAATCTGAAGACAGCCCGAGTGATTTCCGAGCTGTAGGAGCGGGGGACGGGCCAGACCTGCGCCAAGTACAGCAGCCCTGAGAGCACCTCACACCTGATGACCAGGTTCTTGCCCGTTATCGACAGGGAGCACCCTCCCTACAGTCCCAGTTTCTGTTTCACCTTGGCAGTCCGCTCCTGCCAGTTCTTGTTGCACGCCTCAGCCCCTCCGAACCAGATCCCCAACACCTTCACGTGGTCAGACCTGATGGTGAAGGGGACGCTGGATCGGTCAGGCCAGTTGACGAAGAGCATGGCTTCGCTCTTCGTGCAGTTGATCCTGGCCCCCGACGCTAGCTCGAACTGTTCGCAGGTGCCAATCAACAAAATAATCAACTAAACTAAAGAAAAGAAAAAAATATGGGCTGTTGTGTTACTTCAGATAGGACCATTGGTGTCATTAACTCTGCCCCTCTCTCCATATATTTAAGAGTAATAGAATAGGTTTGGAAAAGGTCAAATTACATCGTATGGAAGTGTTGAATAAATGGCCTCCAAGTCTTTTTGAATTTAATAGAAGGATCATGAATGACACTTCAAATTTTTTCTAAATTTAAACACAACATAGTTTGAGAGAACCAATGAAATGTAGTGGGAGGATTAATTTCTTTCCAATTCAGCAAAATGGATCTTCTAGCCATTAATGTAACAAATGCAATCATCCGACAGGCTGAAGAGGTTAAATAATTTTGTTCTATCATTGGTAGACCAAAAATTGCAGAAATAGGGTGAGGTTGTAAATCAATACTCAGAACAGTTGAAATAATATCAAAGATATCTTTCCAATATTTTTTCAAAAGAGGACATGACCAAAACATATGAGTTAAGGAAGCTATCTTAGAGTGACACCTATCACATACAGGATTTATATGAGAGTAACAACGAGCTAGTTTATCTTTAGACATATGGGCCCTATGTACTACCTTAAACAGTATCAGCGCATGTTTAGCACATATAGAGGAAGAATTAACTAATTGAAGAATTTTTTCCCATTTTTCTATAGGTAAAGTAAGCTTAAGTTCCCTTTCCCAATCATTCTTAATTCTATTAGATAAGTCTGGACGTATTTTCATAATTGTATTATAAATAGTCGCTATTACACCTTCTTGAAAAGGATTTAAATCTAAAATTTCTTCCAAAATATCCGTTGGATTCAGATTCAGAAAGCTAGGAAGAACAGTATTTAAAAAGTTTCTAATCTGTAAATATCTAAAGAAATGGGATCTAGGCAAATTATATTTATTAGATAATTGATAAAAGGACATGAAACAATTATCCAAAAATAGATCACAAAATCATACTATACCTTTGGTTTTCCAAACCAAATAGGCTTGATCCATAATATAGGGTTGAAAAAAAATAGATATAATAGGGCTTGCTAGAATAAATTGATGCAACCCAAAAAATTTTCGAAATTGAAACCATATTCATAAAGTATATTTAACTATTGGATTATCCATTTGTTTATGCAATTTAGAAAGAGCAAAGGGAAGCGAAGTCCCTAAAATAGAACCCAGTAAAAACCCTTGTACAGATTTACATTCAAGATTTACCCAATGTGGACTTGAAATTATGTCCAAGTCCCATGTCCAAAATTTTAAATATCGAATATTAATTGCCCAATAGTAAAATCTAAAGTTCAGCAATGCCAGACCACCCTCCCTTTTAGACTTCTGTAAATATCTTTTACCTAACCTAGGATTTTTATTCTGCCATATATATGAAATTTTAGAATCAACGTTATCAAAAAAGCATTTCAGAATAAGAATTGGCACCGCTTGAAATAAATATAAGAATTTATCTAAAATAATCACCTTGATAGCTTTGATCCGACCAGTCAATGACAAAGACATTGGTGACCATTTAGTAAACAGATGTTTAATCTGATCAATTAAAGGTAAAACAAATTAGCCTTAAATAAATCCTTGTGCTTTTTAATAATTTTAACCCCTAAATAAGTAAAACAGTCGGTAACCAATCTAAATGGTAAACATCCATAAATTGGAACCTGCATATTTCACGGAAAAAGTTCACTCTTATTAAAATTCAATTTATAATCAGAAAAATTACTAAACTGAGCCAACAAGGATAAAACTGCAGGAATGGATTTCTCAGGATTGGAAATATATAATAGCAAATCGTCTACATATAGTGATAATTTATGTATCTCATTCCCACGGGTAATACCAAGAATATTAGGAGAATCTCGAATAGCAATTGCTAAAGGTTCTACAGCAATATCAAATAATAATGGACTAAGAGGACATCCCTGCCTAGTACCACGAAATAACTGAAAAAAGGGAGATCTTTGATTATTAGTAAAAACCGAAGCTACCAGGGGTATGATATATCAATTTAATCCAAGATATAAATATCGAACTAAAATTAAACTTCTCAAGGACACTAAATAAATATGGCCATTCGACTCTGTCAAAAGCTTTCTCAGTATCTAATGAAGGGACACATTCTGGAGTTCTAAGGCTTTGTATACTAATACTCCGCTATTCCCCAAGAAGTTTCGCACAATAATTCTAAACCTCCTCAAACAATACCATCCATATCTCATTGTAAAGTTGGAATTTTGGAATTACTACTGCACTCTCGTCACAAAACCATGAGTTCACATTAGAATTCATTTAAAAACAAACATCAAGTAGTTTGAAGTTAATGAATTAGTTAATATTTAAGTACTATGAATAGTTAATTTCAAACAAGATTACCTTCTGTTAGCAGCTGTGAAAGAGTAGATGCTCTGAAACCTTCTGGAATGGCTCCCTTTTCCACTAACATATCAACAGCAGTAATCTGATTAAATAAAAGATTCAAAGTTAAAGTTGTTAGATACAAGCTATAATGAATGATTGAATGGGGTGACAGAAGTGACTCTGCTTTATTTCAACAGAGTTATTGTTCCAGTAAGCAGGAACTGAGTTTAATACCTCTTCCGAAAGATGTGTCATATTTAATAATACAAGACCCTAAGTACTACTAGAACATGTAAAATTTGTATGGCACTATAAATATGGGAAAATATGCCAATTCATTAAGCTATAAATTATCAACGAACATACATAGTCCACCGAAGTAAATTATCAGTTTCTCAATAAATTAGTGACTAATATACTGTTAGTGAATTTGTATTATATTTCAACCAAAAAGCACAATTCCACAGATCAGGTAGAAATTTTTCTAAAATTTCAGCATTAAAAAAAATCATATTCATATGAGTGCTAACTTCTTTGCCTGTCCTGCTTAATCATAATTAATAAACACTTACATCGTAGCAAATTGCATTGTTGTGGTAGGAAATGTCCCAAGTCTAACAGTGTCAACCGTGACTCAGCATCCTAGCGTGTGATCAAGTCTGAGTTCCAGCCCAACTTGAGACTTCAGGAGAAATTCTAGGCTGATACTGTGGCAAGGGACTGCTGATCAGTTGAAAGCTCCTTCTTTCAGCTAAGGCATTAAACTGAGAGCATCAGCACTTTAATGTGGATGCAAAACATACCCACAAAACCTTATCAGAACAGAGCAAACACTGCCCAGTATTTGTTTAGCATCTTTTCCAGTACACAAGTGAAAAGGAGAATGAAATAACTGTTACTCCAGATCAAATAAAGAACACGCTAAAGAACACAATAATATAACAAAAACAAGAAATAGAAATACATAAGATAGCTTATATACATAGATTTATTGTATGTCTATAAAGTGATGCTAGACACAGGAGCGTTTATACATAAGGTGCCTGACAGGAAATGATAAATTACTGTGGTGGGGGGTGTAAAGGGGTGGGTTAGTAGCTGGAGGTGTTGATCAGCCTTACTGCTTGAGGAAAGTAACTGGTTTTTGAGGCTGGTGGTCCTGGCATCGATGCTATGTGGCCTCTTCCCTGATGGGAGTCCATGAGCATTGTGGGTGGGATCATTCACATATTACAAAATATATTTATATTAAAAATATATATTAATGTATTTAAAATGATAAATTGCACATTATGAGATTGTTCCTGGTGGCAGCTCACTGTGTGCAAATTGGTGGCAACATTTTCTGCAGTGACCATAGTGGACACAACTGCTATATAAATACAACTCTTTAAAGTATATATCTAATATCCAGCGAGAACACAAGATTAGAAATGTAGGAGTAAATTTCTAAAAAGTGTCCTTAATTTAACTGTGGTGAACCAACTTAATTTCCTTTCTTATCATGTTATTCTCTCATTTTGTAGCTACCCATTCAGTTGCTCCCTCAAACTGATTAAGGCATTTGAAGTGCATTTCTGGTTCTAGTGCACCATTAGCTCCCCCTGCTGGAAACACTAGCCATAACAGCAATTAAACCAACATACAGCTATCAAACCCCATTTAGTATCAGAGTTTAAACACAGAGTAAAGGTCACTTGGAAAAGAAATTGGAAAATTCACCAGGTCACGAAAGAGAAGAAGAGTAGGGACAGTAAACAAAATTTGTGGGTGCACCAAGGTCTGGAAGAACATTGCTTCATTTGATTGTATATACATTTAGTCAGATGACAATAAACTTGAACTTCACATCTTTCCTGCAGGGAGGTGACCAAAACTGTGCACAATACTCCAAATTAGGTTTCACTTTTACATTTTCAACATAACATCCCAACTCCTGCAGTAAGTACTTTGATTTATGAAGGTGAATGTGCCAAAAGCTTTCTTTACAACCCTGTCCACCTGTGACACCACTTTCAGGTAGCATAAATCTATATGCCCAGATCTCGCTGTTCTTCTGCACTCATCAGTGCCCTACCACTCATCACACAAGACTTACCCTGGTTTGTCCTCCCAAAATGCAACAACTTACACTTGTCTGCATTAAGTTTCATCTGCCATTTTCAGCCCATTTTTCCAGCTGATCCAGATCCCAATGTAAGTTTTGATAGCCTTCCTCACTGTCCAGTACACTCCCAATCTTGGGTCACCCTCAAATTTGCTGATCCAGTTTACCACATTATCATCCAGATCGTTAATACAAAATAACAAGCATCAATGGGCCTAGCACTGATCGCCATAGTACATCACTAATCACAGGCTTTCAGTCAGAGAAACAACCATATACTAGCAACCATATCTGGCTTCTCCCACAAACCCAATATCATACCCAATTTACATCCTCATCCTAAATGCCAAGCAACTGAATCTTCTCGACCAGCCCCCATGTGGGACATTGTCAAAGGCCTTGCTAAAATCCACGTAGACCCACGGTCTTCCCTTCATCAACTTTCCTGGATACTTCCTCCAAAACTCTATTAGATTTCTTCGACATGACCTACCCTGCACCAAGCAAAGTTTGTTAACTTTAGGACAGCAGTACAATGAAATACATGATAAATAAATTTTTAAAAACTGAATTACATGAAGTCTATATGTGCCTATTAAATAGTTAAAATAAGTAGTGCAAAAAAACAGAAATAAAGAAGTAGTGAGGTAGTGTTCATGAGTTCAAAGTTCATTTAGAAATTGGCTGGCAGAGGAGAAGAAACTGTTTCTGAATCACTTGAGTGTGTGTCTTCAGGCTTTTGTAGCTCCTTCCCAACAGCAACAGTGTGAAGAGGGCATGTCCTGGGAGGGGGGGGATCCTTAATGATGGATGCCACCTTCCTAAGGCACCATTCCTCGAAGATGTCTTGCATACTACAGAGGCTTGCACCCATGATGGAGCTGACTAATTTTACAGGTTTCTGCAACTTACTTTAATCTTGTGCAATAGCACCTCCCATACCAGATGGTGATACAGCCAGTCAGAAAGCACTCCATGGTACATTTGTAGAAGTTTTCAGGTGTTTTAGTTGACAAACAAATCTCCTCAAACTCCGAATGAAATATAGGTACTGTCTTGCTTTCTTTATAACTGCATCAATATGTTGCATCCAGGTTAGGTCCTCAGAGATATTGACACCCAAGAACTTGAAATTGCTCATTCTCTCCAGTTCCAATCCCACTATCTACTCTGGCATCTTGTTCCCAACTCCTTGCAACTCTAGCTTAAACACCCCATGCAGCACTGGCAAACCTTCCCTCAAGGATATTAGTTCTCCCACTGTTCAGATGCAAGCCATCCCTTCTGTACAGGTCACACCTTCCCTGGAAGAGAGCCCAATGATCCAAAAATTTTATGACCTCCCTCCTGAACTACCTGCTTAGCCACATGTTAAACTGTATGATCTTCCAATTTCTGGCCTCACTAGCACATGGCATGGGTAGCAATCTTAAGATCAGAACCCTGGAGGTCTTGCCCTTTAATTCACTCTGCAGGACCACATCACCCTTCCTACCCTGTACCAACGTGGACCACAACCTCTGGCTGATCATCTTCCCACTTAAGAATGCTGGACTCGATCTGAGATTTCCCTGACCCTGGCACCCAGAGGACAACATACCATCCAGAAATCTTTGTTCTCATCTTCAGAACCTCCTGTCTGTTCCCCTAACCAATGAATCTCCCATCACTACAACTTCTTTCTTCTCCTCCTTTCCCTTCTGAGCTGCAGAGCCAAACTCAGTGCCCAAGACCTGACCACCATGACTTTCCTCTGCAAGGCCATTTCCCCCCACAGTATCCAAAGCAGTATACCTGTTACTGAGAACAGCCAAAGCCTGAACTCCCCTTCCTAACAACAAATGCTCCCATAACTTCTTTCCATTGGACTTTGCCATTTGTCTAATTACACACACTCCGACATCTGCTCGGGAACTGTGGCATGCAGAATGTTCTGACTGCCTCCATTTGCTTCTTTTGAACTCTCTCTCCCACTACACAATTCAACGTCTCCTCAGGAACTGTGATGCACATGATGTCCTGACTGCCTTGCTCGATTCTCTTGAAATCTCTGTTCCGTTATGCAATCCAATATTTCCTTGGGAACTGCGGAGCACTTAAAATTACCTTCAGTAAATCTTCTCATGTCAGCTTTGTGAATTAAGCCAAGTACCAATTAGGCAGTCATTAACAGAATGCCTTTGACAGGGTGCTGCACATGAAGCTGCTAAACAAGCTAAGAGCAGATGCAATTACAGGAAAGATATTAGCATAGACAGGCTGATTGGCAGGAAGCAAAGAGCGAAAATAAAGAGGCCCACTTCTGATTGTGACTCGTAGTGTTCTGCAGGAGTCGATGTTGGGGCCGCTTCTTTTAATGTTATATGTTAATGATCTGGATGACAGAATTGATGGCTCAGGTTCATGGATGATACAAGGATTAGTGGGGAGGGGAAGCAAGCAGTGTTGAGGAAGCAGGAAGTCTACAGAAGGACTTGGACAGTCTGGGAGAATGGGCAAAGAAGCGGCAGATGGAACTATAGTGCAGAGAAGGGCATTTTGGCAAAAGGAATAAAGATAAACTGTTTTCTAAATGGGGAGCAAATTCAGAAATCAGAGGTGCAAAGGGACTTGAGAGTCCTTGAGCAGGACCCTCTAAAGATTAACTTGCAGATTGTGCCAGTGCAAGGAAAGCAAAGGCAATGTTAGCATTCATTTCAAGAAGACTAGAATTATCAGAGCAAGAATGAATGCTGATGCTTTGAAAAGCATTAGTCAGACCGCACAGAGAGTACTGTGAGCACTTTTGGGTCCCTTATCTAAGAAATTTAATTGCTCTGGATCTGTACTCTTTTTTTTAAAAATTGAGATACAGCACAGAATAAGCCCCTGCAGCCTTTCCAGCTGCGTCACACAGCAATCGCTCAATGTAATCCTAGCCTGTTCACAGGACAATTTATAATGTCCAACTAACCTACCAACCAATACATTTTTGGACTGAGGGGGGGAAAGTGGAACACCCAGAGGAAACGCATGCAGTCACAAGGAGAACGTACAAACTCCTTACAGGCAGCAGCGGGAACTAAACCCAGCTTGCTGGTACTGTAAAGAGCCATACTATTCACTACATTACTGTGCTACCCTATTCTGAAGTTAGAAGAATGAGGGGGAATCTCACTAAAAGGCTTAGACAGAGTGGAGGTGGAGAGGATGTTTCCAATAGTGGAGGAGTATAGGGGCAACAGACAGCCTCAGAAAAGAAGCACGCCCCTGTATAACGCAGGAATTTCTTTAGCCAGAGAGTGGTGAATCTGTGGAGTTCATTGCCACAGACAGCTTTGGACACCAAGTCATTAAGTATATTTGAAGTGGAGGTTGATAAGTTCTTGATTAGTATCGGTGTCAGATTGTGGAGAGAAGGTAGGAATATGGGGTTGAGAGGAATAACAAATCAGCCATGATTAAATGTTGGAGCAGACTTAATGAACCAAATGGCCTAATTCTGCTCCTATGTCTTATGAAGTCCTGCATAAAACCAACATCTTCAAACTATGAATAACATCACATAGGGGTACCAGAACAAGTTCCACCCACAGAAATACTTCCCTAGCCAGTGGAGCAACGGTTCAGGCTAAAGGCTGATTTATACTTTTGCGTCAACTCAACACCGTAAGTACGGCGTCGCCACGAACCCTACACAGAGCCTACGCGGATCCCTACGCCGTAGCTTGACGCGCACCTCTCCCAAAATGTAACTACGCGTCACAGCAACACAGACCGAACAACTGTGATTGGTCCACTTGGTAGCATCGCATTTCCTCCTACGCTGCAGTAGCTTCCCATTGGTCGACTGAAGGGAAGGGAAGGAACTCTGGCTGCAATGCTTTCCACAAAGCTTTACAGACCTCTGAAATTATGGAGGACACATTTCGCTTATACGAGAAAAGAAGCTCGCTTTAAACTGGTTTACCCCGAGAAAGACTACAATGACCATGATGCCTTGTGCGGGCAGGTGTGCGCGCATGCACGACATGCCCGGATTGCAGAGCGATGCAGACACACCAATGCACAAGTATAAATGCTTACAACGCGCGTAGGCCACTTGCGTAGGTTACAGTGTCGAGTTGACACACAAGTATAAATCAGCCTTTAATTTAGTACCTGGTAAACCTTACACCTCTTCTCTAAATTAAGGGAGTTTATCTGCAAGAAATGAAAGAACCAATAAGAAGAAAAGCCTGTTCACTTCACCTTCCTAATCTATCCATTGCTATTGTATCTATGCAGCCCAATATTGGTTACTGACCAATGTACAACCCTTGTGAAGTCAAGGTTTCACACTCAGGACACTCAGCATTCAAACAAAATTGTGTTGTATAGCACCACTACTCCATTAACGGTAATAAGCACAGAGTTCCACAATTAACAATTTATTCATCAGTTCATTAACTCCCAGTTTAGAACCTAGTGGAATGGCTCAATGACTGATCTGAACACAACTTTGATCCAAACAAAGGCAAAAGACCTGAATCTCAGTGTAGACATCAAGGCATTTTACAAACAGAAGCCCAAAGGAATTTCATTAAAGCAGGCCAATACAAATCATTGGACAAATTGTTTACTGGTAGAATCACACCCAGCACAGTCACTGGTGTTTATCTGAGCAGGGACTCAAGGAAAATAACTTCAGCTATCTCAATACAATCTTCCCTCCTTCAGGTCAGAAGTAGTGATGATATCTGACAATTAAAAATAATTAGATTCATTAGAACTTAGCAGATGCTTTGTGATAAATTGCTTGACAAATGCCTGCAACTGACAAGTGACAAGTTTCCATTCTCAACTGTTTTGTCTGGTTAAGTGCTTGTCCAAAAATATAAAGATGTCTGCTACGTAAAACAAATTTAGCTCATGTACAAACCACTAATGCAGAGGTTTGCCTACACACCAGGAAAGAATAAATAATTACAAAATCTGCTTACCTCTGAAACAACCTTTTTGGCAGCTAACATGTGTGATCGTGATTCTTCACTGTAAAAATAACGATGCTGTTAATATCTTCAGCAACATAATTTATAAATACATGTAAACCTACTTATACATACAGCAAAATATTCTGAGGATGATCAGAACATTGTAATTACTGACTGATTATGGTACTTGAAGATTCCAGTGTTGCACACTCAAGGGAATAATCAAGATCTGTAGCCTGTACAATCAAACACTAAACAGGCACAACACTGAATACTGTGAATTTATCCCAGGGCAAGCAGTGTGCAATTGTTGCACTTTTTATGATATAAAGAAATCCATATTTTTCCTATTAAGAGGCCTGCACACAAGCTGAAACTAATTTAAACTAATTAATGCCATTTCTTCATCTCTGATGAGAAGCCATTAGAGGATCCAGCCACCAATGCAAGTCATATTGGGAAATTGCTTAAAGAAATGACTACATAGACACAGGAGAGCGTAAACTTGCTTTTGGGTAGAAGCAATTGGTATAAGAGATGCTCCCAATGACTGGAAAATTTGCAATTGAATCTGCAAGTGTTAGGCTTTAACAGACATATTATTAAGATCAAGTCTTGTGAAAGGAAAGAAAGTTTGATTGTCTATTCCAGTGACCACATTATACCAATGATGGACTGCAATGCAAGTTCAGAATGCTTAATGGTGATTGCAATCCCACATTCCAAGTAAAGATTAGCTTTATTTGTCATATGTATATTGAAACATCGAAACTCACACTGAAATGTGTCATTTGTGTCAACAACCAACACAGTCCAAGGCTGTGCTGGGGGTGGCCGCCAAGTGTCACAATAATTCCAGCCTGGCATACCCACAATTTACCAACCCTAACCCATATGTCTTTTTGGATTGTGGAAGAAAACAGGAGCACCCAGAAGAAACCCATGCAGTCATGGGGAGAACGCACAAACTCCTTACAGAAAACAACAAGAATTGAACCACAATCTTACAGCTGGTGCTGTAAAGCATTATGTTAACAACTATGCTACCGTGTCACCTTCAACTTCAGTGTCTTTGTAGCTGCATTCATATATTACCTTTGGAGCTGTAAGAAGCTTCTTTTGAATCAAGACACCTCCCATGTCTGAAGAAACAGCTTTGTGAACTAATATATATCACAGGAGTATGTGCATACAGTGAGATGCCTAGAGATCATTGTTGTTTAATTGTTGGTTCAAGTTTTTTTTTACACAATATGGGCTTTATTGACTGAGCTAGCATTGATTGTTCAATCTTAAATGCTCTTAAGATGGCCACACCTGCTTGAATTGCTACAGTTCATCCAGTATAGATCAACAGATACAGAATTCCAGGATTTCCATTCAACTACAATGAAAGAATAATTACGCTTTGATAATCCCAGGCACACGTTACCCATGTTTGTCTTAGTGGTAGAGGTCATAGATTTGGGAGATACTCACAGATTATCCAAGGGTATCCTGCTACAATCACAACCCAATACTGTACCACAAAGTCTGAGCAAGTGGCATCTGGTCCTTAAGTGCGGATTCTGGGATACAAGACATGTACTGAAAGCAGAGAGTGTTTCCCTTCTTTCTCTTCCTGCTTGTTGTATGCTAGACAAAGATTTTGCCTTATATACCAGATAGTGCAGAATGCAGAAGACTACAACAAAGTGCATCATCCTGACTGGATAGTATTGTAGGAAGCCCAATGAGTAGTTTGGACAATAATTTGAATATTGAGGACCCAGAGAGTAAATTCCAATTTACATCCTGTGGCCTCAAAAGGTTGTGATTCTACTCTCCCACACAACAACACAATCAGACTGGAATGATGAGCTAAGAATAGAGAACATCACCTTTATTTGGCATGGTGATTGAAATCCATCATTCCAGCAATTAATGAATCACATGACTTTCTAAGCACAGAAAGTCAAAGGACAGACATTATCTACAGGGAGCAATACACAATACACTTGATGAGCAGTTGATGTGTTGAACCTTGATACTTCCGTTGGTCGGGGTCGACCATGGATATTGCATACTGTCATACACAAGCCAGGGCAGTACACTACAGAAGAGGAAGCTGCTGCCCATCCAGCAGGCTGCTCCCTTCCACACAGCTGATGAATCCAAAGGATCTGCAGAGACTGATACAGTTTGGCACCAGCAGCATCACAGGAGTTGCCAGTCAGTGTTAACAAAACGTAGGGACTCCAGCTCCATATTTTTCCTTGGGGTTCACTACCGAAGCCTTCCCTATGAGTGGGTGTAGCCACAAGGCAGCGGAAGCTTGAGATCAGAGTTTTCCTTCTCCTAGATGAGCTGCCAACCGTGGCTGACAAGCCCCATCTGCCTGAAGTGACTGGTTTTAAGATGCAAGTAACCCGCCTTTGCCCCTTCTCCTGTCAGACGAACCAGTTCCACCGGACTTAGTAGCTAAGCCACATGTGGAAGCCAGAAGTTGGACTTGGTTGTCAGAGGCTATTTGCCATGCACACCACTGGAAGCATTTAATAGGTATGGGAGCTTATCTCCACTGTTCCCCCCCACCCCACCACCCTGGCTATGACAACTTAAGGAACTGTGTTGAACACAGAGAGCAAAACAGAGTGCAGACTTACTTAATCTGAGAACCCAGCAGTTTAGAAATATGTGCCTGGCTTCTGTCCCTCTTTAAAATGAAATGGAATTTCCCTTCCATTACATAAAGAACATCTATGTCATTGTATATGCAGCCATATTCTACAAATTGTGGCATATATATTTGTGTTGCAGAGGGTGAGTGTAGGACTAGTGTGACCTTCAACTCTAAAAACAGAGCAATTCAGGCAGATATACAAGGCTGGGACATTACTAAAAAACATTGATCTTTGTCAACACTATTTTTGAAAATCAACAACTCCAGGAACTCATTTCTTGGACAAATTAAAGGAGTATAGTTCATGCAAGATTGAAGTCTCCTCTCATTCAACTTTTCTGCGGAGGATTGTTTCTTCAGGAAATTCTACTCCTCTGCCGAAGATGAAAACCAGAACCTAATGAGCACAGAAGAGACTGCAGATGTTTGAATCTGGAACAACACAAAAAGCATGGGAGGAATTCCATATGTCAAGCAGCATCTATGGAGGGAAAAAGATGTCAATGTTTGTGTTGAGATCCTTCTTTCGCATCAAGACACCTATCCCTCCTGGAAAGGGTGGAGACAACCATATAAAAAGGTGGAGTAAGAGCTAGCAGGTGATATGCTAGCTGTCTCCCCTATTCTTTATGGTCCAGATGAAGATCCTCAACCCAAAACATCAACTCTGCAAAGCCCTACCCTCTACAAAATCTCCACATTTTTCCTGTAAATTAGCAACTAGAAGTGCACAAATACACAAAATGTGACTGAACCTGCAAAATGACCTCCCTTCTTTTATATGCAACGCCTTAACTAATGAAAGCATGTATACAACAAGCCTTCTTTACCACCCTATTTGTGTTGACACTGTCAAGTTATGGACCTCCCTGGAGCTATGAGCTATATACACCCTACGATCCCTCTGTATGTCAATGCACCTATGGGCTATTCCATTTATAGTAAAATCTGTTTTGTCAACTTTAATCTGTTTATAAAGCCTCAAAGCAACAGAATAAAGTACAAATTATCATTAATGTGAGCACATTCACAGAGACTACAAAGACTTGTTGTTTTGAGAAATAGACTATCATCCAAATGTTCAAGCAAACCTCTGAGGCTAGTTTGAGGAAATGTAGGAAAAGCTGTAGTGTTCAAACTGTGCTCTATCTGATGATGTACAGAATCTTCCACTGTCTAAAAAAAAGTGCTGGAGGAACCCAACACGTTGGGCATTACTCAAGATTTCCAGCATCTGTAGAATCTCTTGTTTCTACAAAACCCAAGTTGTTTCCTTCCACAGAAATGGCCTCCCTTAATCTTAACCAATTTTACTTTGCAAGATACTTTCACTGAGTCATTTTATATCAGAATTAAAGCACAAAAATTGCTTAAATCTTTCTGTACAGTTTTTCCACACTCGACAACAGAGGTTCCCAAACTTTTTTACGCCATAGATGCTTACCATTAACCGAGGGGTTTGTGGGTCCCAGGTTAGGATCCCCTGCTCTACGATATGTGATCGCTTTCCCTTCTCATCTATTTCTTTTCATTTCCCATAGCTACCTTTCAGTTTATTATAGCAGTCCAAACGCAAAATATCATATGTTTAAAGGAAGGAAGTGAACAATCTGGCACAGTACAATATTATGTATGATACCTCTGCACTTCATGTACTTTTCTTTTCATGTATTGTCTTTTAACTTCGTCTTCCTTCTCATCATCATCTTCATCTTCTTCATCCTCTTCATCTTCACTTTCCTCATCATCTTCAATATTATCCAGTGTTCCCTGACTCTGTTTGCTATATACCTATAATGCAGTTTGTGTTTGTACAAATTAAAATAAAACTACGTTTGGTCAAGTGCAATTTGAATCTGAACATAGTAATTTACCATAAATGAAATATTGTAAAAAAAAATCCATGTACTGGCCAGAAATACACCAAATGAAATTAATAAGCAAAGTGCTGGAAAGATGCCTGCCAAGTTACAAGGACGGATGCTACTTATGAAGCCTGTGCTATTTTTGTGGGAGGCTACACCAGCAGTGGAACTATAACCTTGCACAAAAACTGCAGCATGGAACAGGTCTTGCCCTCTTTATATAAACAAAGAACATTTTTACTACAGCCATTCCTACAAAGGAAATCAGCTCAACAGCAACTTGAGGTCGGACGAAGGTGGTGTGGAAAAAAGGAGCAATATGAGGTAGTAAGGATCAGACACTGAGGCAGTGGTGGGAAGAGAGGAAAACTATCAACAGATTGGGGGAAAAAAATCAGGAATTATGGGATGGTGAAAGATGGTCAGGACATGCACCACATCTTGTTTCTATTACTATGCATACACATGGAAAAACCAGATCCAAAAAATCTATGCAGGTACATTACATGCTCAAAACAGCTGATGGTATTTAGCAATTAATTATATGTTAGGTGAAATGAATTTATTTTGAGTCATAATCTTTGCATCATGTAACACAATATCTAACCCAAATAATGTACTCATTTATCCATTTCCCACATGCTGTGTTATTTGTTTCACAGTTTGTGCATGGTACAAGCTTGATTGCTGATCCTACGCACTATATAGAATCTGTTCTGATCCAAAATTTAGAGAAGATATGAATGCTGTTTTTCCTGCTCTAATCAGTGCTAAAAATGCTATGACCAAACTCACAGAATAGCAGGATAATAATCACCCATCTGTAGATGTACCAAAAGATATCAAAGAGTCACATCTATTTAGCAGTGAGACATTAATGGCACAGAAAGGCTATCACATTGCTTTAATTAAGTGTCAATGCATTCTGAAATGTTAATATTAATACGTGAAACTCTTTGCAGCTTATTGTCAACAGTATTACTACAAGAAGTTCTTGTCCATTGGACAGTATAAAAAGTTTCTTTTGAGTGTTAGAACTCTAAAAACGGTAGCTACTGTACAAAATTAACTATAAAAAAACCTGACCTGTAAATAAGTTTTAGGAACTAGGCCTTCCTTTCCTTGAGCATTTACTCCAAGCCACCATCCATCAGGATTCTGATTAAGGATTCTTATAAGATCGCCTTTCTGCATCATTAGGACAAATCAATAATATAATTAAACCAAACAACAAGCAAATATGTTAAATAGCTTAAGAATAATTTTCAGTCAATATAACTTTCTTCAGGGATATGCAAAAAATTATATCTCCTTAGGGGCCTTGCAAACTGCATTGGCCCTGCAGTAGAAATAAAGTGCATGAGGAAAAGGTGACCCAGTAAAGGGCAATGAAACATGCACCAAAAAGGATCTAGTACTTTCCGGCATATATGACAAATAAGCTCTTCTGGGCATCTAGCCGGGTACAGGTATCAATTTTAACCAACTTTTCGATGACAAACTCTGCCACCTCCATCAGGGATGATGCCCAGACACGTCTAGTCCGGTGCTATCTACACCCCCATCATCCATCCCTCCTGATTGGTTGAGGTTTCCACTGTGCCACTTCGCTTACAATCAAATTCCAGTTCTTACTTAGAGCAAGACCTTCGTCTTTGTTAAAATTCTTATCCTCTAGTTTTATTTCAATGGCTTCTTTCACCAGGTGGTCCCAAAAGCCAATGGCATGGCACATTAGTTTTGTGCCATCGAAGTCAATCCTATGGCCATTGCAAATGTAATGCTCTGATACTGCCGATTTCTCCGGGTACCCCAAAGATACACCTCCTATGTCCATTGATGCAGGTTTCCACCGTGCGCCTCATCTGGCTGATATACGCTGCTCCACATTTACAGGGAATCCTGTAAACACCAGCCATCCTGAGTCCCATGGTTTCTAGGAGGATCACCAGGATCCTGAAAAAATAGCGGATTAATACCATACACAAACGTAAGGAAGCTCAAATCTCAACTTATGCAGGTCAAAGATGACCTGGGACTCAGGACAGCTGGTGTTTACAGGATTCCCTATGAATGCCGAGCAGCGTGTAATGGCACACGGTGAAAACCCGTATCAAGGAGCATGGGAGGTGCACAGGTTTGGGTAACCTGAAGAAACTGGCAGTAGCAGAACACTCTATGCACAATGGCCATAAGATTGACTTCAGCAACACAAAACTACTGTTTTGGGACCACCTGGTGAAAGAAGCCATTGAAATAAAACTAGAGGAAAAGAATTTTTGAAAAAACAAAGGTCTCACTTTAAGTAAGAACGGGAATTCGACTGTAAAAATGTGGGACAGCAGAAACCTGATTGTTTGAGAACTAACCATTCAGGAGGGATGGACAACAGGGGTAGATATACTACTGGACTGGACATGCCTAGGCATCATCCCCGATGAAGATGTCAGAGTTTGTCATTGAAATATCAGTTAAAATCGATAACTGTACCCAGCTGGAAGCCTGAGAAAAGTTTATTCAACATGTACCAAGTCCATTTAGCTATCGAGGCATAAAGAAGCGTAGTCATCTTTTGAGATTCACAATCATAGTAAACTTATGAAACAGAAGACACACATCATGTCCATATCTTTGTCCATAGCACTGCAAGTCATAGCTCTTCAAGCTCACATTCAAGTACTTTGCATTCTAACACGCTTTGGGCAGTGAACATACCGGCAGTGTTGAACTGTGAAGTATATTTGATACATATTTTACTCAAAACATGGTAATATTTTTCTCTTTTGTTATAATCAATACACAAAAAAATACCTTAAAAGACAGATCATGTTCTTCCTGAGCTTGAAAGTCACTGATGGTAACAAATAGATCAATGGCATCTTGATTATTATCAGATTCCACATCTTCATCATTATCACTTTCATCCTTGTCATCTTCTTCTGCATCTTCATCCTCTTCATCACTCTTATTTCTCTGCTTTGCTGCGGTGGCCCTGCCCTTTGTGTTCCTACCAAAAGTGAATTAGCTATGTTATTTCCACAGGCTCAGAACTGCAAATTAAGCTCCAGATGCCATGATGCCTTCACTTTAATAAGGCTGGAAAAAAAAGCAAATCAAAAATGGGTGAAAAATTACACATTTGATTTATGTTCTCTAGAAAACTTTTCCATACAAATAGTTCTTGGTTGACCCAAAGTGCATTTTAAATACTTGCATCATAATTCACTTCTTATCTTGAACTCTGCTGTAATCAGAATTGATCTCCAGCAAACAGCACAGGATCCAACAATGCAATATTACACATCCATTCTGAGCTGAAGAATTAACCTACTTTACATCATCTATGCCTCAGTAACTTCAATTACCAGGATGAAAAGTCCAAGTCTTTAGAGATTTTCCTTAAAGTTCGAATTTCTGACTCCAGTGACCTCAGTTTATCTCTCCACTGGCTCCATCAGTCTTTACGTAAAACATTCTGACACAAAATATCTAGACTGTTCGATATCAACTTCTGACACTGACTATATGCCACAAAAACTGGAAAAATAAAGCATAATACAGTACAGATGAGTGAATATGGAACTGAACTTTATAGCTTTCATTCTAAAATTTGTCCATTTTCAATCATTTCAGGTTTTTGAACAGCTTGCTCCTTATAAAATACAGCCCAGGGATTTATATCCCATTTTCAATTTAGCTTCCAAGGAAACATTTGTCATCTGCCACAGAGAGCCATCACAACAGTCTATCATTAACCTCTTAAACATTATTCATGCCCATTGAGGTTCAGCAATCTCATCAGGTAAAAACCCTTGCTTTTCTGGTGGTAAATATGCAAGTCAAAATGGAATAACAAGATAACATCACAATCACGGAAGGAAAACAACATCAGTTTTGGAAACCCATCATCCAATTTACATTTCCTCCATCTTGCCTCCCCACTGGTGATTTAATCTATGTATATCAACTTTGTACTGGGATTTATAAAGGAAATGTTACCAGTGAGGAAGTGGGAATTTGGTAGGAAGTCACAAATAAAAAACACAGAAGAAGCAAACTATAATAAAATGAGATAGGGCCAGACTCTTATGAATTAACATGTATAAATTAAATGGTATTTGTTGATTTAATTGTACATCCTGGTCAACCTAGATTAATTGCTTTGGGTAGGAAAAGATTTAGCTAACCAAAAGTTTACTTCAATACAACCCTACTCCTACAAATCTACTCTTCAGCTTTTTTTCTCCAGTCTAGCCGAAGGGTCTCCGCCCAAAACTTCAACTGTACTCTTTTCCATAGATGCTGCCTGGCCTGGAGAGTTCCTCAAGCATTTTGTGTGTGTTACTTGGATTTCCAGCATCTACAGATTCCTCTTGTTCCTCCAATTTCTCTTGTTTTCAATATGACGCACACACTTCTATTAAAATGCATCAGGTAATCTCAAACTTAAGAAAATTACAGAACCCTCACCATTCCCAAGAATATTTATACATCTCCCAGGTATTAACCATCTATTGAATGAAAATTCATTTACATTGATCCAGAGCCACCTTTAACCAGTTGGTCACTTTACACTTCAGTCACAGTTACTTCATCCATTCCAATAAAAATACCATATATACCAATACAAAGATCTCCCTCATACCTTGCCTGCCCAACAGAATTAGAAGTGTTAACATTCATCTGGAGTTAAAAGGCTTTTCAATTCAGTTTAGCAGCCCCTTACTTTGCAGCTTCCTCCATTTTCTGCTTAAGACGCTCTTTTTCCAGTCTCCGAGCAAGCTCTCGAAGCAATTCTGACATGCCTGCCAGTCGCCTCTCCTCAGCCCGCTTCCGCTGATCATAATTATTTACATGAGTCAGTTCATTTGCCTGAAGAAAAAGACACAGTCTTTGTGAGAACACACCTGAAGAGCACAAGAAGGTTTGCAGTTTTGTATTTAAGTGTGGGAGCTAAGTATGAGCTCAGTAATAGTACTTCAGACTAAACTTATTCCCTGTTCACCCTTGCAGGTGGGCATCAAAGATAAATGTTCAATTTGAACATAACATGGAAGTTTACCCTGTTTATCCTCAAATATTGCTGCAACAGGTTAGCTCATTATTAATTACTTCATGTAAATTGTAAACCAATTACACTTTGAAAGGTTATTTTTATTATATCAAAGATTCAAGATTCAAAGTACACTTAATATGAAAGAATATATAAATTATACAACCTTGAGATTTGTCTGCTTACAGGCAGCCAAAAAGCAAGTAATCTGAAAGAACCCAATTTAAAAAAATAAAGACCAACACCCAATGTGCAAAGAAAGAGGGGGTTAAAAAACACAAATCATGAAGACAAAAAAAGTGACTAACAACATTACAAACCAAATTGCATCCTTACATCTGAATTCCCGGAGTAATACCAAAACCTTGGTCTCAGTTCATCATATTAGCGGGACAAATCACAGCAAAGCTCGCAGACATGAAGCAAAGCAGCCAGGAAGTCTCACAGCATCAGCGCAAAATTGGCCCAACCCTCGCCTCCAGTTTCGACATCCTGCCCTTCCAGTTATCTGGGCTAGCATTTAAATTGTCCAAATAGCAGATCATGCCTCACATTAGGAACAGGGTCCCACCACAGTGACAAGCTCTGGGCCTACACTATGCCGCCAGCGATTCCTTCTGGGCCTAGACAACACCGCCCAGCCCAAAGCCATTCTCGACCTCTCCGAATTAGCTCGACGCTTACAGTGATTCAACCTTGCACTTGGTTTAGTTGGACAAGCATCGAAACCCCTCTATCTCAACTCCTCCTCTCCGAATCACTCACTCCAATTACACCTGCGTCAATTTAGCAATGCACCAGCACGCTCATTCCCTCAAAATAGCATTGCCTTCGCTCATCTCTTCATTGTTTGCGTGATAGTTTACCACAATTTATTTCAGTAAATATGCTATTAATAATGTTTTAGTTGAATCTCTTGCCTTTCAAACTATCAGTAAGATGTCACTTGCCTTTAGTAGCACTATCTTAAACCGAAGATTCTCTCTACATTTATAAACTATATACATTGAGTTTACACAGCTATTTTTAATCTTTGGAAGTTCTTATATAAATCCTTTTTTTCTATTGTATATTTTTTATTTTGCTTTCCCAACCTTCAGAATCAAGGATAGTCATAGAATCACGTGACACAGAAACAGGCACTTTGGCCCACAATGCCTCTGCTGACTATCAAGTACCCGTCGGTACTAATCATATTCACCAGCACTCAATTTGCAGACCTTTATGGCTTGATGATTCAGGTAATGGTCTAGATACTTCATTATTGTGACAGTACCTGCCACCATCATTAACTCAAGACAGTGCATCCCAGTTTCCAACCAACTTCATCACATCTCCATCTGGTTGTAACTTACCCTACACCTATGCTTCTTTGTTTAGACACGTTTGCTTTGGGGTAAATGTTCCTCCTATCCATGGCTCTTATATTTTTGTATACCTCTATCAGCCCAACCCCCTTAGGCTCCTCCATTACAAAGAAAACAAAACCAGTCTTTCCAGTCTAATAACTGAAATGCTTCATCCCAGGAATTGCACCTCCACCTTTTCCAATGCAATCACATCTTTCCTATAGTGTGGCATCCTGAACTGTACATAGTAACCAGCTGCTGCACAGAGTACTCCAACTGTAGTTAAACCATACAAGAACAACAATAAACTGATTCTTTTTTTCTCCATTCCCACCATCTTTTGTCTGGCTGCATCACAGCCTAGTGGAAACACCAATGCCCTTTTACAGAAAATCCTACATAATGTAGTGAATATGGTCCACCATGGGTAAGGACCTCCCAACCACTGAGCATATGTACATGAAACACTATTGCAGGAAAGCATCATCATGGACTGCCACCAACCAGAACATGCTCTCTTTTTGCTGCTGCCATCAGGAAGAGGTACAAGAGCCTCAGGACTCACATCACCTGGTTTAGGAATAGTTACTACCCCTTAACCATCAGGCTCTTGAACCAAAGGGGATAACTTCACTTGCTCCATTGAAATGTTCCCACAGCCAATGGATGCACTTTCAAGATTTCATCATCTCATGTCCTCAATAATTATTGCTTATTTATTCATTATTATTTCTTCTTTTTGTATTTGCACAGTTTATTGTCTTCTGCAATCTGGTTGAACGCCCTAGTTAAGCAGTATTTCATTAATTCTGTTATGGTTATTCTTCTATAGATTTATTGAGTATATCTGCAAGACTATAAATCTCAGGGTTGCATATGTTGACATGTATGTATTTTGATAATAAAATTTACCTTGAACTTTTCCGTGCCGCTTAAGTTCAGTCTCTAGAATGTGTACCTTTACAAACTTCACTCAAAAAAGTAAGTAAAATCAAGAAGTTCTACAACATACTTAAAACCAAGCAGTAAAGTATAACGTAACTTAGTTGCTCCAGCAAGTAATAAGGCAATATTAGTTCACTACTACCATGCTCCAATCCCAATTGCATGCTATTAAGACAGGCCATTCCAAAAAGAGAAGAAAATTTACTGTGAAAAGAGATGTAATTGTGTGCAATCAGCTAGAAAGTTGATTGGCAAAAGGGATACAGAGCTGGAGAAGGGAGAGGATCATGGGACAGGAGGCCTAGGGAGAAAGAAAGGGTGAGGGGAGCCCAGAGGAAGATGAAGAGCAGGCAAGGAGTGATTGTGAGAGGGAGAAAGAGAGAAAAAAAGGGGGGGGGAATAAATATATAAATGATGGGATAAGAAGGGGAGGAGGGGCATTAACAGAAGTTAGAGAAATCAATGTTCATGCCATCAGGTTGGAGGCTACCCAGACAGAATATAAAGTGTTGTTCCTCCAACCTGAGTGTGGCTTCATCTTGACAGTAGAGGAGGCCATGGATTGACATGTCAGAATGGGAATGGGACGTGGAATTAAAATGCGTGACCACTGGGAGATCCTGCTTTCTCTGGCGGACACAGCGTAGGTGTTCAGCGAAATGGTCTCTCAGTCTGTGTCGGGTCTCAACAATATATAGAAGGCCGCACCAGGAGCGCCAGACGCAGTATATCACACCAGCCGACTCACAGTTGAAGTGTCAACTCACCTGGAAGGACTGTCTGGAACCCTGAATGGTGGTGAGGAAGGAAGTGTAAGGGCAAGTGTAGCACTTGTTCCGTTTACAAGGATAAATGCTGGGAGGGAGATCGGTGGGAAGGAATGGGGGGGGGAACAAATGGACAAGGGAGTCGTGTAGGGAGCAATCCTTGAGGAAAGCAGATGGGGGTGAGGGAAAGATGTACTTGGTGGTGGGATCCCGTTGGAGGTGGCGGAAGTTACGGAGAATTATATGTTGGACCCGGAGGCTGGTGGGGTAGTAGGTGAGGACAAGGGGAACCCTATTCCTAGTAGGGAGGCAGGAGGATGGGGTGAGAGCAGATGTGCGTGAAATGGGAGAGATGCGTTTGAGAGCAGAGTTGATGGTAGAGGAAGGGAAGCTCCTTTCTTTAAAAAAGGAAGACATCTCCTTTGTCCTGAAATGAAAAGCCTCATCCTGAGAGCAGATGCAGCGGAGACGGAGGAATTGCAAGAAGAGGATGGCATTTTTGCAAGAGACAGGGTGAGAAGAGGAATAGTCCAGATAGCTGTGAGAGTCCGTAGGCTTATAGTAGACATCAGTAGATAAGCTGTCTCCGGAGATAGAGACAGAAAGATCTAGAAAGGGGAGGGAGGTGTCGGAAATGGACCAGGTAAATTTGAGGGCAGGGTGAAATTTCGAGGCAAAGTTAATGAAGTCAACGAGCTCAGCATGCGTACAGAAAGCAGCGCTAACGCGGTCATCGATGTAGCAAAGAAAAAGTGGGGAAAGATACCAGTATAGGCTTGGAATATGGATTGTTCCACAAAGCCAACAAAAAGGCAGGCATAGCTAGGACTCATATGGGTGCGCATGGCTACACCTTTAGTTTGGAGGAAGTGGGAGGAGCCAAAGGAGAAATTATTAAGAGTAAGGACTAATTCCGCTAGACGGAGGAGAGTAGTGGTAGAGGGGAACTGGTTAGGTCTGGAATCTAAAAAGAAGCAGAGTTTTGAGACCTTCCTGGTGGGGGGATGGAGGTATATAGGGACTGGACATCCATGGTGAAAATAAGGTGCTGGGGGCCAGGGAACTTAAAATCATCAAAAAAATTCAGAGCGTGAGAAGTGTCACGAACGTAGGTGGGAAGGGATTGAACAAGGGGGATAAAACAGTGTCGAGGTATGCAGAAATGAGTTCGGCAAGGCAGGAGCAAGCTGAGACAATTATTTTGTGTTGAGGCAATGGGTCTACCTGGACAGGCAGGTTTGTGGATCTTGGGTAGGAGATAGAAACGGGAAGTGCGGGGTGTGGGAATTATGAGGTTGGTGGCAGTGGATGGGAGACCACGGTTATTGTGTTTTATTGTGTTATTGAAAATTCATTCCTCTTTCAAGACATTTTAATTCAAATTAATTATCCTAATTTGGGGGTGTTTTGCCCAGAGATTGTGAAATGTGCCATAAAATTAGTAATACTATATATTAAATTGAGAAAGAGAAGTTAGTTTAATTGAAATGCAGGATTTTCACTGGAAATGTTGTTTTCCCTGGAGTGAAGGAGGCTGGTAGAGGGGAGAGCTAACAGAAATATGCAACAGTTATGAGGGTTATGGACAAGGCAGATAGCAAAAAACTCTTTCCTCATTGCAGAAGTGTCTAAACAAAATCTGAAAACTGGAAAATAAATGACAAAAAGTGGAAGAAATTACTGTCAACAACTTAAATTTAAACTTACCTTCTTTAACTTGTGCAGAGTGTCCAAAGTTTCATCAACAGATTGCTTTAATTGAAGACAACTGTGTAAAAATCAAAATATCCGTTAAAAGCAATTGATATGTACAAAACCATGAAAACCATTAAGATGACAACGTTAAGCACACATAAACATACTCGTATGATGTTTATTGCACTTTCACCCAAAAGTTGAACCTGGCATGCTTTGCAATAACCTTACAATGTAACATCACCAAAACGAACGAACAGAGGGGTGCCGGAGTGCAACAAGAGATCACGAAGAATAAATGGTTTTACTTTTAGAAATAAACAGTTATTGAATTAGACTGTCTTCAAGTTCTGGCTTTCTTCTCTCAATGGTGCAGAAAAAAAATTGAAGTGTATACTACTAAATAAAAACCCAAGATGGATAGACAAATTAGAATTAAAATGTGCAAACTTTTGCAATAGTGGATTTTCATCACAACAGGTAGGTGTAAAATAGTGCTGCAGTGGTAAAGGGATTGTTATGAAATATAAGCAGTCCCTAAATTGCATCAGGATTCTGTTTGTTCCTGAAGTAAGTCAGATTCATCCATTTCCTCTAGCAACCCGTAGCGTATGGCTTTACATATGCTTGCTGTAATTCTTTCAGTCCATTTAGCATTCACCCTAACACCACCCATAATTAAACTAATGGAATATATACTGTATAACACAAAATATTTTGTTATTACTATCTGGTAAAATGCTATAGCAACACTGTATATGGGACTTAATTTCCATAAGTCAGATCATCTGCAACCTGGGGAGCATATGCATGCAGTAATTTAAAAAAACAGTCAAGCTGTGGCCCGGCAAAGGAATAAAGGAAAATAATAAGATGGTGTGAAAAGACATGAGGCCTGTTATCCCCACTTGACCATCATAGTTTTCCATCCAGTAGCAAGTATTAAGAAATGGAATAAAGCCATGCAATGATTTTATTTACAAAGACGATTTGCCTCCTTAATAAACTAGATGGCATGAAGAAACTTGGGAAAGTACTATGAAAGACAGCTTAATGGAATAGTGAAAAGCTTTAAATGTATAAGTCTATTTAAAGTTTCTTTAAGGTTGTTATAGCCAGGGGTGGTAGTGGGGATAAGCGCCCAGTACCTATTAACCAAGTCCAACTCCTGGCTTTCATGTGTAGCTTAACTACTAAGCCCGGCAGAACCATTTCTACTGACAGTCACTTCAGGCAGATGGGCCTCGTCAGCTGTGGTTGTCAGATCATCAAAGAGAAGGAAAACTCTGATCTCGAACCTCCACTGCCTTTCAGCTATACCTAATCGTGGGGAAGGCTTTGGGGGTAAACCCCAAGGAGAAATGTTGGAGTCCCTAAGATAGTCCTACGTTGAGTTCAACACTGACTAGCAAATGTTGCAATACCGCTGGAGCCAAACTGTATCAGCTTCTGCCCTTACTTTGAGTTTATCAGCTGCATGAAGAGAGGGAGACTACTACATGGGCAACAATTATGTTCCATGAAATTTAGCACAACTGGAAGGAAATCTGTAGTCAACAGAACTTAACAGAAGGAAGGGAAACTTGCACCGCAATCACTCAAGGCGTGAGACTACAAGGTGGAGAGGATCAGATTCTGATTGTCATTTACTGAGGCAAACACATTAACTGTTGTTTTTTTCTACTGGAGCTCACTTACTAAGGAAATATGTTGTGCGATACAAAAGTGAAATGGCTTAAGTTATGTAAAGCAAATGATAAATTAGCAAAACTTACACTATTTTCACAAATCTTCAACAATTCTAACATATATTCAATAGAAAGGGTGCGAGAGGGAGGATAGGCAGGTGATAGAGAAGGGATGTGCTCAGACCGATGGTTTGAGATGTATCTACTTTGATGCAAGGAGTATTATAAACAAAGTGGATGAGCTTAGAGCGAGGATCAGTACTTGCAGCCATTACAGAGACTTGGATGGCTCAGGAGCAGGAATAGTTGCTTTGAGTGCCAGGCTTTAGAAGTTTCAGAAAGGACAGGGAGGGAGGCAAAAGAGGTGGGGACATGGCACTGTTGATCAGGGATAGTATCACAGCTGCAGAAAAGGAGGAAGACATGGAGGGATTGTCTACAGAGTCTCTGCGGGTGGAAGTTAGGAACAGGAAGGGGTCAATAACTCTAGTGGGTGTTTTTTTATAGACCACTCAATAGTAACAGGGACATCAAGGAGCAGATAGGGAGACAGATTCTGAAAAGGAGTAATAATAACAGGGTTGTCGTGGTGGGAGATTTTAATTTCCCAAATATCGATTGGCATGTCCCTAGAGCGAGGGGTTTAGATAGCGTGGACTTTGTTAGGTGTGTTCAGGAAGGTTTGACACAATAAGTAGATTAGCCTACAAGAGGAGAGGCTGTACTTGATCTGGTATTGGGAAATGAACCTGGTCAGGTATCAGATCTCTCAGTGGGAAAGCATTTTGGAAATAGTGATCACAATGCTATCTCCTTTACCATAGCACTGGAGAGGGATAGGAACAAACAAGTTAGAAAAGCGTTTAATTGGAGTAAGGGGAAATATGAGGCTATCAGGCAGGAACTTGGAAGCATAAATTTGGAACAGATGTTCTCTGGGAAATGTACGGAAGAAATGTGGCAAATGTTCAGGGGATATTTGCATGGGGTTCTGTGTAGGTACGTTCCAATGAGACAGGGAAAGGATGGTAGAGTACAGGAACCGTGGTGTACAAAGGCTGTTGTAAATCTAGTCAAGAAGAAAAGAAGGTTCAAAAAACTAGGTAATAAAAAGAGATCTAGAAAATTATAAGGCTAACAGGAAGGAGCTGAAGAAAGAAATTAGGAGAGCCAGAAGCGACCATGAGAAGGCCTTGGAGGACAGGATTAAGGAAAACCCCAAGGCATTCTGCACGTACGTGAAGAGCAAGAGGATAAGACATGAGAGAATAGGACCAATCAAGTGTGACAGTGGAAAAGTGTGTATGGAACTGGATGAGATAGCAGAGGTACTTAATGAGTAATTTGCTCCAATATTCACTACAGAAAAGGATCTTGGCGATTGTAGGGAAAGCATCAAGTTGGATAAATCACCAGGACTGGACAAGATGTACCCCAGGCTACTGTGGGAGGCGAGGAAGTAGATTGCTGAGCCTCTGACAATGACCTTTGTATCATCAATGGGGTCGCGAGAGGTTCCAGAGGATTGGAGGGTTGCGGATGTTATTCCCTTATTCAAGAAAGGGAGGAGAGGTAGCCCAGGAAATTATAGACAAGTGAGTCTTACTTCAGTGGTTGGTAGGTTGATGGAAAAGATCCTGAGAGGCAGGATTTTTGAACATTTGGAGAAGCTTTATATAATTAGGAATAGTCAGCATGGCCTTGTGAAAAGCAGGTCGTGCCTTACAAGCCTGACTGAATTTTTTGAGGATGTGACAAAACACATTGATGAAGGTAGAGCAGTAGATGTAGTGTATATGGATTTCAGCAAGGCATTTGACAAGGTACCCCATGCAAGGCTTATTCAGAAAGAAAGGAGGCATGGGATCCAAGGGGACATTGCTTTGTGGATCCAGAACTGGCTTGCCCACAGAAGGCAAAGAGTGGTTGTAGACGGGTCATATTCTGCATGGAGGTCGGTCACCAGTGGAGTGCCTCAGGAATCAGTTCTAGGACCCTTACTCTTCGTGATTTTTATAAATGACCTGGATGAGGAAGTGGAGGGATCGGTTAGTAAATTTGCTGATGACACAAAGGTTGGGGGTGTTGTGACAGTGTGGAGGGCTGTCAGATGTTACAGCAGGACATTGATAGGATGCAAAACTGGGCTGAGAAGTGGCAGACGGAGTTCAACACAGATAAGTGTGAGGTGGTTCATTTTGGTAGGTCAAATATGACGGCAGAATATAGTACTAATGGTAAGATTCTTAGCAGTGTGGAGGATCAGAGGGATCTTGGGGCCTGAGTCCATAGGACACTCAGAGCTGCTGCGCAGATTAACTCTGTGGTTAAGAAAGCATATGGTGCATTGGCCTTCATCAATCATGGGATTGAGTTTAGGAGCAGGGAAGTAATGTTGCAGCTACATAGAACACTGGTCAGACCCCACTTGGAGTACTGTGCTCAGTTCTGGTCGCCTCACTACAGGAAGGATGTGGAAACCATAGAAAGGGTGCAGAGGAGATTTACAAGGTTGTTGCCTGGATTGGGGAACATGCCTTATGAGAATAGGTTGAGTGAACTCGGCCTTTTCTCCTTGGAGCGATGGAGGATGAGAGGTGACCTGATAGAGGTGTATAAGATGATGAGAGGCATTGATCATGTGGATAGTCAGAGGCTTTTTCCCAGGGCTGAAATGGCTAACACGGGAGGGCACAGTTTTAAGGTGCTTGGAAGCAGGTACAGAGGAGATGTCAGGGGTAAGTTTTTTTATTCAGAGTGGTGAGTGCGTGGAATGGGCTGGCGGCGATGGTGGTGGAGGCGGATGCGATAGGGTCTTTTAAGAGACTCCTGGACAGGTACATGGAGCTCAGAAAAATAGAGGGCTATGGGTAACCCTAAGTAATTTCTAAGGCAAGGACATGTACGGCACAGCTTTGTGGGCCGAAAGGCCCGTAATGTGCTGTAGGTTTTCTATGTTAGAAAGCAGTGAGATTTTAAGATCATTTCTTATTTAATTGCTTATTTACTGACTCTGTTAAGAAAGAAGCAAATAGCAAGATCCTGGTTGTGGGAACATGACAATGGAGCAGTAGATAAATAATGAACAAGGGGGCAACAAAACTGTGCGGAGATACAGATAAGTGAAGAAAGTTATCATCAACAGCACAATTAACCACACTTTGTATAGCAAACTTTTATGACAGTAGGTAATTTTGAATGTTTTCTGCCTTGTAATATAACAAGACATCAGGAACTGTACTTTACTACTTCAACGCATATAAAATAATATTTTTTCCACAATGGCACAGTACTTAAAGTTGACATTCAAATTTTGTTATAAAAGCAAATACTAAAACAACCCAAGAACTTACCTCTGATAAGCTTCCTCTCTCTGTTCAGGACGTTTAATGTTCTTTAGTAAGGCATCAACCTTAATGGAATATGGAAATATAATTTGCATGCGTACACCATAGAATGTCTATTACAGCACAGGTGGAGGCCACTGAGTATGTATTCTGACTCTTTAAGGGCCAATCCATCCCTTTGCTCTTTCCCCATGGTCCTACTGCCACAACAAGTCAACAGCAGCCTGGCTCATCATTCTGCTCTGGACCACCTGGAAGACAGCAACTCGTAGGTCAGGCTGCTGTTCATCAAATACAGCTTGATGTTCAACTCAATCATCCCATCCAAACTTACTATCAAGTTTCAAGACCCGGGCCTCCGTAACCCCCTCTGCCACTGGATACTCAACCTTCTCAAGGGCCATCCTCAATCAGAGAGGACTTATGACATCTCCTCTTCACTGATGATCAACATAGGTGCACCTCAAGACTGCATGTTTACCCTCCTTCTCTACTCTCTGCATATACATGACTGTGTGTCTCAGCATAGCTTCAATGCCATCATCAAATTCACTGATGATACTACTATTGTTGGACAAATCATTGATGGCAAAGAATCCGCTTACCAGAGCGAGGTAAGTCACCTGTCTCGCTCAACATCAACAAAACTACAGAGCTGATTGTTGACTTTAGGAAGGGGAAGGAGGGCAAACATCTGCCAGTTTACATTGGGGGATTGGCAGTGGAAAGATTCAGCAGCTTTAAATCGTTGGGTATTATCATATCAGATGACCTGTCCAACTATTCTAATACATCTTATATTCACTCTCTCAAGGACCTTCAAATATTTCCCCTGACTGGTGTTTAGTAAAGATTCAGCAGAATTTCCCTACTTTTGTATTCTATCCCTCTATTTAGAAAGTCCAGGATACCATGCTTCAATAACCATTTCCTTAATAAAGTCCACTGCTTTCGAACACATACTTTCTCCATCATGACAATACTTAACTGCGCTATTTTGCCTGCATTGTTCCTCTGAATCCTTTCTTTAAAATTATGAGACTACACACCTTTCTCTGCCACTATTTTTCCACTGAGTAAGCAATATGAATTCTTTTGCAATTTATTGCAATCTTCTTCAGTATTTTGAAATACAGTGGATTCCAGTTAATTGGGCCATAGGTTAATCAGAGCAGCCACTTATTTATGACAAGTGTTAAAGAACAAAAACTAATCAAGAAAATAGCTGGGATTCCCTTTGTTTATTTGGGACAGGAGACTGTTGCTGAACGGATTCTAACTAGCATCAGTCATGTGCAGTTGTGTGACCATTAGATACGACACCATGCTTACAGTAAACAGTTGCATGTGTTTGTGTTCAAAAAGCAAGTTAGGAACTAAGAAGGTGAAGGCATCGACAAATGCTACAATGAAGGTGAAGGCATCGACAAATGCTACAATGAAAATGAAGATTTGGAGAATGCAATCACAGACATCCCACCTCTCCTGGAAGTTCCGGGCGTCTCCCGCATATTAATAGTGGCTCCCTGATGCCCGCAAATTATATACAATATCATGGAAATCAATTTTTTTGAGAGCGAGCGAGAGAAAGCGAGAGAAAGCAAAAGAGAAAGCGCGAGAACAACCACGAGAGACAGCGCGCGTGAAAGAGAGCGAGAGCAAGGAAGCAAGAGCGTGCGAGCGAGAGAGAGTGGGAGAGAAAGCAAGCGAGAGCATGAGAGCGACCACGAGAGAGAGAGAGCAAGCGAGTGAGAGCGTGCCATGGGAGAGTGTTCCAAAAAAAGAAATTATAAAACGTACGTCACTCCAGACTACCCTAAAGTGTACCCCTGCCTAATAGGGGTCAAAAATAATGACAGTGTTGCTCACTGTGCTGTTTGCAACAGTGACTTTTCTATTGCCCATGGTGGGTTAAAATGTAAAAGATGTTGAGGTGAGTTTTAACAGGTGCCATTTGTTCATTAGCATAGCTAACTTTATTTAAACTAGCTGGCTAGCTGCTAAGGAGCTACTCTATTGCAAACATCCCACCTCTCCCGGAAGTTCCGGGAGTCTCCCGCAAATTGATGGTGCTACCTCCCTGAAATAAGTTTTTGCAGGGTGGGATGTCTACAATCATTGAAAGCATTGTATGAAGACGGTCCATTATCTACACTTAGCATCTGCGCTAATTTTGTTCATTTACAGCCTTATGCCGATGATAATAAGGAATACAGGGGCATCTTCTACAGGTTACACCCTTTATAAACTTTATAAAGGGACATGAGAAGGTTAGAGGAATTGTTAGGATTAGATTTGTCAGAACCCAAAATCGATGGGATTGTGTCAGGAAAGTGGCTACAACAATTGGTAGAGACAGTGAAAGAGGCCAATTATGTGGCAGCCCACCAGCTCCAACTATGCAGGGATGATAACTCTCCAGCAACCAGAGAACAACCATCATGGATATGGAGGGCTCCATGGATACGTGGAGAAAAGGACCATGAGTAATGCCTGGCCAGCTTCAGCGTAGACTCCTTTCCCGGATAATACCTTTTCATTTCATTGACTGTTCATGGAGGGTCAGGGATCTAGTAGAGTGCACACAAGTAGTTAGTTTGTGAACCCACGTGCTTTTTAGTTGAGACAATAGAGGTTACTTGTTGGTAAATACAGATTATCTGTGCCTCACGGATCATTATTACAAGGGGTGATTCTTATAACAATACACTAGGTGAATTCCTCCACTAATAACTATTAGGAAGTAATGCAGTTTTATAATACTGTAGTAGTATTGGTGGTGTTCTAATTTGTTCTGTGTTTCATTAAATATATAATTTGTTACTCAGTTAAATGGTAGTTTGTCTTTTTTTTATACCTTTTAAACTATTTCTATGAAAATTTGGCTATTAGAGGGAAACACTTAATTGGGCCAAAATGTACTGGTCCCAATATGTTCGAATTCACTGGAATCCACCGTATTATGCACGTTTTGTGAATGATATGGATAATCATGAAAGGTGACAACAATGGAACTAATGAACACAAAAAGGATAGTTATGAATTTTCTAAAATAGTTACACAGGTTTATTTGCTGTTTATTTTTCCTGAGGAAGCAGCATTACCAATCATTGGAGAAGGCAGTGCAAACAACTGCAGTGACCAACATCCCGTTGCACATTTAGCCATTACTGCACTGATAGAAAGGAAAATCACATTCACATGGAGCTCTTTCATCCGTACCAACGAATTCCTGCCTTATGCAACAACAAAAAAAATTCCCGGAGGAACACAGCAGGTCAGATAGCATCTGTATATAGATTTTCATCCTTTATGTATGTTAGATGCTAATCACCAATGCTATTCCTTTTTAAAGAAAATTACCTTCAGACAACTCTTGGGACAGCACAGTAGCATGGGGGTCAGCACAATACTTTACAGTACTTGTTACCCAGGTTCAACTCCTGCCATTGCTTGTAAGGAGATTGTATGTTCTCCCTGTGACCGTGTGGGTTTCCTCCGGGTGCTCTGGGTTCCTTCCACAGTCCAAAGACGTACCAGTTGATAGGCTAATTGGTCATTGTCAACTGTCCCATGACTAGTCTAGGATTAAATGGGACACGCTGGTAGCGTGGCTCAAAGGGGCAAAAGGGCCTTTTTGCACTGTATCTCAATAAATAAATGATAAAAGACCTTTTCTTAGACTTCTCTAAAGGTCTAGGTAATTCATTTGCTTGCCCTGTATTTTGTTTTTGCAATAGAGATGGTCCAAAAATACAAGTTATTGTTGCTGTTTGAAACACAGAAATTACTGAAGAGAGAAAAAACACAAAGTTACACAACATAATGGAAGGATTGATGCTGGGATCCTTGCTGGTTGTTATATACGTTAATAATCTAGATATAAAACGCAGGAGGTATGATTAGTAAGCTTGCACAAAACACAAAAGGTTCCAAAATGAGGGTGGTAGGTAAAAAAATAGCAAATAGAATTTAATCCTGAAAAAGGTGTAATGCCTTTCAGGAAGGCTAATAAGAAAAGGATAAATAATTGAATGGTAGGACCCTATTGAGTACTGGAGTTGGGATGTTATGTTGAAGTGGTGAGGCCTAATTTGGAGTATTATGTGCATTTTTGGTCACCCACCTACAGATGAGACATAAATAAGATTCAGAGTCCTGAGAAAATTTACAAGAATGCTGCCAGATCTGGAGGATGTGAGTTATAAAGCAAGATTGAATAGGTTAGAATTTTATTCCCTTGAAATTAGAAGAATGAGGGCAGATTTAACAGAGGTATGGAAAATTATGAGGGATATAGCAAGGGTAAATGCAAACAGGTTTTTTCCACTGAGGTTGGGTGAGGCTACAACTAGACGTCATCGGTTAAGGGTGAAACTTCTTCACTCAGAGGGAGGCAAGAGGGTGGGATGAGTTGCCAGTGCAAGTGGCGGATGCAATTTTGATTTCAACTTTCAAAAGAAACTTGGATAGATACATGGATGGGAGGACTATGGTTTGGGTGCAGGTTGACTGGACTAGGCAGTTTCAATAGTTTGATGCAGACTGGATGGATGGGCTGAAGGACCTGTTTCTGTGACTACAGTATATAAAGTACTGAAGAACATGGGGACATGTCCAAAGATTCCTGACAGCAGATAAAGTGGTTAAATCAGCATATGGGATACTCACTTTAATTTGCTTTGTTCCAAGTAGAAAGATTATCATACAACATTAACAACACAAAATGCTGGAGGAACTCAGCAGGTCAGACAGCGTCAATGGAAGTGAATAAACAGTCGACTCATCAGACTGAGACCCTTCTTCAGGACAGTGCTTCTTTCTCTCTCTCTCATGTTTTTAATATAAATATTAAGTAGGCCACAAGCAAATATAATTATACTGATAAAGGTGCATGGGAGATATCGCCTGGGATGGAGCATTTCAGCTACAAGGAGATAGTACAAGACTTGGCTTTGTTTTCCATGGAGCAGAAGTGGGGGGTGCGAACGGATACAATATAAAATAGACTTAGGCAGAATCAGAGACTCTTACAACACTTACTAAGTGTTGGGATGAACACTTGAAACGCCATCCCAATGCTGGAAAATTAAATTGGTGTAAGTCAACGGTCCCCAACCACCAGGCCACAGACCGGTACCGGGCCACGAGGAAACGATATGAGTCAGCTGCATCTCTCCTCATTCCCTGTCACGCCGACTGTTGAACCTGAACGCACTGGAGGACATCAGTCGGTCATTAACCTACAACAACTTGATGAGTAAAAAAACAAACGTTGCTGAGAGTTTCTTTGGAAGAGGCAGTAGGGGACATAAAAGGCCTAACAATGATGATAACGCAGAGACAGCTGAGGACGAGACTGCAAAAAAAAAGCTTCCTTCAACAGAAAATACGACGAGTCGTACATAAAATATGACTTTATTGTGACCGATGACTCACATGCTCCAAGCCCCCGTGTGTGATACGTGGAGACAAGCTGTCTAATGAGGCAATGAAGCCCTCAAAACTGCTTTGGAACCTTGAGTCCAAGCACCCTGCACTTAAGACAAACCTGTTGAGTTTTTTGAGAGGAAAAAACGTGAACAAGCGGGACAGAAGCAAGTGCTGACAGCCACCACCTCCACAAATGCTGCTGCTCTGAGAGCGTCGTACTTAGTGGCTAGCCATATTACTAAGGCTAAGAAGCCTTTCACTGTTGGTGAAGAACTGATTCTGCCTGCTGCCAAGGACATGTGCCGTGAACTGTTGGGAGAAGCTGCAGTTAACAAGATGGCACAGGTTTCTCTTTCAGCTACCACAGTTTCAAGGAGAATCGATGACGTAGCGGAGGACATCGAAGCACAGCTGTTGGAACGGCTTAGCGAGTCTGGTTTCACTACCCGAGTCAAAGAGGTTGTTCCTGAATGCCAGTCTACACACTATGTCACACACAGGGTAATGCTGAAACTGAAAAATGTCAACTGATCTTAACAGCGTATTGAGTGACGTTGTTGAGGTTATCAATCACATCAAAGCAAAAGCTCTTAACTCATGTCTGTTTGAGCAGCTTTGTGAGGAAATGGATGCAGAGCAAGAACGCCTTCTCTTACACACTGAAGTCAGGTGGCTATCGAGGGGGAAGAGCCCTGGCCTGGGCTTTTGAGTTAAGAGAGCAGCTACAGAGATTTCTTTCAGGAAAAAAGTCAGCACTGGCAGCACACTTCAGTGACGAGGAGTAGATAGCAAAACTCGCTTATCTGTGTGACATCTTCAACCTGCTCAATGAACTCAATTTGTCACTTCAGGGGAGAATGACAACTGTCTTCAAGTTGGCAGATAAAGTGTCTGCTTTCACAGCCAAACTGGAACTGTGGGGACGGTAAGTGGACAGGGGCATATTTGACATGTTCCCAACATTAGCTGGGAATTTGGGAGAAACTGAGGCTCACAGCTGGTGCGCGAACACCTATCTTCGCTGTCGACAGAATTCGATCGTTACTTCCCAACCGCAAATGACCCAAGACGTGCAAAGGAATGGGTCCGTGACCCACTTGTAAATGTCTCCGGTGAATCAGCCATGTCAGCGCGGGAAGAAGATCAACTTCTCGAGCTTGTAAATGATGGTGGGCTGAAAGGTATGTTTGACATAACATCTCTGCCGGCATTCTGGATCAAAGTCAAGGCTCAACATCCTGAGATAGCCACGAAAGCACTGAAAACTTTGCTTCCATTTCCAACATCAAAACTAAGTTGGGGAATAGACTGGACAGAAGGAACCCCCTTATGACTTATAATTGACCTATCACTAAATTCATGCCAGGAAAATATGCGCTGTGTGTTTAATATTAAATTCAATACATAAACCCTTTTAGAAGCAAAATTGAGTGTATTAGCCACTGATAAGTGACATAACCTATATTCCGGTCGTGATTAACACCACCCCCGCCTCCCCCCAGTCGGCCGGTCCGCAAGAATATTGCCAATATTAAACCGGTCCGCGGTGCAAAAAAGGTTGGGGACCCCTGGTGTAAATGGCCAGTGAAAGTGGACAGCACCTTGTAGTAAACCGAAGGGGCTACTTCACCATGCTCCGAATTGCCACAGTAACTAATTTCTGGCAGTCTTCAAGAGAGCAAGCGAGGAGTCGAGAACAAGCAACGACCACCATCACCCCTTCCTTTTTACTCGGATCCACTCGTTCATTCAATTTCAATGAAGTTTTATTTAAGAAAGTCACGAAATATAATTAAAACAAATTGAAGCGGGTGATGTTGCACGGGGGGGACAAATCTGAATCAGGGACAAGATTCGCCGCTGAAATGATGGATACTGCGAGACCCAGCACTCCCTGGTGTCGGCCTCAAACCCGCGGACTGACGGTAACCACAGCGCCCAGCCCCTATTCATGGTGGGGCAGCGTTCGCCCCCCGCCCCGCCCCGCCCGCCTGGTCTCACGGAAGCCGGTACCTGGCCCTGCAGGTTGTTGGCGGTCACCTGCACCAGCCGCAACGACCCTTTCCGCAGGGAAGCCATCGCACATCAACCCCGATTCCAAGGCCTCCGCCGCCGTATACCGGGAAAATCGCCTCACGGCGTCACCATGGCAGCTGCGTCCAGCTAATGACGTAACTACGTACGGGCCAACGTGTTGGAGTAGAGGGCGTTCCCCTTTCCCTCTCCCACTAACTTCAGGCAAATTGTTATCTTTAATTGCAACGCGATAATTTCGTTAAGTGTACTTCTTCAGCCCTTTTGAAGGGTCTCGACTGTCCAGTTACCTCCATAGATGCTGCCTAAGTTCCTCCAGCGTTTTATGTATTGCATCTGAGTTTCGATATTGCTGGCCATTTTAATTCTCCATCCCACTCTTACCGCTCAATCTGTGGTCTCCAGCACTACTACAAACAAGGCCTAAATCAAACTTGAGGAACAGCACCTCATCTTTCATCTGAACGCGTTGCAGTCTTCTTGACAATGTGCAATTGCCCGCCTCCAGTGAACTTACTTTCTATAAGTATCATAACTATTTTAAGTTATCCATCTGTGATGTTAGCTCAGCTGTTATCGTTCCATTAGTGCAGCGACTTCCCCAGTACACGGCGGCGGAGACCTCGGCATTTCACATTTTACACTTTTTTTGTCTTTATTTTCACTCTCCAAGAACAACTAATACCCAACCCACAGCAAACCTGGCGTCACCCCTTCACAGACATTATCTTCCACCTATGCATCTTTAGCTACCTTCTCTACAAATAATAGAAATTGTATTTCTATTCTTCCTCGTTCTGACCAAGCGTCTTCAGAATCAGATTTAATATAACCGGCATAATTTAACTTTAAGGCAGCAGTACAATGAAATACATGATAAATTAATATGGAGAAAAAAAACAGCTACATTCACTACATATATGTATATTAAAAAGTTAAAATAAACAGAAATAGTAAAATACTGTTCATGGGTTCACTGTCCATTCAGAAATTGGATGGTAGAGGGGAAGAAGTTGTTCCTGTGTGCCTTCAGGCTTCTGCGCCTCCTTCCCAACAGTAACAGTGTGAAGAGGGCATGTCCTGGGTGGTCCTTAATGATGGAACCTGGAATCTTAGCTCTACTTTTTCTACAGATGCTGCCTGATCTGCTGAGTTTTTCCCCTACAATTTTATACTTGGTTTGCCAAAATCCAAAAGTAGGTCACAAAAGCAAATAGACACAAAACTTGGCATGATAAAATCTGAGAATAGTAATAGACTTCAGGCAGACACAGACAGGCTGAGATGATGGACATCATGTAGCAGATGAAATTTAGCTGTGACAGAATGCTAAATTACATTTTGGAAAAAAAAATGAGAAGAGAGACTCTAAATGAATGGACAGAATTCTAAAAGGAGTATAAAATATCTGGGGTGTTCCTGTGTAGTTTATTGGAAGTGCCAGGGAAAATTAAGAAAGGGGTTAAGGAGGCATAAATCGTAAAGAGATCACCAGGATCCATCCAGAGAACTGTGTCCAGTTCAATGTGCCAAACTTAAAGAAGCAAGTGAAAGCATTGAAGAAATTTATTGAAATAATTCCTGGGATGAACGTGGACTGACGGCAGGGGTGGCAACCTAAAATGAAACAGAAAACCTACAGCAAAATACAGGCCCTTAGGCCCGCAATGCTGTGCCGAACATGTACTTACCTTAGAAATTACCTAGGGTTACCCATAGCCCTCTATTTTTTTCAGGCTCTTAAAAGACCCTATTGTATCTGCCTCCACCACCGTCGCTGGCAGCCAATTTCACACACTCACCCCCGACATCTTCTCGGTACCTACTTCCAAAATGGTGCCATATAATTACTGTATTTTCCAATAAAAGAACCTTTCCAATGAACATTGGAACTAAAGTTATTACACGATGTATTCACCCAGAAATCATTGAGAATTATTTCTTTGTAAGGAATTATAAATATTAGGTTAAGTGAGAATTTTTTTTTTTGGTAGTCCAATCAAGCACTCTTAAATACACATTCCCAGCTGTATTCTCAATATGAAATATGATCTCTTAGGTGTGATATCAGGGGCTATAGTTGGTGTTCTTAAGGTACAAGAAACAAGGTAATGAAGTAACCCCAATGAATACCAAACTATGTCAGAAGCATTACTGATACCATTTGCCAGAGTGAAAACCAGATCCCATAACACCACCCTCCCCCAGTGAAGACAAGGTCTCCTTTCCACCAAAAGTCCATTATAGAGGCAGCAGAGTCAACTACCGGGCCATGAGGAAACGATATGAGTCAGCTGCACCTTTCCTCATTCCCTGTCACGCACTGTTGAACTTGAACATAGGGTTGCCAACTGTTCCGTATTAGCTGGGACATCCCGAATATTGGGCTAAATTGATTTGTCCCATACGGGACCGCCCTTGTCCCATATTTCCCCACTAAGGTACAGCGTTCCTATGAAACCTTTCGTGCCAAAATGGCGTAAAGCGAAGAAGCAATTACCATTAATTTATATGGGAAACATTTTTGAGCGTTCCCAGACCCAGAAAATAACCTAACAAATCATACCAAATAACACATAAAAGTGAAAATAAATAACACTAACATATAGTAAAAGCAGGAATGATATAATAAATACACAGCCTATATAAAGTAGAAATAATGTATGTACAGTACAGTCAGGAAGATGAAGGCAAAACTGATTTGTGGGGGGAAAAATCGGCACGTACGTGCATGCACACACAGGTGCCCGTGCAAGGCTTCATGGTCATGGTAGTCTTTCCTGGGGTAAAGTGTCCCGGGAATTGACTGTTACTTTTGTCCCTTATTTGGGAGTGAGAAAGTTGGCAACCCTAACTGTAAAAGACACGTTGAAGTGAGTTAAACCCTACTTGAAAACCCCGCCCTCCCTGTCGGCCGGTCCGCAAGAATATTGTCAATATTAAACCGGTCCACAGTGCAAAAAAGGTTGGGGACCCCTGGATTAAAGGCCAAAAGAGTTTCATGGAATGCAGAAAGCCATTCTATGTGCCTGTACTTTCCACCTGAATGAGCCATCAAATTAGATTGACAGTCCTCCTACATACTGTATGGGGCACTGGAGATTTGTCACCTGGTGAATCTGCTTATAACCACCCTTCTAGGCAAATATTCCAGATCCTAAACGGCAGTTAGTTTCTTTCTTTTTGGCACCCTCAAAATCCTTCTGACATTTTAAACAGGGCGCAACATTCGGAAGACTAAGAACAGTATCTGAGGAGAAATATCACTGCTTTTCTTAGTTTCCACAGATAATTGAAATTCATGCCTACTACGCACCCCCCACCCCCATACTTTGCTTTGAGCAGATTAACAGTATCATTGGTTGACTATCCCACTCTAACATGCAGTAAGAGTGGTGCAAGTACGAGTTGCAATAACTACAAACAAATACACAGTCAGACATGATATAGAATAGCAAAAGTTCAGATGCTGATCAAAAGGTCACAAGTATTGGAAAAATTAATATAGAAAGAACAGTTAAACTAACGTTAAGTGCAAGTCCTTTCCTAAAAGAAGCTTTGAAGCTGTGTATCCAAAATGCTGTTTCTTTCACGTGCAGATTAATCTGATGAGCATAATACAAATACCTGTAGGCAAACAAAAAGTGCACAGTCCATGACAACAAAATCCAACGCTTTATTAGCACAGTTCTTGTACTGATGGAACGGTATGCCTGAAGTCAGTTGCTGAAAGGCATTTCTTAGTCATCCACACAGCGTGTTTGTGCAATGAAAGTCCTGAGGTTTTGATACAGAATGCACAGCTGAGAGAAAAAATAAATCACTTGGTGTGTTTGGAGTGATAAATGAAAAACATACAGATCACTGTAACTGAATATGATTCAAATAGTAACAATCAGCAGGAAAAAGACAAAAATATTTTATAGTTTATAATTCCAAGTCTTAATATGGCTAGAGTTTTGTTCGCAGTACCTCCACAAATAGATTTGTGACATCATCTCCCCAGTGCTGCTATTAGCCCCTTGATGGAGCTATCCAGTTCAATCTTATTTTTCATTCTCCTTCCCGCCCCCCCCCCCCCCATGTTGCTTTGAATTTTTCATTGGTTAATCTAATTCTCTTAAATACCGTGACGGATTCATCTTTCAGTAAAACTACCCAACAGGCACTTGTTTGCATGACTAACTCCTAATCACACACTATACTATGTATGTTATTCCTGTTACAAACACATTAACCTAAAGTTTATTTACTGTCCTAATTGTTTGTTTGCAAAGTTCATCACCAAAAAAAATTAAAGTATCTAGCAGACCAGCTCAAAACTAGAACAGCTTTCCTCCCACGAAGACAAAAAACTGATATAAATCAAACTCCAGAAGCGACTTTCCTTTAAATCATTCCATTGTTTGTCCCTAAATCACAAGCATAGGTAAACTTTAAATTCAGTCTGTGCACATGATTTTTAACAATAAGTTTGAGAAAATCTATTTTGAACATTAGACTTTTTCAGCCAGACAAGTTAGATTTTTTTTGAAACAGATGATTTGTTCATTTGACAGAAATTCTGTTTAAGAGTGAAAAATATTCTAGGAACGCAGGGTATCTGTCACCCAAAAATACAGACATTAACTTTTTTAAAAAAAAAATCTTACTTGAAATCTATAAATGATTTAAATCAGTTCATATCTTGCACATAAAAATCAAGGTTTTAGAGCAGCATTTCAGTTCCTGTGTACCACGTAATGGAGCCAAAGCAATAGCTTTCTGTAAAAATGAAAATGTGCCTTGCATGGTTGTTTTGCAAAGTTGATTATTTCAGTTTCCTCACAGCCATTGTCAACGTTCCAGGAACTTCTCTGTGAATATGGGTTATTTCCCTAAAGAAAGAATGACAACAGTACAAATTATAATCAAGTAATATATTAGATATAAAAAAACATACCCACTCAATCTTAATATTTTTGAACTCTGCCTCAGCCAGGAAGTAATAAAGCTTATGTCCATGGCCTCCTCTTGTGCCACCCTCAGGGTTGGAGAACAACACCTTATATACTGTTCGATGGCATAAATATTGATTTCTCCCTCCGATAAAAAAACTCACCCCTCCCCCTTCTATTCACCGTTCCGGCCTCTTCCCTCTTACCTGCCTATCACCTCCCCGGTGCCCGTTCTCCTTCCCTTTGTCCGATGGTCCACTTCCCTCTCCTACCATATTCCATCTTCTCCTGCCTTTTACCTTTCCCAACCACCTGACTTCACCCATCCTCCTTCTCCTCCCCTACCTTTTTATTCTGGTGACTTCCCCCTTCCTTTCTAGTCCTGAAAAAGGGTCTCTGCACAAAATGTGGACTATCTTGTTCATTTCCATTGATGCTGCCTGACTTGCTGAGTTCCTCCAGCATTTTGAGTGTGAAGTCTTTGAATTTCCAGCATTGCAGACTTTCTCACATCTATAAAACTTCACTGCTGTTTGTAATGTGTTACATGAATACTAAATCTGTCAAATTAATCCATTGCCGAACCAGCAACATTTCAATATGAAATGCAATAAATGTCAGCGATTACAGCAAAATGAATCCTTACCACAGAAAATGTTTCAAATATACCAAATACTGGAAACTTATCTTCATTAGTTGGTAAATAAATTATAAGAGCAGGGGAGTAAAGGCACATCTTTATGAAACACTGGAGAGTGATGTGTAGTATAGTCACTGCACTATAGGAAAGAGGTGATTGCACCAAAGAGGAGATTCACCTGGATGTTGTCTGGTTTGGAGCATTTCACTTATGAACAGAGAATGGATAGGTTTGGTTTCTTTTCCGTGGAGTAGAGGTAACTTGGGAGAACTTGATCGAGGTATGCTAGATTATAGATAGAGGGGGGAAATATTTAAAGGGGACCTGGGGAGCAAGTTTTTCCCACAAAGTGCCAGAGGAAGTGGTAAAGGTAAAGGTGGGTGCGATTCCAACATTTAAAAGACATTTGAATAAGTATCTGGAAAGGAAAAGTTTAGAGGGATTTGGGTCAAATGCAGGCAAATTGGACTGGCTCAGGGAGGCACATTGGTCAGCATAAATGATTTGGGCCCAAAGGCCTGTTTCCATGATGTATAACTCTACAGTATGTAGTAGGAACAGATCGCCACAGTGAATGTATCTAAAATTAGAGGGCATAGGTTTAAACTAAGGATAGGAGGTTTAGAGGGCACTCCGAATTTTTTCCCACCGAAGGATGAGAACCTGAAATGCACTGCCTCAGAGTGGTGGTGACAGAGACACTCATAACATTCCAAGAGTTTCGAGAAAACCATGGACTTTTTATTCTCCTCCCATCTGACAGGCGCTACAGGAGCCTCCACTCCCACACCAGCAGGCACAGGAAGAGCTTCTTCCCTGAGGCTGTGACCCTGCTGAACCTCACATAACAGCGCTAAGCAGTATTGCACCCATATTGGACTGTCTCAGTGCTTTTATATTTGTATGCTGTAGCACTTACTTTTAATTCACAGTTATTTTGCAAATAACACTATTCTTTTGCACTTCTGGTTAGATGCTAATTGCATTTCATTGGCTTTATATCTGTTCTCGGCACAATGACAATAAAGTTGAATCTAATCTAATCTAAAAAGCATCGACTACCAACACGTGGGTAGCTACTGACCAAGAGATGGTAAATCGGATTATTAAAGGTGGGTACTCAATGATCAGCATGGAATTGGTTGGTCAGAGGGCAGGTCACTGTGCTTTATGACTTGAGGAAAAAGCTTTTTGACTCGGGAAGTGGCAGAGCGTTTAAATTTTCCACCCCAAAGATTTATACAGTACTCAGTCACAGACCTGGGGTGGATAGAGGGAATTAATGGATTATGAAGATAATGTTGGAAACCTCTGCTGAAGTAACATGTCTCATCATGATCTTGATGAGCCGCACAGCAGGGTCAAGTGACAAAGTGGCCTACTAATAACTCTTACCGACATTGACAAAATCGCTTCCCAGAACACACTTCTTTTCAGTAGTTGCAAGCCTGCTTGCCAAACGGTAAATATAACTATGGCAGGGTTATAATATTAACTGTAGAAATCGGTAGAGTCCCTACGATAAATTACAGAATGTCACAGTATAGGAAGAGCCTGTGAACACAAATATAAAACCCAAATGGAACTGCTCACATGAAACAGAGACCCATGCTGAGCATAGAGTTTCGTTAACCTTCCTCTTAAGCCAAGTCCAGCTTCTTTTGCGTCTCGATCAGCTTCGACTGCAGCCGCTTCTTCCTCCAGTCTAGGAATCTCCTTCTCAGGATGTTAGCCTGCCAGCCAACGATGAACCCCGAGGTAAAGGACAAGACGACCGCCAGCTGTAACGTCCTCTCCGTCACTTCAGCCATCTTCCGCCTGGGAACACGCCAAATGCGCAGGCGCTACCGAGGCCACGCCTCCACGGCCGCCGCTCCCAAGTTCTCCCTTTCGCGGTTCTCCTGAAAGTGCAGCAAAAGCTCTTGTGACTGCGAAAATACAAACCTGGTTGATCGTTTCCGGGCATGGTGCATAATATATTATTGGCCTGCTTATTTCATGAATTGAATTTGACAAAGAAAAAAAGCATTATATTTACACATACTGTAGCTTTATTCAAGTCTATACACTCAATGGCCACTTTATTAGGTACACCTGTGCACCTGTTCGTTAATGCAAATATCTGATCGGCCAATCATGTGGCATCAACTCAATGCATAAAAGCATGCAAACATGGTCAAGAGGTTCAGTTGTTGTTCAGACCAAACATCAGAATGGGGTGATATCCCTGGCTTTGACCATGTTGATGCCAGGGATGGTTTGAGTGGTACTAGGGTATTTGCGTCCTGGACGATTGTGTCCTGGTCATTAGAGTCCCTGGACATTTGCGTCCTTTTTTTTTGGGCTCCCGGTTATTTGCATCCCACTATATGTAACTATTACTGGGTAACAAACCCCGTGTTATATTTGCTAAGCCTCTTATCTCAGCTCAAAAAGCAACCATCTAATCCATTAGGGTAATTGTAGGCAGATGAGGGGTGCCTCATTTACGACTGAGTTACTTATAAACAACCCCCCCATGTGTTTCCTATTACAATTTGGCTTTAAATTTACCTTTTTTCAGAAACTAAGCTATGTCACAGTTCTTGAAATCAAGCAAAAGTGAAAACATACATGATGATGGAAATGATATCTATCACTATCATAAGGAAAATGCTGTGGGCACAAAAGCTTACTGGAGTTGTGTGGTACGATCCAGCAAAGCAAGAGTTCATACCGAGAGCAATGTAATTACAAAACGAATTAATGAGCATAACCATGGTTCTACGCTGCTGCAATTAGAACAAAAGAATCGATTTTAGAGTTGAAAGAAACTGCGATATCCTCACAAGAACCAACAAAACATCTCATTGGAACAACTTTGTCAAAACATGATGAATTTTCAATGGCAGAAATGCCCTGTCTCAGCAATGAGGAGAAATGTTCATCGTTGGAGACAGAAAGCACAAAGTGCTCCATCTATACCAAACCAAAGATGTAATTCCAAAATACCAGAAGAATATTGTATTCTCCCCACTGGACTAAGGTTTCTTGCAATTGATACTAGCATAAATGATGAAAATAGAATGCTCATCTTTGCTTCTGAAGAGGATTTGGATGACTTGACACAATTTCAGAATTGGGCAGCAGATGGCACTTTTAAAATTTGCCCACAAATCTATTATCAATTGCACTGCATCCATGTCCAACATTCAGTATTCCCCATGTTTTTGCTCCTACCCCATAAGACTAAAGAAACATATGACTGTCTATTCACTCTTTTGTTACAGACTTGCCCTCAACTTAATCCCAATTTAATTCTGGCCGATTTTGAACTAGGAGCAAGAAAGAGTATAGCAGAAACATATCCTAATGCAACAATAAGTTCGTGTATTTTCCATTTGTCAAAATTCATCTTTAAGAAAATATGCGACCTCGGTTTAAGACAACGGTATAACGAATTCAATTTAAAAATTAGATGTTTCTCTGCATTAGCTTTCCTTCCAGTAAATGATGTGGTAGCAAGCTTTTTGGATCTGAGTGAAGATCATGACTTACCTCCTGAATTCATCGCATACTTTGAAGTTAAATACATTGGCCAAGCAAGAGGTAGAAGTGGGCATAGGATTGCAGCAATCTTTTCCGTTGCATCTTGGAATGTTCATGATCGTACAATGAACAACTTGCCTAGATCTAACAACAGTTTAGAGGGGTGGCATAATGCTATCCAAAATTCAATTACTTGTCAACACCCCTCTGTTTGGAAATTAATTGATGCATTGAAGAAAGACGAAGCTATGGCCACAAAGAAGAAAATTGACTACCAAAGAGGGATTATTGTCCAACCAGGAAATAAGAATATCAGTAAGCGCCTTCAATCATTAATTGCACGTTACAATCCCTAGGACAAATTAAGTTTCTTACAAGGGGTTGCCCAGAACCTGCAGACTTCTTAAGTTTGGACTTATAAATTAAATTTTTAATCAATAAAATGCATGCTACAATCCCTTTTTTAATTAATAAAACTGTTTTTGATTTTAAAAATTACATGAATATGTACAATTATATCTTTTATGAAATATACATATATTGGGACAGAAATCTAATATGAGATATACATATATAGGGCCACAAATGTCTGGGACAGAAAATAACCGGATGCAAATGTCCAGGAATGCCAATGACCGGGACGCATTTGACCAGGACACAGTAGTCGAGGACACAATTGTCCTATCACCGGTTTGAGAATGTCTGAAACTGCTGACCTCCTGGGATTTGCACTCACAACAGTCTCTAGAGTTTACAGAGGATGGTGCCAAAAAAAACATCCACTGAATGGCAGTTCTGTGGGCAAAAATGCCTCGTTAATGAGAGGTCAGAGGAGAATGACCAGACTAGTTCAAACCGACTGAAAAGTGACAGTAACTTGAATAATCATGCATTGGAACAGTGGTGTGCAGAACAGCACCTCTGAATGCGCAACATGTCAAACCTTGAAGTGGGTGGGAAGACCACGAACATACAGAAATACACTCAGTGGGCTCTTTATTCGGTACAGGGGGCCCAAATGAAGTGGCCACTGAGTGTACTTAGTGGTTGTTACTTTTTTTCACTTCCCAAACCAAAAATTTTCCAATTAAACTGCTAATTAAAAAGAAATCAATAGTGAGATGTACAATTCAATTCCATCTTGACATTGAGTTTAATATTCTTGGACAGGCATTAGTGTATTTAGCCCTGATTTATCTACACCGTGTCCATTAGTTCCTCAACTAAAATATTCTCTCTTAATTCTGAGCAGAGGTTTTCCAGGCAGGACTATCCTTAGGAGAACATTCCTGGCAAGGTTACCATAATCCAGGACATGCCCTTTTCTCACTGTTACCATTGGGAAGGAGGTACCGAAGCCTGAAGGCATACACTCAGGGATTCAGGAACAACTTCTTCCCCTCTGTCATCTGATTCCTAAATGGACATTGAACCCGTGAACACTACCCCTCTTTTTTAATATATATTATTTCCATTTTTGCATGATTTCTAATCTATTCAATATACATACACTGTGATTGATTTACTTTATTTTTTTCCTCGATATTATGTGTTGCAAATTTCACGGCACGTGCTGGTGATAATAAACCAGATTCTGATTCTGATGTAGATGGACAAACTTGAGTTGTTTTCTTTGGAGCGGCAGAAGCTGAGGGGAGATCTGATAGAGGTTTATAAGATTATGAGAGGCCTAGACAGATAGAGTAGACAGGGAGTACACGTTTCCCAGGTTGAAATGTTTAATACCAGAGGGCATGCATTGAAGTTGAGAGGCGGTAGGTTCAAAGGTGATGTGAAGGGTAAGTTTTTTACTTAGGGAATGGTGGATATTCGGAATGCACTGCCTGGTATGGTGATAGAGGCAAGTACATTAGACACTTTTAAGAGACATCGAGATAGGCCATGAATGTGAAGAAGATGGAAGGTTATGGATATTGTGTTGGGAGGTGGGATTAGTCTTGGGGTGTTTTTGATCTATTTTTTAGCTGGTTTGGCACAACACTGTGGGTTGAAGGACCTGTTCCTGTGCTGTACTGTTCTACGTTCTATGTTCTAATCATTTAGTCCACTTACAGTACGTCAATGATTCCGGGATTGAACAGCTTGTCATTGGAAGAGCAATTGATGGCTCTGGGACTGTATTCACTGGAATTCAGAAAAAATGAGGGTTGACCTATCGAGCATTGAAAGGCCTCAATAGAGTGGATGTGGAGGGGATGTTTCCAATAATGGGAGAGTCTAATACCAGAGGACACAGCATCAGAATAGAGGGGCATCCTTTTAGAACAGAGATAAGGAAGAATTTCTTTAGCCAGAGAGTGATGAATCGGTGGAATCTGTTGCCACAGGCCAATTTTCTATGCACATTTAAGGAAGCGGTTCATAGATCCTTGATTGGTCAGGGCATGAAGGGATATTGTATATCGTCTCTCACTATTGCTCTGATCTCATCTTTAATTAAGAACGCTACCCCACCTCCCTTACCATCCTGCCTTTCCTTCCGTATTACCTGATATTCTTGGATATTTAATTCCCAATCCTGTCCAACCTGCAACCATGTTTCTGTAATGGCCACTAAATCATACCCCTTTGTACTGATTTGCGCCACAAGTTCACTGACCTTGTTATGAAAACTATGGGCATTCAGATAAAGTACTCTTACACTCATTGTGCCTTTAAAATCTCATAATCTTTATCTCTTATGCACTTGACTTTTCTGCACTCCACCCTTACTTTTCTCTTTTTTAACTTTTGCTTTTACTTTAGCTTTATCCACACTTTTCTCTTTTACTTTATCCATACTTCTCCAATCTGTTGACCCCCCCCCCCCCGCTATTTAGTTTAAAACCCTATCCACAACCCTAGCTATGTAATTCAACAGGATCCAGGTCACATCATGGTTTCGGTGGAGCCTGTCCCAGTGGAACAGCTCCCTCCTTCCCCAATACTGGTGCCAGTTTCCCATAAATTCAAGCCCACTTCTCTCACACTAATCCTTGAGCCATGCATCTAACTGTCTAATCTTCTTAACCTTGTGCCAACTTGCACGTGGTTTAGGTAGTAATCCAGAGGTTACCACCTTTTTGGTTCTGGTTTTTAATTTAGTCCCTAGCTGCTCAAATTCCCTCAACAGAACCTCTTTCCTCATTCTGCCTACTTCATTGACACCCACATGGACCATGACAACTGGATCTTCCCCCCCCCCAACTGCAAATTCCTCTGAAGGTCAGATAAGATGTCCTGAATCTGGGCACCAGGCAGGCAACACAGCCTATCCTCGTAACAGAGAACTCTGTCTATTCCCCTGACTATACTATCCCCAATTACCACTACATTTCTCCCCCCACTCTTGAATGGCTCCCTGAATGAAGGTGCCACAGTTAGGTTGCTCATCCTTCTGTAGGGATGCTCAGCCCCCACTCTCATCCACATAGGGAGCAAGAATCTCAGACCTGTTGGACAAGCTCAAGGACTGAGACTCCTCCAGCACTGTCTCTTGGATCCCACTACCCACCTCACTCACAGTCACACCCTCCTGTCCCTGACCACAGACCACATTTGAGGCAGCTAATCTAATGGGTGTGACTACCTCCTGAAACAAAATGTCCAGGTAACTCTCCCCCTCCCTGATGTGCCACAACATTTGAAGCTCAGGTTCCAGGTCATCATCTTTGAGTCTGACTTCCTCGAGCAGCCGACACTTACTGCAGATGTGGTCACCAAGAACCACAGTGGGGTTCACCAGCTCCCACATCGTGCAGCTACAGCACATCACCTGATCCTGCATTTTCCTTGCTTTATTTAGTTAGTTGTCATTTGGTGACTTTTTTATTCAACCCCTACAAAAGCTTTACCCGCTACTCCACTGTGCCTCCTCACCAAAGCATTTGGAGCCAAAGTCGGTAGCTCCACTCTTTTCGCCGGTAAACTATACGGCCAAGGACTCTTAGTCCTGCCTTGTTAAGCCTACATCAACTTCACCACTATTCTAATTATCAGTTGGCTTTTTTTCCTTTGAAAAACATGATAAGCGCCTCTATTACCACTCGCACTAGCGAACTGCTTATGCAAAGGCGAAAAAGAAAACGGCCGCCTGAAGCAAGGGATAGGCCGGGAAAAAATTCCTCTGCGGCCACTGTAAGGCGACCAAACACAAGTTATAGTCATAGTCATAGTCATACTTTATTGATCCCGGGGGAAATTGGTTTTCATTACAGTTGCACCATAAATAATTAAATAGTAATAGAACCATAAATAGTTAAATAGTAATGTGTAAATTAAATTATGCCAGGAAATAAGTCCAGGACCAGCCTATTGGCTCAGGGTGTCTGACCCTCCAAGGGAGGAGTTGTAAAGTTTGATGGCCACAAGCAGGAATGACTTCATATGATGCTCTGTGTTGCATCTCGGTGGAATGAATCTCTGGCTGAAAGTACTCCAGTGCCCAACCAGTACGTTATGTAGTGGATGGGAGACATTGTCCAAGATGGCAGGCAACTTGGACAGCATCCTCTTTTCAGACATCACCGTCAGAGAGTCTAGTTCCATCCCCACAACATCACTGGCCTTACAAATGAGTTTGTTGATTCTGTTGGTGTCTGATACCCTCAGCCTGCTGCCCCAGCACACAACAGCAAACATGATCGCACTGGCCACCACAGACTCATAGAACATCCTCAGCATGGTCCAGCAGATGTTAAAGGACCTCAGTCTCCTCAGGAAATAGAGACGGCTCTGACCCTTCTTGTAGACAGCCTCAGTGTTCTTTGACCAGTCCAGTTTATTGTCAATTCATATCCCCAGGTATTTGTAATCCTCCACCATGTCCACACTGACCCCCTGGATGGAAATAGGGGTCACCAGTGCCTTAGCTCTCCTCAGGTCTACCACCAGCTCCTTAGTCTTTTTCACATTAACCTACAGATAATTCTGCTCACACCATGTGACAAAGTTTCCTACCGTAGCCCTGTAGTCAGCCTCATCTCCCTTGCTGATGCATCCAACTATAGCAGAGTCATCAGAAAACTATATAAGCAGCCGCATCCAAAATGTAAAATAGATTTTTAAAAATGCTAGAGGCCAAACAAACCAGACCTCTTTCTCATACTCACACTCTCCCAAACAGCACGCACTGTTGGACCTGAGCCTGCTACACTGGCTCAACCTGGAATATTGTGTACAGTTTCGGTCTCCATATTGTGTTAGGGATGTGAAGGCACTGGAGAGAGTCCAGAGAAGGGTGACTAGAATCATTCCAATCTGCAGGGTATGAGCTATGATGAAGGATTGGAAGAATTAAATCTTTTTAGCCTAAGTAGATGTAGAATGAGAGGAGATAATGATAGAGGTGTTCAAAATCATTATGGGTATAAGTAAAGTGGATGCCAGCTGCTACTTCAAAGCTAATCCATCATCAAGGACATAGGGCCATAGGTGGAGACTGGTTAGGGGGAGATTTCAACTAACATCAGGATGGATTTCTTTACACAGTGAATTGTGGACACATGGAGCAAACTATTGAGTTGTGTAGTTGGAAGTAGTTACTTAGAGATTTCCAAATCTAAACTCGATAGTTATTTCAACACACTATTTGATTAGGAATTTGGCAAGCTTTGTTGGGATGAATGGCCTTTTCTCAGCAAAAGCTTTCTAATGTTCTAATGTCCTCAGTATTCCAGATTATGCAGTGTTTATAAAGAACAAGCCAAAAGGGAAAAATGAAAGATAGTGTATCTGGATTTTAGCAAGGCATTCAACAAGGCTCCCGTGTTAGGCTTGTTCAGAAAGTCAGAAGGAATTGGATCCAGGGAAAATTAACTGCAATTAATTTGGAATTAGCTTGCCAACAGAAGGCAGAAGATGGTAGTAGATGGAGGGTATTCTGCCTGAAGTTCCATGACTAGTGGTTTTCCACGGGGATCTCCTCTGTTACCCCTGCTCTTTACAATTTCTTTATACGTGACTTAGATGAGGAAGAGGGATGCTGGCTTAGTAAATTTGCAGATGTTGCTGATAATGTAGGCTGTTGTAAGCTACAAGAGGACATTGATAGGATGTAGAGCTGGCCTGAGAAGTGGCAGATGGAGTTCAATCCAGAAAAAAGTGAAATGATAAACTTTGGAAGATCAAACTGGAAGGCAAAGTACAAGGTTAACAGCAAGATTCTTAGCAGTGTGGAGGAATAGAGGGATATTGGGGTCCACATCTGTAGATCCCTCAAAGCTGCCACATAAGTTGATGTGGTGTGTTGACCTTCATTAGTCAGGGGACTGAGTTAAAGAGCTGTGAAGTAATGTTGCAGTTCTATAAAACTCTGGCTAGACCAGACTGGGGGTATTATGTTCAGTTCTGATTGCCTTTTGATAGGAAGCATGTGGAAGCTTTAGAGAGGGTGCGGATGAGACTTAGCAGGATGCTGTGTGGATTAAAGAGCATGTCTTTTGAAGATAGGTTGAACAAGCTAGGACTTTTCCCTTTAGAGTGAAGGAAGCTAACTGTGTATAAGATGATAAAAGGCAAAATAGAGTGGACAGCCCGATTCTTCTTTCCATGGTGGCAATGGCTAATTTGAGAGAACATTCTTTTAAGATGATTGAAGGAAAGTATAGGAAATGTCAGAGGTAGCTTGTTTTTCTTTTTACACGGGGAGTGACAAGTGCATGGAACACACAGCTGGGATGGTGATGGAGGCAGATACATGAGTGACATTTAAGCTACTCTTAGGCAAGCACATGGATGAAAGGAAAATGGAGGGCCATGTGGAAGAGAAGGGTTAAATTAAAATTGGAGTGGGCTAAAGTGGGCTCAGCCTGTGCTGAGCCTGTACTGTTTGATATCCTATTAGATAGGGTAGTGTTGCTACTCAAAGACGATACCAGACTGGCATTGACTAGGAGCAGTAGATAGTGTGAAATCATGAGCAGCATGGAATGAAGACAAGGGAGGGAGTAGCCTATAGTTGCTTGTGATAAGATGGAGCAGAAATAGTTAAATATCTAGGCTTTGTTTGAAAGGAACTGCAATTGTCATAGAGGATTTTAAGCTACATATTGATTGGTTTAACAAAACTGGCGAGGGTATCATAAAAGAAATAAAGCTCAGAGTAGCACATTACAGAAACCTCTCAGGAACTGGCTACTTTATAATTGGCCATGTGTAATGAGGAAGGATTGACAGGAGATTTTCTGGTTTTCTCCAGGAGACAGTGATCACAAAGAAGATGTAGTTCAGGACCAAGACCACTGTCTTCATCTTCATTAAGGACAATGAAGATGGAGTTGGTGAGGATGATCAAGGGAAATAAACTAATTGACAGGTAACACACACAAGGTGCTGGACTGTACTCTTCCTCATAGACATTGCCTGGTCTGATGAGTTCCTCCAACATTTTGTGTATGATGCTTGGATTTCCAGTACGTGCAGGTTTCCTCGTGTTTGTAATTGACAGGTAAATAGATGTACAGTCTCAGGTAATCAAATAGCTGGCCTATTAGGCTCAGTGGGAATTTATCCCAATTAGAAGGAAGAATTCCGTGAGAAGGAAGCACAATAAAGGGATTTGGGAGTCCTTTTACAGGATTCCCTTAAGGTTAATTTGCAGGCTGAGTAGGTAGTAAGGAAGGTAAATGCAATGTTAGCTTTCATTTCCAAAGGACTAGAAAATAAAAACAAGGATGAAATGCTAAGGCTTTATAAGGCACTGGTCATACCACATTTGGGAGTACTGTAAGCCATTTTGGGCCTCTTATCTAAGAAAGGATGTGCTGACATTGGAGATGTTCCACAGGAGGTTTACAAGAATGATCTCAGGACTGAAAAGATTAATTTGTGAGGAGTGCTGGATGGCTCTGGGCCCATTCTCATTGTGGAGTTTAGAAGAACAGAAGGACATCCTTTTATAACAGAGATGAGGAGGAATTTCTACAGCAAGAGGATGATGAATCTCTGGAATTCATTGCCACTGACAATGAGGTTGATCAATTCTTGATTAATAAGGTTGTCAAAGATCACAGGGAGAAGCCAAAGGAATGGGGTTGAGAGGAAAAATAAATCAGGCATGATTGAATGGCAGAGCAAACTCGATAGGCCAAATGGATGGATTCTGTTCCTATATCTTATGGTCTTAACAAAGGATGTCAAGGATAATATTAAATTGAAATGTGAGGTATAAAAGGTGGCAAGGGTTGGTGGTAACCAAGAGGACTAGAATATTTTAGGATCCATCAGTGAAAGAATTAAAAACATATAAAAATGGGCAAAGTTGATTTTGAGAGAAAACTTGTGTGCAATATCAAAAAAGGCTGTAAGAGGTTCTATGAATATAGAAATGGGAAGAAGGCAGTGATGCTAAGCATATAACAAGTCTGATTAACTAATAACAGTAAACAAAGAAATGGAAGATTTGTTTAATCAATTCCTTACACCAGTCATCACCATCCCCAGGAATTCTTCAGTCATGATTACCAAGTTTTTCTTCCCAAATTACAGATTATGAATTAAGTTTCAATCCACAGCAGCTATGGTGGGATTTTTACCCAGTTCTCTGGATTGTTAGCACAGTGTTCTGGATTACCTGTCTGATCATTAACCACCATGCCACCAACACCATCTCCACATGCTTCCACTGCAGAGACTTGAGGTAGTTGCTTCCTTTCATTATAACCTTTCTCCATTTTGATCCATCAACAGCCAAGAATTCTGATGAGATGAGAGAGTACTTTCCAAATCTTTTAAGGATACTGTTAGAATTTGAATGATAAGGGAGATTGGATAGGCTAGAGCAAAGGAGATCGAGTGGTGACATGATAGAAGTACATAAAATCATGAGTGGCACTGATAAGGCCATGGTAGAGATATCTAAAACTAGAGGGCATGGGTTTAAAGTGGGTGTAAGAGGATCTCAGAGCTTTTTTTCCATAGAGTAGTTGGTATCTGGAATGAGCTTTCAGAGGAGGTGGTGAGGCATAAACAGTAACAACATTTAAGAGGCAGCTGAACAGATACTTGAAAGAGCAAGGTATAGAGCAGGAGATCCCAATCTTTTTTATGTCATGAATCCCTACTATTACGGAGGGGGTCCATGGATCCCAGGTTGGGAACCACAGGTATATAAGGATATAGAATTAATGTAAGTATGGGATTAACAAAGACAAGACGTTTAACATGGGTACAGTGAGCCAAAGGTCCTGTTTCTGTGCTATACAATATAAAGTTACGAAATGCAGACAGTTGTGAACATAGCTCAGCACATCACAGAAACCAGACTCCCCTTCATAGACACTGACTATACCTCTTGCTAGCTCGGTAAAGTAGCCAACATAATCAGAAACCCCAGACATTCTCTCTTTACCTCCTCCCATCAGGCAGAAGATACAAAAGCCTGAAAGCATGTACCACCAGGCTGAACGAAAGTTTTTATCTTGCTGTTATATGACCATGAACAGTCATATAAGATGGTCTATTGACTACACAAATCTACCTCATCACAGCTTTTTACCTTAATGTCTACCTGCACCGCACTTTCTTTGTAATTGTAACACTTTATTCTGCATTCTGTCAATATTTTCCCTTGATCGCTTGGCACCAAAATAAACTTTTTTGTACAATTCATATTCCTACCTGTAAAAATTGTATATAATTTATGTTTATTCATGGTTTTTCCTTGTGAACGCTGCTTAAATGATGTATTGTGCCTGTGATGCTGCTGCCTGTACCTGCAGGTACTTGCGCATGTGACAATAAACACATGACTTGTAATGAAATGATCTGTATGGTCGTGTAAAACAAGTTTTCTCTGTACCTCACTATTTGTGACAATAGTAAACCCACTCACCAATTTACTGAAATGTAGTTATTTGTTCTTTTGGAAATCCCTTACCACGATAGAGCCTGAAGTACTTACTTATGGAGTATTGTGTCAGGTATTTAAACAACATGGCCACTGGTCGAGCTTTCTCAGAGTCTCAAAACTGGGTGGTCGAGAAGTGGATGCAGGCAGTGGAGTACTTCTCCGCCAATGAGTTTGAAGGATCTTGTGGATTAATTTTAGTGGTACCTTTCCAGTGCTTTGAGGGATCCACTCTAAGTTCTTCATTTCTTGAGAGCACTCAGGAATGTAGAAACAACTGCCGTCTGGTGGTCAACAAGCTTTCTTACCTACAACACTGATGAAGGTTATTCAACCCAATGGGTATAGCTTTGAACTCTGCCACTGACAGTCCCAAGCCTGGCTGCAAAAGGGGGAGGATTGAGCATGGGGCTGGTCAACTCCGTCCTGTAAAAAGCCGATGTTACAGAAATGCCAACAGAAGTTCCAAAGACCTCATCCCTGGGAGAGGAATGATACAACAAGGTGGGCTACACCTGGGGACAACTTGAAAGACCGGCCCAGAACTTCTTTTGAGCTACTGCTGGCAGCCCGTAAGTAAGTAAAGGTGGATGTTTGCTTCCAGCATTCCCTTTACCACACACACACACACACACAAACACACACACACACACACACACACACACACACACACACACACACACACACACACACACACAAACACACACAGTCCTGAATATGAAATTTCAATCTTTTCCTCAGACAGCCTTGGGCTGTGCCTACACACTGATCAAACTTGTCATTGTTGTCTGCCTTTGCTGCTTTTTCTACTGTCCATTATACCACTGGCATTTAGAGCAGCAGTGAAGGTCCTCCATCTCTGGTGACGTTCAAGACTTCGTTTGTTGTGTCAGTAGCTCGGTTTTCAGGTGGAGACTCACGAATACCATTGCACTCAGATGTAGAAGGATTCTTCATTGCTGTTTCTGTAACAACTGTGTTTTATCAGTCAGGGTTGTTAGCCCTGAACCTGGAGGACCAGTGGACCACTCTTAGTTTGGCCTCCACCCTTAGACATGGGTGACCCTACCAAAAGCCAAAGTATAAAGCCCTGAGTCCAGCCTACATAATTTTCCAGGTTATTGAGGCATGTAAGCATCCAAACCACAGTAAGGTTATGGTCCTCCTTGAGGCTTTGCTGCCTTACTGGGAAGTGATGATAGATAGATAGATACTTTATTGATCCCAAAAAAATTACATTGTCACAGTAGCATTACAAGTGCACAGATGTACAAATATTAAAAGAGAAGCAAGAAAGAATAAAAATAAGTTATCTCAAACAGTCTAATAGGAGAGGGGTCATTCCTTCCCCGGCTATGATCCACATTCTCACGTGTACCATTGTGGACCCTGATTTTCAAGGTAGTATTGATGTGCAGACTGGTGGACCAGCTTTGTCTGAGAATGTTTAATCTAAGTCCACCCTCACACATATTTCAACATTGACTTGAAGCAGTCTGCGTTTGAGCACATATTATCTCTGCAGTGTAGTTGAGTTGGGATGATCCTGATTCTGGAAATGAAATGATTATGACTGAACAGTCTTCCTTTTCATCCTGTAGGTTAACTCCATTTTATTGGCAGCTTACTTGAGGTGGAATGTAGTATTGCAGCAAGGAAGACTGAGAACAGGACCTTTGCCATAGCACTGTTTTGCTTGAATTGAGTCCCTGGGAGTTGGTCTATGATGGACCCATTGACTGGGGTCACAACATCACGTAGCAGATGTAGAGAGAGAATCAATTTCCAAGAACACCCAAATTTGAGAAAGAGTTCTCCACAATCATTCTTGGATGACAAGTCTAAGATTTGTACAAGATTGAAAAGGGCAACAAACAGTGCTTCACCCTTCAACGTTTTTGGATTTGTTACAGATTGACAATCGAGTCCATTGTACCTCAGGATGAAGGAAATCTGAACTGCTACTTTGGGAAGAACTCACAAAGTCTGAAAGAAGCTTTTGAAGAGGTAGTTATAACAATATTTCATGAGACAGTCAGCAGGAAAATTACACTCCTTATTACACTATTGTATTGGTCTCTACTTGAAGATGGCTGCGTATGTGACATCTCTGAAATTCTCTGATGTACTCTCCTCTTCTCAGAACAGACAGATGAGGTCATGGATTCATGCATAGCGTTCTTAGTGTGATGAGAGTCCTTGACGAGGATGGTTTGGACCTAAATGCTGGGGTATCCAAAGCAAGGTTCGAGACACGGTATCAAACTGGATCTGAGCACAAAACAAACACTAGACAATAATACTAGTAGGCTTACGATTTGAGCACCGAACTGCAGGTCAGGTGTTCCTTAGATATTCAATTTTTGGCACCCAAAACGTAATTACCAATTAGTGGGACAGTCCTCGACTCTTAAAGGGGCCATGCCAGCTTTCTGTACTCCGGCAAGTTAGATCCTGAAAGCTGGTGTAGTCAGCAGCATCTCCTAACAGGACCCCCTCCCCTATGGCCGACTCCTGATGGTCATGGCTGCTCAGAGAGGCGGTGATGGAAATCATGGATGAGAGCCAGATCCTAGACGTCTCTTTCAGGCACCCAGCCCATCTCCTCAGGTGCAAATCCTTCCCAGTCCATGAGGTATTGCCGAACACCCTGAACAGCTTGGGAGTCCAAAAGGGATCTCACTGTGAAGATCTGTCCCCTCTTGCTGAAGACTACCTCCAAGTCCTTGTAAATGGAAAGGATTTTGACCGGTTTGGGCATTGTTATCTCCTCCAGTTCTTCCTTCAAGGATGACTCCTGAGGCTTCTTGGGTGACAAGGGTGATTCAACAGACATCAGGCCCCTCCCTAGGTTCACAAAACTCATTCGTAGAAACAGTGGCCAAATCAGAGTCCATATCCTCATCTGTATCTTCAGGCAATGACAAAAAGGTTTTACAGAGGGATCTTACATGCCCCGCCCCGGAATAGGCTTCAAGGACTGGCGTAAAGGAGTCATTTCCTTCCTTGAGACCTGGCAGCAAGTTTCTCAGACTCCTCGGGCATCTCCTTGGGCCTCTCCTGACTACAGACTCCCTCTCTCTAGTTCTTGTGGGATCCCAACCAGATAGTGTCCAGACTTACACAGTCCCATTGGCTGGAACCGGCCTTTCTGCTCTTGAGGGCAGGACTAGGTCTCCAGAAGGTCTCAGGCTATGTCACACTGAAGGCTGCCCCCTTACTAGTTGTTGGTCACAGGAGAGTCTGGGGGTCAGAACACCACGCCATAAACAAACCCTTTTAAATGACTGGACCAAGGAATGATTCTCCCTTCCCTCCAGTCCAGGAATGGGGTTACGCTGGGACAGCCAAGGGTACCCAAGTATCAGGGCTATGAGCCGAGAGTCAATAATGTAGAAACTAACATCTTCCACATGATCCCCGATCCTCGTCTGTCAGGCCAGTATATTGCTGAACCTGCCTGGAATCCAGTGGGTGGCCATCCAAGACAGTTGCAAGCATGAACTAACTCAACTCTCACAGCAGCGTGTCAAACCAACTGGGGGTTTCTAAATCCAGAAAATCACCCTCTCCCCCCGAGTCCACAAAAGCCTTCACCTGCCCCTAGTTCTTACCCCAGGTGAACTCTGCCTTCAGCACAAAACCAGAATCAGTGGGATTGGGCATAGTGGCTGCTACCATCACATTCCTCCCAATACTGGATGGTTTTGACAATTCTCCAGGTGCCTGTGGCTTCGGACATTCAGCCCACAGGTAAGGTAACCTGCTTCCCCACAGTACGAGCAAAGACCCTGACTCCAAGGCTGGGACCTCTCATCGGCGAAGAGTCCAGTGCCACTGACATGCATGGGTTTGTCTGGATCTTGTACAGGCTATGGGCTGGTTTGAGGTTGAGGAGTGGAACTGCAAAGTGTAGGGACCGAGCTTGGACAGGCTCTCCTCGACCTCCTGAAGTGGTCCCACTTTCACTCCACCAGATCATTATCCAGATGGATGGACTGGTCAATCAGAACTTCTAAGTTCTCTGCTGGCTCTCCCAAGGTAAGAGCATCCTTCAGTTTTCCTTTGAGTCCATGGCAGTAAAGCGTGGCCAAGGCCTCCCCGTTCCAACAACTATCCTGTACCAAGGTCCGGAATTCAATAGCATAGTCGGCTGCTGACTGTCCCCCCCTGTCGAATCTTCATCAGGCAATCAGAGGCTCAGCTGGCTCTGGTGGGGTGATGAAGCACCTTCCTCACGATGGCCCTGAACTCCTCCAAATCTGAGTAGATCTCTGACCTGCATTCCCAATGCATGGTGGCCCAGACCAGGGCACTTCCAGTCGGAAGAGATAATGAAGGCCACTTGACCATGCTCTGAAGAGGACTGGGATGGGTGGAGTTCAACTACTACGGAACATTGGATGAGGAGGCTGTAGCAAGAACCCGGGTCACCGTCAAATCTCTCCAAAATTGGATGATGGACTGGCTCCCCAGAGTGACCGACAGCCTCACCCAAGCAACTTTGGCTTCCTCTCTGCAATAGTTGGCAAACAGCTACCTGAAGGTCGTGCATCTCCAGGCTATGTCTTGAAATTTTCTTGCTGTGCCTGGCCACAGCTGACAAGGGGCTCCGATACCCCGATGGTTCCGTGTTGGCTCCATCGTACTGTGATGAGGGTCCTCGATGAGGATGGTTTGGACCCAGATGCTGGGCTATCTGAAGCAAGGCTCGAGACACGGCATCAGACTGGATCTGAGCACAAAACAGACGCTAGACAGCATCACATGTAGGCTTATGATTGAACACCGAATCGCAGTTCAGCTGTTCTTTAAATACTCAATTCTTGGCACCCAAAACATGATTACCAATTAGCAGGATCATCCTGAACCCTTAAAGGGACTGTGCCAGCTATCCGTACTCTGGGTGTTAGAGTGTTCTAAATCCCGGAAGCTGGTGCGATTGGGAGCACCTCGTAACACTCAGCGCTTCAGAAGGGATGTCATCCATTCCAAAAGACTTCTTGAATCTCGCCTGTGGCTTGGACTTCCCAATTTCTTGCCAGACTGGAATAGTAGCAAAGACGGTCGCAGACAGGAGGCACAGACACTCAATTTAAAGAGTGGGGAAAAAACCCTCCACCATCAGATTTCTAAACTGTCCATGAACCGATGAACACTACATCACTATTCCTCCTTTGTACTATTTATTTATTGTAAGTTTTAGCAATTTTTATGTCTTGCACTTCATAACATATGTCAATGATAATAAACCTGATTCTGATTCTGAACTCATGTCAGGCAGCACATGTGGTGGCAGAGGGATAGTTGATGTTTGACGTCAAGACCTTGTACTGTATCAGGACACAGATAACCTGGACTGAAATATGGTTCAGATTAAGTACTCTGTCCATAACAAAGATGGTTAAGAGATCCAATAGAAGTGTTCAAAATGTTTTGAAAAGATAACTAATTTCAATTGGTTGGTGAATTGATAAATTTCAGACTATCGCTAAAGTAATGAAGAATGCAATTTTATTTATTTTCTTGATTGTTCAGACATTAAACATCCTCCTGTGCATAATTACAAAAGCAGAATCTAAAAATAGTTTTACAGTAGGTTTAAAATATGAAAAGCATATCTCTGTAGAGGGGAAACAGAATAAGAGAATCAGATTAAATGATGGTTCATTTGGAAAGCCAGTCCAAACACAGTGGTTCCAGTAGATCATTCACTGCTCTAAAGTTTTAAGATGCTTTTTGCCTGATATAATTATCCAAAGGTTTATGTAGTCAATACAAGTAAGTGACCCAATCTACTGATAAGGATGGAATAATGCCAGCAATATGAACAAAGGTTTAAAGTGAGCAATAAAAACTTGGGACGTTGTTTGAGAACTGCCTACTTTGGTCAAAGAACAGCAGAGGTTAGAGATCACTCATTACCTTGGTTTAATCTAATTAGCTATTTCAGAAATTTTAGCTCATGAGAGTAAATGACTTCAGGTATTCAATTATTCGATCATTTTGTTCCGTGTCACAATTTCTTACCCATTGCTCTTTTTATTTCAAATACTTCAGCTCTGCTGACAATACACAGTGTAGGACTTTATCACATGCCATTGGGGGGTCTATTTAGACCACATCTTTATATTGGTTTCTACCTTCAGGCTTTTCAGAAATATTTTAAAAAGCCATATGGTCATAGAGCATAGACACAGCTCCTTTAGCCCAACTGGATCATGCTGACAAAGGTTCCCATCTAAGCTAGCCTCATTTGACAAAGCCCTTCAATGGCTTTCAATCAGGGTTTCCCAGCCTTTAAAACACTTTGGAGCCTGACCACTAACAATGGGGCCCAGGTTGGGAACCCCTGTTTTAAAGAGTTTGGCACTTTCAAAAGTGGATATAAAATGAAAGTCTTCTTTTTTTCATTTCTGTACCTCATTAGAATTATGTTCTAAATTCAAGCTGCTTAAAAACTAAATGTCAAATCCTTTGTGCCTCATTCTAAGAGTGAGTGAGTGATCTATTGGAAGAGAAATTAAAGACACAACAGATAGTTATCTGGAGCAAAGAAAAAAGACTGGAGGAACTCTGCAGGTCAGGCAGCATCTGTAGAAGGTAATGCAACGTTTCAGGTCAAGACCCTTCATCTGGACAGCCAGTGTAAAGAGAAGAGGGGAAGGGGTGGAGCAAGACCTCAAAAGTAATGGGTGGATCCAGGTGAGAAAGGACAAGAAGATGGAGGAGGGAAAAGTGGAACTAGTGACAGAATTTTCATTGTTCTCTCTAAGAGGATACTTCTGCAAATGAGAGTTTACTGTTGACACCATTGTTGTTATCATTGACACTGCATGGGATCGTTTGAAGTGGAAAGCTATGATCGCCCAAGCGTGTAACAGAAGAAGTAGAAGAAGAAGAAGAAGACACCATTAGATGCTTTTCTATGTTTATGAGGGTGGGGGAGTTTTCCCTCTCACCAATGAGTGCTGACATTTGTGGATGCCTTCAAAGCTGTGCTTGATCCTATCCTCTCCTGGTATACATCCACATGGAGTTACGTAACCAGCAGCAGGAAAATCTAATTAAACCATGGATCACTCAAGCTATGTGCAGTATCCTGAATGAAATGAAGCAACTCAGCAATGAGCAGAGGTCATATCCATGCCATAAAGCACAAAGACAATGGATTTACATTAAAGGTGTTTGTAAGCAAGGAGTTTTGTTAACAAATATTTTTTTCTCTCTGTAGAGCTTCAGCCTCAATGGCTTTGGGAAGACACAGTAATGCTAACATAAATTGCTCAGTATTAAGGCAGTTGCTAGCAGAGTGCAACTCTGTGTCACAAGTGGCTAGTGGAAACAAATAGGCAACATTGAAGAAACTGTGTTTCCTCTGGTACAGAGTAATCCAAGTGATTTTGGAAGAGAGTACGTACAGTAACAAATTTTCTTAAGAAGAATCAATTTCAATTGGCCAATTATATTTAATTCTATCCTAAAATTTCACTGCCTTGCTGCAAGAGTAATAACAGCACAGTGGTTAAATGCTAGAGGGCAGAGTTCTGGTGCAATAATCCAGCAATGTTAATTCAATCCCATCATTACATTTGGTGATTTAAATTCAATTTAAGTGGCAACTTCTAAAAATTAACTCTAGTGACAAAAGCGATAAGAACAAAGTTCCAGAACTATAATTAAACAACCAGCTGGCTCGCCTCTATTTTTTTAAGGAAATAGATCTGCTGGTCTTTCAGTGAATCTGTGATCCTACCAATCTGTTTGGCCCTTAACCACCGTGCAGTTAAAGCGCAGTAAGCAATGGGCTCCGGTTGCCAGCAAGGCACATATCATGTGAATTAATGTGTTTTTGTGAAAACATTCCACCATCCTCCGCAAAATTCAAAAACCTTGTCTCACTGTTAACAGAGTTTTGTGAATAGGAAGTGTAATTTTATGTCTGAGATTGCATAATAAAAACCTATCAAAAGTATTAAGGAATTATGGTGTTTAGTCAACAATCAGGTGTGGTCTTAACAAACAAATTAACATTTAAAAAAATATCATCCCAAATTTCCTGGAAAATTATAACTCACAATAGCAAGAGCATCCTTGAATGCCTCCTATAACCCCCTGAAATTATGTAGTGTGCTTTATGACTGTTTGAAATATGTCAAAGAACCTTTACAGTAGGGGTTCCCAAACTGGGGTCTATGGACCCCTAGCTTAGTGATATTAGTCCAAGGCATAAAAAAGATTGGGAATTCCTGCTTTAAAGTGTATTCTCTGGTGTATGTTAGAAACTACAGCCAAAATGAGTTCTAACCATTCAGCAACAACTGGCAAATTTAAACTACATTCCTACTATGGAATGAAAATGAACATCAGTAAGTCATTAGAAACCCATATTGTTCTCACATTGGAAAAGGACATATCTGGGCCATATGTTCCCCCAGATCTGTTGAAGTGTGGTTGATTCTTAAATTCCCATGAAAAAAAATCATTCAGCAGCATCAAAGCGATATAGTAAAATATTCTGGGAATAAGAAATGTACACCACACAGTACTGAACCAAGAATGACAAAGTTATATTTAACCTGCCAATCCCCTCTTCGAGTATCAGAGAACAGAATGACAGAATGCTTCCGAAAAAGTAAAAATCCATTAAAAGTCAATATGCAAAGAGAACTTGGAGCTTTGGTGCACAGGCCAGACAAGAGGCCACGGAGTTCAAGTAAGCAAAGATTTTAGTTGAGTATATGCATTTTGGATTGTTTGAACAGGTTTTCTAAAAAGCTTCATTTATTTCAATCTGCCTCTGCTACATGTTTATCAATCATAAAACAGCAAATACATGTAAGTAAGCCACAGGACTCATCCTTCTCCCTTAAAAACATCCATAATTAATGTTACTTATTCATTCATCAATGATAATCTCCGCTCAAAATAATCACAGCAAGCTAGAGAATGTTTTAGAAGATTTTCATAAATTTGAACACACACCCTCAAAAAAGTTTACTGCCCCTGCACAAACAAACTGACTGCAGTACTATAGACCTGTATGACAGAATTAGCTAGATCTCCAACTGCACTGGTTCAGTAAAAACTATTATCTATACAATAATGTGGGAAAAAATGCCCAGTAATATAATTCATGATCAATCAGTTCTTAATTTGAGAACAGCCTGTCAAGGAGGGGTGATTGGGTAATGAAATCGGGTTACAAGGGCTGAAAGTAGTTGAGATTCACTTGAAGTACATAATTGGTATGTCATGGTCCGCAGCTCAGTGCATTTCATTTCTGTACCAGTTACACTGCTCTTATTGGGAGTTGTTTCTTTCACAAGTTCTGCTTCTTCTGCTCTTTCAGTAGACTTCTTATATTCACTTAATTGTTTGTTGAGGGCCAGGACATGTAGTCTGCCCAATTCATTGATTGACAGTATTGTGAATAGAAAATGTAGTTTTAAATTGTAAATAGCTTAACAAAAATCTGTTAGAAGTATTAGCAGTTTATGGTGTTTTGATCACTAATCATCATGGTCTTAATGGATCATAGCAAGGAGAGTTAAATAGTCTTTCCATGTTCCTGTTCACAAAATTCAGTAAGTATCAAACCATCAAAATTACCACCATCACCTTACTCAAGATGATCCATAATCATCAGAAAAGTGCTGGAACAGGAGTTTCCAACCTTTTCTTATGCCACGGACCCTTGCCTTTTACCGAGAGGTCCAAGATCCCAGGTTGGGAATCCCTGTGCTGGAATGCGTGCTGTCAGAAAGCACTTTTTTTTTTTACTATTAACTTGTTCACAGGTCCACATTTTTGCTTATATACCTGGTCAAAAAATTGGATAAAATATTTTTAAAGATGAAATGAAATTGACTGTCCTTGAAGTTGAAGCAGCTGTTGACCAGGTGTGGCATTAAGAAACTCCAGTCAACAGGAAGGAATAACTCTTCACTGGTTGGGCATCCATCTAATACAGAGATTCTCAACATGATTGATGCAAAGATCTCTTTAATATTTGGAATTTTTATGTGGACTACCATATACCTGCTGTTCAATATTTACACATTATTATATAAGAATTGTATGAATAAAATGACAATAAAAAATAAGAATATGCATCCAGTATTATTGGTAATGTACTAAACTTTAAGATTAGAACTTCCCAACTGACAAAAACTGCCAGATACTTGTAGGAAAATAATTTGTAGGGTTCCAGGAAAATACTTTGCAGAGTTACAAGAGGAGAGGGCAAATTAAACTTACAACCTTCCTCTGCAAAGAGTTAGCGCAGATTCAAAGGAATGAAAAGATTTTCTGTTGTAATAATTCAATAAGAAGTCATATTGACACTGAATCTGGTGTTCTGGTTATAGCTGTTTCTGCAAGTCAGGGTTTTCCAACATTTTTTAAGCAAGGAGTCCTTGGATCGTAGGTTAGAAATACCTGCTCCAGGAGGTGCTTAAAATGGCCAAGACAAGTTACAAACGTATTTCACAGGACTATCACAGCTGAAGTAGCAGAAGACTGGAAAATAGCTATGTCCTCATATTCAATAAGGATAGTAGAGATAAGTTAGGAAACTAGAGTGAGTGAACTTTAGGGAAACCATTCAAAAGAAGAATCTTAATGGTAGGATTTATGGTCACTTGGAAAGGCAGAGGACGATTAAGTGGGGAAAGGGGTGAACATAGTTTCATCCAGGGAAAATCATGTCTCACAAATTAGAGTTTTGAGGAGGTCACTTGATAAAGACAAAGCAGTTGACTTGATGTACATGGACTTTACTTAGCAAAGCCTTTGACAAGATTTCACATGGGAACTGTTTCAGGAGAGTGGGTTACAAGGTGGAATCCAAAGTTGGCAGCATGATAAGATGCAGACAGTAGTGATTGTAGAGGCAGTTGGTTCTCTGGCTAGAAGTCTGTAATCAGTGGTATGCTGCAGGGATGACTGCTTGGGCCTTTGTTGTTTGGCATGGATGAGAATATTATATTAGATTAGATTAGATTATGAAGACACGCAGTCTTCTTTTATTGTCATTTAGTAATGCATGCATTAAGAAATGATACAATATTTCCTCCGGTGTGATATCACAAAACACAGGACAGACCAAGACTGAAAAAACTAACAAAACCACATAATTATAACATATATTTACAACAGTGCAACAATACCATAACTTGATGAAGAAGTCTACGAGCACAGTAAAAAGTTCAAAGTCTCTCAAATGTCCCACATCTCACGCAGATGGGAGAAGGAAGAAAAACTCTCCCTGCCATGCCCGACCACAGTCCGACTCTGAGTCATCTGAAAACTTCGAGCCTCCGATCAGCTCTCCGACACCGAGTACTGAGCGCCATTTCTATCCAAATGATTCAACCTCAATCTTGGTCGCCAACAGCAGGCAAAGGTGGGGATTTTGAGGCCTTCCCTCCGGAAGATTCCCGACCGCGCAGTAACAACAGCAGCGAACTGGCATTTCAGAAATTTCTCCAGATGTTCCCCTGTGCTTTCACGTCTGTCTCCATCAAATCAGAATTGTCCACGGCCCCTATTTAACGGACACAATATCATTTTTCACAGAAAGGTCAAAACTGTTACGGAATGTGCTCCGCTTACCTCTATATTTAACCACACTTTATGTCATCCTAATACAAAGGGTAGAGCAGTGGCACTTCCTGTCTCACAACCTCGGTAACCCCTGATGAAGGGTCTCGCGCAGAACATTGATCCTTTATTAATTTCCATAGATGCTGCCTAACCTGCTGAGTTCCCCCAGCATTTTGTATGCATTGCTTAGGAATCCCAGTGCTGTCTGTGTGAATTTTGCAAGTTTTCCCTGTAAATGAGGGGTGCCCAACCTGGGGTCTGTGCACCCTTTGCTTAATGGTATTGATTATGGCATTAAAAAAAAAGGTTGGGAACCCCTGCTGTAAATGAATCAGTTTCTTCAGGGTCTTCTGGATTCCTTGAAAACCCAAAAGACTTGCATATTGGTAGGTTAATTTTCTCTAGTGGGTACATAGAACATAGAACAGCACAGGAACAGAATCTTTGGCACACGATGTCTGTGCCAACCATGCTAATTTTAACTTATACTACCGGTATGCATTTTGTCTATATCCCTCAATTCCCTGTCTGTTCATGGTAATGCCTTTTATACACTGCTATCATATCTGCTTTACCAGTTCCCCAGAGCCATCTTTCAGGCACCTACACAAAAACATACACAAGTCTCCTTTGAACTTTCCCTCTTTCACCTTTAAGCTATGTCCTGTAATATTTGACAGGTATAGGGCAAATGGTAGAGTCTGGAGTTGTTCATAGGAATGTGGAGAGAATGAAAGGAGATGAGTGGCTGGTTTAGAGCAGCAGTTCCCAACCTGGGTCCATGGACCCCTTACTTAATGGTGTTAGTCCTTGGCATAAATAAGGTTGCGAGCCCCCAGTTTAGTGTCAGTGGTCTAAAGAGATTGTTTCCATGCTCATGACCCTTAATAGAAAGCACATTTTATGCCTCTGTATCCAATAGTAGTGCAATGTGTTCACATTGTAGTGATGTACCAAAACCTTCCTTACAGGACTTCCCAGGTCTCTAAAGCCTTTAAAATGCAGCCAACATTTTGAATAAGCTCTAGCTGTCAAGTCTGGCAAACAAGACAATTACAAGAGGTCCAGGTACGATTTCCAGAAAGCCATCTCACGGCCAAAGTGGCAATTCTGGAACAAACTTGAACCACAAGATGCTTGCCAGTTTGGCGGGGCTTGAATGCTACCACCTCCTATACAAAGTGAAACCAAGCGACACGTCACAACAAGGTTTCACTCCCAGATGAGCTCAATGCCTTTTATGCTTGCTTTGACTGACAGAACATGGAGCCACCTTCACGAACCTCCACAACCTCCAAGGACTCTGCAATTTCCATCTCTGAGGTCAGCATGAAAACATCCTTCAGAAGGTGAACCCACAGAAAGCATCTGGCCCAGACGGTATATCTGGCTGAGTACTGAAGATCTGTGTTAATCAATTGGCTGGAGTTTTTACTGATATATTTAACCTCTTGCTTCTGCCAGCTTCAATCAGAATCAGGTTTAATATCACTGGCATGTGAAATGAAATTTGTTAACTTAGCAACAGCAGTACAATGCAAAACATGATAATATAGAAAAAAATGAATTACAGTAAGTACATATGTAAATGTTCCTTGGAGTTTAGAAGAATGAGGGGAGACCTCATAGAAACATTTCAAATGTTGAAAGGCATGGACAGAGTGGATGTGGCAAAGTTGTTTCCCATGATGGGGGAGTCTAGTACGAGAGGGTATGACTTAAGGATTGAAGGGTGCCCATTCAGAACAGAAATGCAAAGAAATTTTTTTAGTCAGCTTGTGGTGAATCTATGCAATTTGTTGCCACGGGCAGCAGTGGAGGCCAAGTCATTGGGTGTATTTAAGGCAGAGATTGATAGGTACCTGAGTAGCCAGGGCATCAAAGATTATGGTGAGAAGGCGGGGGAGTGGGACTAAATGGGAGAATGGATCAGCTCATGATAAAATGGCGGAGCAGACTAGATGGGCCGAATGGCCGACTTCTGCTCCTTTGTCTTATGGTCTTATGGTCTAAATTAAAGAGTTAAATTTTAAATTGTAAAAACAGAAATAATAAAACAAATGAGGTCCTGTTCATGGGTTCAATGTCCATTTGGAAATCTGATGGCAGAGTGGAAGAAGCTGTTCCTGAATCGCTAAGTGTGTGTCTTCAGGCTTCTGTACCTCTGTCCTGCTGGTAACGATGAGAAGAGGGCATGTCCAGTTGCAGAAGGAGGTACAGAGGATCAGGTTCTGTAGCTTTGCTTTGGCTTTCCAGTCAGGACTGCAGGAATGGTACAGGTGCCAAGGAAGAATGTGGTAACCTGCTTCAATGTCTATCATCCAGTAGCACTTACATCCATTGCGATGAAGTGCATTGAGAGGTTGGTGTTGAAACATCAGCTCGTGCCCGAGGAGTGACTTGGATCCACTCCGATTTGCCTACTGTCATAGCAGATCAACAGCAGAAGCCATCTTATTGGCTCTTCACTCAACCCTGGGAACTCTGGTCAGTGAAGATGCATACATCTAGATGAATACTCTGCATTCAACACTATCATCCCCTCAAAAATGATCAATAATCTCCAGGGCCTAGGCCTCTACATCTTTGTGCAACTGGATCCTTGATTTCTTCACTTGCAGACCCCTGTCAGTACAGATTGGCAACAACATCTCCTCCACAATAACTGTCAGCACAGTTGCACCACAGGGCTGTGTGCTTAGCCCCCTGATCTATCATCCTTATGCTTATGACTGTGAGGTTAAGTACAGCTCCAATGTCATATTCAACATTGCTGATGTTGTTGGCCAAATCAAAGGTAGTGACAAATCAGCATATAGGAGGGAGATTAAAAATCTGGCTGAATGGTGCCACAGCAACCTCTCACTCAATGTCAGCAAAACCATAAAGTAGATTGTTAATGACAAGAGGAGGAAACAGGAGGTCCATCAGCTATTCCTCATTGGGGGATCGGAGGTGGAGAGGGTCAGTAACTTTAAATTCCTGGGCATTATCACTTCAGAGAATCTATCCCGAGCTCAGTACATACGTGCCATTACAAAGCACCATTAGGGGCAGCACCTCTACTTTCGTAGATGTTTGCAAAGATTCAGCATGCCATCTAAAAGTTTGACAAAGTTCTATAAATGCATGGTGGAGAATATATATTAACTAGTTTCCTCATAGCTTGGAAACACCAATACCAATGAATGGAAAAGCCTATAAAAAGCCGTGGATACAGCCCAGTCTATCACAGGTAAGGCCCACCCCACCACTGAGCACATCTACACATCTACAAGGAGCACTGTAATTGCAGGAAAGCAGCATCTATCATCAAGGACCCCACCACCTAAGCCATGCTCTCTTCTTGCTGCACCTACCAAGAAGGAGGTACAGGAGCCTTAGGTCCCTGTAAAGTTATATTGCAACAGCGTGTTAGTGCCTATATGGTTTACCTTTTGTGTACTAATTCAATAAAAAGATTTAAAAAGAAAGGAGCCTTAGGTCCCACACCGCCAGGCTCATGAACAATTATTACCCCTCAACCATCTGGTTGCTGAATCAGATTGGATATCTGCACTCACCCCAACAGGGAACTGATTCTGCAATCTATGAACTTACTTTCAAGAACACCACAACCATTGTTCTCAATATTTATTGTTCGTTTATTATTATTATTATCATCATTTTCTTTTTTGCATTGGCACTATTTGTTTGCACCTTGGTTTTTGTGCAGTTTTCAGTAATTCTATTGTGTTTCTTTGTATTTACTGTGAATGCCCGCAAAAAATAATCTCAGGGCAGTGAATGGTGCCATATATGTATTTTGATAATACATTTATTTTGAACTTCGGACTTTGAAGATTTATTCACTTCCAATTCAACAAGTGTTGCATTGAGAAACGGTATTCAACAGAACGTTGGAAACAGGAGACGTGTCGGTCTCAGGAAATGTCCCGACCCACTGCACAGAAATTAAAGTAAAAGCAGACTTCCGAGAACCTCGTCGTGTTAAATGAATGAAAAACTAAACAAGCTGAATTTCTTTAAATCCATGTTCATGCATTTGGTAGCTGACTGGCAGAGACCGACAGGCAGGTGATAACAGAATTACTACATTTCAGTCCTGATGGAAGGTAGTTTGTATGTGTCGCAAACGACAGGAATTCTGCAGTTGCTGGAAATTCAAGCAACACACATCAAAGTTGCTGGTGAACGCAACACGCCAGGCAGCATCTCTAGGAAGAGGTGCAGTCGACGTTTCAGGCCGAGACCCTTCGTCAGAACTGAAGGGTCTCGGCCTGAAACGTCGACTGTACCTCTTCCTAGAGATGCTGCCTGGCCTGCTGCGTTCACCAGCAACTTTGATGTGTGTTGCTTGTATGTGTCGCTCTGGATTTCCAGCATCTGCAGAATTTCTTGTGTTTATCGGCACAATTCTGTCTGTTCTTCTCATCGTGGTAGGCAACTTCCCAGAATTTCATCTGACCGCCATCCAGAAAGAATACATGTTGGAACTGGGGTAGATTATTTAAAAGAACAGATTAACACTACTTCTGTCTGTGTCTGTTTCACCATCTCATTTATACACACACACCCCTTTAAGGCTGTCCGACCTACGGAGTATTTGTAGCAATTTCTTTCCGTTCTTGTCGATCTGCGATTTCCTTCGCCTTTCAGTAGCCAACCAAATCTACGCTAGTCATTGGAGCAAAGCAGTTGGGGAAATCAGCAAATTACACTTCGGCAAAGCAAAACTTTGTTGAAATTTTATGATGGCATAAAAGAAAACGAGTGTCTTCCAAATCCGTTTAAGAACCAAACCCGATGTACTTTTCAGGGGCTCTGTGAGACGTTCGAAATCCACCGTTCCTAGTTTCTAACTCCGACGGCGATGAGAACGGGGGAGAAATAGGCTTGCTGTCGATCTAGATGTTAGAGTTAAACAATCCTTAAACTCGATGTAAAACGCAGTGAAGTGTGTAAAAAAAACACTCCTAAAGCACTTTGAGCATAATTCTGGAGATTTGAACAGTGAGAAGTCCATGCGTGAACAAAGCGTGTGTTCGGCTGCCACAATTCCGGACGGATAAAAGCCGGTTGGAAAAGGAAAGTCGGTCACCGGAGACCAATCCTCAATAAATCATTACTTTACACCAACACACAAACTATTACCGCCAGGTCTCAGCCCCACATCTTGAAGAAGGAACATATCCCTTGTGTGGGAAAAAAAGTTTGCGACCAGCAACATATTTACTTGCACGTTCATTAATAACTAACGGAAGTAAAATTTGATGTAGTATCGGTAAAGCACCAACAAGGCTTTTCCAAGCTCTTCATCAACGTGACTAGGGCGAAAGAGAGGAAATTAAGGATCCGCCGCCGTGTTTCCGCCCTTTTTTTGCCCCTTAGTCTATCACATGATTTTTAAAAAATAACTAGCTTACCTCGCATTTTAGCTGACAAATATATAAAATACTTTCAAAAGGTTGTTATACAATGTTCCTCAATATAAAGTGCGGTCACGAGGAAAGGAAAATCTTTTTTTGTTTTCAGAGACAGAAACCATAGTCAGCAAAAAGTAAGCCCCTCCGGCGGCAGTTTTTCCCTTCGACCAACCCGCCCGTGCTGGTGAGTTGGAACTCCCCTCGCTCCCGAGCCGGAGAGTGAAGGAGAACTCACCATGTCGCTCCCGGACCACAGACTGCCCGCTGCCGCGGAACAACTGGAGAAACGCGGAGAAGAAAGGAGCGGGAAGTTGAAACCTTTTGTTGACGATGAGGTGAGCTCTCTCTCATTTACTGCGCTAATTTAACAGTGGTTATAACGAGTGAAACATAAACCCGCGGCAAATAGTTTTTCTCTTCATGGTCTCTGCTTAACCTTTTTTCCCCTTTTGAAGTTTTCTATTGTGTAAAGTAACACACAATTTGAAAGAAATGTGTGTCTTTCAGATATAATCCACATCTTCATGTTAATCCCAACAAGGGCGGTTTTTCCCCTAAATTAGCGGCATAGCCCTACGTAAAGACAATGCGGTTTTTCGCCCAAGATGAATTTAGATGTTTTTGCCTCTCGCTTCACACCCAACCATCACCCTTGTTTTCTGGCGAGCCCACTCTCTGCCCTCTATCCCCACCCCCTTCGATCTGGGGTGTGAACTCGTTGCCTTCTATTCCCCCCCTCCCTCCATTCACTATTCTGGGGGTCCACTGTCTGCCCGCCAACCTGTTTGCTCAGGATGCTGGACAATCAGCCTGTAGGTCTGAACTCAGATGGTAGCTTTATTCCCAATTTATCAACTGAAGTTTGAGTTTCTTTCTGGTGGGAGCTGATGTCCTGTATTATCCTACAATATCTTCCCAACTGTATTGTTAGTCAAAGTACAGATAGTATTAATGGATCAGCTAAATCTGGAATGGCCTGAAAGTTAGAATTAAAGGCTTGTTGGTGAATATTATTGCTTCAGTCCCTTGTAAAATCCACCATGTTTTTTTAAAGTTCCCTTCAACTTAAACACAACTTGTAAGCAAAGTTCTCTTTAGCTTCCAGATAGAAAAGTTTGTTTTGATGTGAACAGGTGATTAATTCTGTAAAAAAAAATCCTTGAAATAATGCTGTATAAAATATTCAATGTAATATTCAAAATATTAAATGTAATAAAATATTCACACCCCACCCTTTCAGTCTATTTATTTATATATTTAATGAGATACAGCACAGAATAGGCCCTTTGAGATATGCATACCCAGCAATCCCCGATTTAACACTAGGCTAATCATGGGACGATTTACAGTGACCAATTAACCTACTAACCGGTACGTCTTTGGACTGCAGAAGGAAACCTGAACACCCGGAAGAAACCCATGCAGTCACGGGAAGAACGTACAAACTCCTTGCAGGCAGTGGTGGGAACTGAACACAAGTCACTGGTACTGTAAAGTGTGCTAAACACTATTCTACCATGCCTCCCAGTACTATCTTAATGTTATCTGTTGTGCAAGTGTGAGAAATACTTAATTTCTGTGTCTTGTGTTGGTTGTCTTCTCAATAAAATGCTGTCTTGACCCATTGATATCCCAGGAAATTGGGACTAGCTGAGGTGGACAACATGATCAATGTAGACTTATGAGGAGAAAGGGCTCATATCTGTGCTGTATTGCTGTGATTATTATCACACAAAGATGTTTAATTTGGAAAGAGTCAATGGTTTTGAATACTTCCTCCAGTTAATGTAAAGCCTAGCTAACATTATCTTTGCACATTCAAGTTTTTCTGCATTCTTTTTCTTCATCTCACAGCCTACTTTTAAAAGTCCCATTGATCACTTTTCATGTCAGGAAAAAAAACTGAATCAATTTAGTTTTGTCACAAAATTGCCTCTATGGAGAGCCACCTGACCTTTTAAATGTCAGTGTTCTTAGATTCGAGTCCAATTTTTTTATTCAATCAACAAATACCTGCATACTTTAGTTTCTGAATTCCATTAGGTTTTGCTTGGCTATCTTGTCCATAAGGTGGGCAATATTGAATAAGGATGTCACTGGCAAATCAGAAATAGGATAGATTTTGCCATCTCAACCCTTGCTCTGGGGTTGGGTCAGCTAAGAGTAGTCATAGTGTACCAGCTGGGCATTGACTTCAGGAAGGTGAAAGCAGCCTTTTTCCCTGACACAAAAAGTTCACGTACCTGTATGTTTCAATGGCGCTGAAGTTGAGTTTCAAGTTATGAGAAGCTTTGTTTCGTGTCGCAACTGTTGGTGCCAAAGCTTGCTAGAAATTGCAGAAAACAGTGAACACAGCTGTGTATCACAAAAATCGGTCTCGTCTCAGTTGAGTCTGTCTATACCGCCTGCTCACTACCTTGGGAAAACAGCCAATATGATCAAAGATTTCTCCTTCACTGGTCATTCTCTCTCCTTCCCCCTTCCAACAGGCAGAGGTACTAAATTTTTGAGAACATGTGCCACGATGTTCGAGGATATTTTCTAACTCACAGCTATGAGACTCTCATATGATAATTATGAACTGTTGATCTCGCTGGTCAGCTTGTCGTGCACCTTGAACTTTATTTGTCTATCCGCACTGCACTCTCACTGCTAAATGTAACACTGTGTTCTACGTTCTGTTATTGTGGAATGATCTGGCTGGATGTCATGCAGCTAAAACTTTTCAATCTACTTTGGTATAAGTGACAATAATAAACTCAATGTTTTAGGTAGCTCCACACACAGCAGTAGTTAAATTGAACTTGTGGTCTAACAAAGTCCTGGACCCCACAGTCGAATGCCAAACTTATAGATCCTTAGGGCCATAGATATTGAGTGGAGACAACAGGATACCTGTTGAATGTTTTCCCCAACTAGGTTAGTCTGTGAGATTGCCAGTGTGAGCAAAAAAAAATTCACTTATTTTCCACTTCGTCATTCAAAGTCTTCCATTTATCTGAAACTTTTGAACAGCAGGTAAATTAATAGTTTCACGGAGCTTTGCAATAATTGGTACAAAACATTGGTGATCTTGTTACCATTATTTAAATTGCTGAGCAAAGGTAAGCCTGAAAGCTAATTTACTGTTTTGCCACAGTTTCAAAACTACCAAGAACCTTTGATCCAAGTTTGAGTGTTTTATTTCTGGTTAAAATGCTATTACCAGCAAATGCAGTAGCTTTTAAAGCGGCTGTATTTCCTTACAGTGGTTAAGCAAAGCAGAAGTTTTTCACTGTACCTCACTACATGTGACAATAATAAACTAATTTACCAAAACTTCTAAAGTACTGTAAGAATGCAGGTCTGTTTGCAAATGTGCTGTCAGGCAAGCCCCTTCCTACAAGAGTGGAGAATTACACGGTGGGTATTGAAAACATGACTTGTCAGATTTGCTTCCTTCCCATCGTAAGTTGTCAGCAGTTTTTGAAGGACGCTTAGTTCAGTGTTTAATGTACAGTTTCAAGCCATCATTGATGAAAGGCTGCCCCTTGAAGGGGTAGAGAAAAATTGATTTATAAATGTAAAGCCTTTTCATCAGAAGTAAGGCTTGGAAGTCTTGCATTTATAAAGCATCTTTCACTATCTCCAGACATCCCTATAGCTTTATAGTAAACTTGCCCTGAACTGTAGCCACCTCTGTAACCTATGAAATGAATTTTTTTAAAAAGCAGAAGTTTCTTGGTAAATTATACAACGAATGACACATTTTCCTTTTTAAATCTCATTTCTGTTACAAATTAACAGCAACTTCAGCTTGCTGCGGCTTATGTTTCCGATGCTCAGTATAACAGAAACATCCAGTTTGAAACGTCACCAAAAGCAATCCGGTAAGTGTTTAATAATCCATTCTCTTGTCAGTGTAAATGGGTCTCAGGGCTTTTGTTCTTGTTGTTTTTGTAGAATTAAGAATTACAGATAAAGATACAACTTTCTCAGCTTAGCTGGGCCATGTGAACGTCTATCACATAAAATTTACTCCATGAATGCAGTGGAAAAGGAAACAAATAAAATGAGGAAGTTTCATAGAAAGCATTGTTAGGATCTGAGTTATACTACTTGAGGACGGTGGAAACAGATTAAATAGTCCACGCCCAAAACATCGACTGTTTATTTGTCTCTGTGGATGCTGCCTAACCTGCTGAGTTCCTCCAGCATTTTGTGTCCATTGGATTTCCAGCATCTGCAGAATCCTCTGTGCGGCGGTGTGCACCAACTCGGCAAAACACACCTATTAGAAAGACTAGATGAAACTGGACACACTGGGGGCTGTGGTAGAACAAAGGACCCTACAGAAAATCCTGGCAATACTCAACAATATTTCTTACCCTTTGCATGCTACCTTGGCTGAACAGAGGAGCACTTTTAGTAACAGGCTAAGACAACCGCATTGTATGAGGTCATTCTTACCCTCGGCCATTAGGCTCTATAATGAGTCAACCTATAGCCGGGGAGGTGAAGACCCTCCTCCTGTCAGACTGTTTGTGGTAACTTATTTTTTATTCATTCTTCTTCTCTTCTAGTAATTATATCTGTGCACTTGTAATGCTACTGTGACACTATAATTTCCTTTGAGATTAATATATCTATCGATTCATGTTTATTATTCACCTCCGCCTGGTTTCCTTTTCCCTTTGTTCATCCTATCACCTGGTAGCACTCACATCGACAGTGATGAAATGCTTTAAGAGGTTGGTTATGACTAGACTGAACTCCTGCCTCAGCAAGGACCTGGACCCAGTGCAATTTGCCTATCATCACAATAGGTCAACGGCAGACGCAATCTCCATGGCTCTTCTCACAGCTTTAGACCACCTAGACAACACGAACACCTACATCAAGATGCTGTTCATCGACTGTAGCTCAGCATTTAATACCATCATTCCCACAATCCTGACTGAGAAGTTGCAGAACCTGGGCCTCTGTACCTCCCTCTGTAATTGGATCCTCGACTTCCTAAATGGAAGACCACAGTCTGTGCGGATTGGTGATAACATATCCTCTTCGCTAACAATCAACACTAGCGCACCTCAGGGATGTGTGCTTAGCCCACTGCTCGACTCTCTGTATACACATGACTGTGTGGCTAGGCATAGCTCAAATACCATCTACAAATTTACTGACGTTACAACCATTGTTGGTAGAATCTCAGGTGGTGACAAGAGGGCATACAGGAGTGAGATATGCCAACTAGTGGAGTGGTGCCACAGCAACAACCTGGCACTCAACGTCAGTAAGACGAAAGAGCTGATTGTGGACTTCAGGAAGGGTAAGACAAAGGAACACATACCAATCCTCATAGAGGGATCAGAAGTGGAGAGAGTGAGCAGCTTCAAGTTCCTGGATGTCAAGATCTCTGAGGATCTAACCTGGTCCCAACATAGTGATGGAGTTATAAAGAAGGCAAGACAGCGGCTATACTTTATTAGGAATTTGAAGAGATTTGGCATGTCAACAAATACACTCAAAAACTTCTATAGCTGTACGGTGGAGAGCATTCTGACAGGCTGCATCACTGTCTGGTGTGGAGGGGCTACTGCACAGGACCGAAAGAAGCTGCAGAAGGTTGTAAGTCTAGTCAGCTCCATCTTGGGCACTAACCTACAAAGTACCCAGGACATCTTTAGGAAGCTGTGTCTCAGAAAGGAGCGTCTATTATTAAGGGCCTCCAGCACCCAGGGCATGCCCGTTTCTCACTGTTACCATCAGGTAGGAGATACAGAAGCCTGAAGGCACACACTCAGTGATTCAGGAACAGCTTCTTCCCCTCTGCCATCCGATTCCTAAATGGACATTGAATCTTTGGACACTACCTCACTTTTTTAATATACAGTTTTTCTGTTTTTGCACATTTTTAAATAATCTATTCAATATAGGTAATTGATTTACTTGTTTATTAATATGTTTTATTTTATTTATTATTTTTTCTCTCTCTTTCTCTCTCTCTCTCTCTCTCTCTCTCTCTCTGCTAGATTATGTACTGCATTGAACTACTGCTGCTAAGTTAACAAGTTTCACGTCAAACGTTGGTGATAATCAACCTGATTCTGATTCCACTATCCTACCTTGTTGAATGTGCCTATTTCCCCTCCCCATGTGACTCCACCTATCATCTTCTGGTGACTGTCCCACCCTCTCCTACCCTTCCAGGCTCCATTTGCTTATTATCTCCTTCCCAAATGATTGCCTATCGTCTACCACGCTCTATCTGAGCCCTTAAACACTGCGTGAACCACGATCTCTCCTACACAAAGTTCAAAGTAAATGTATTATCAAAGTATGTATATGCCACCGTATACTACTCTGAGATTTATTTTCTTTCAGGCATTCTCAGTAGATACGAAGAAACACAATAGAATCAGTGAAAAACTACGCACAAAGGCAGTCAAAAAAACCAATGTGCAAAGGACGAAAAACTGTGCAAATACAAAATAAGCAAATAATAGTAAATAAGTAATATTGAGAGCATGAGTTGTAGAGTCCTTGAAAACAGGTCAATAGGTTGTGGAATCAGTTCAGTATTGAGGTGAGTGAAATTATCCATGCTAGTTTGGGAGCTTGACGGTGGAAGGGTAATAGCTGTTCCTGAACCTGGTGGTGTGGGACCTAAGGCTCCTGTACTCCTTCCCAACAGGAGCAGTTAAAAGAGAGTATAACCTAGATGGTGAGTGTCTTTGATGATGTATACTGTTTTCTTATGGCAGCACTCCCATGTAGAAGTGCTCAATGGTAAGGAGGGCTTTTCCTGTGATGCACTTGGTTATATCATCTACTTTTTGTAGGCTTTTCCATTCAAGGACATTCGTGTTTCCATACCAGGTGGTGGTGCAACCAGTAAGGATGCTCTCCACTGGGTACCTGTAGACGTTTGTCAAAGTTTTAAATGATATGCTGAATCTTCGCAAACTTCTAAGAAAGTAGAGGCGCTGCCGTGTCTTCTTTGTGATAGTAGTAACATGTTGGATCCAGGATAGGTCCTCTGAAATGTTAGCACCAAGGAATTTAAAGTTACTAACTGTCTCCACCTCTGATCCCCTGATGACGATCGGCTCATGGACCTCTGCTTTCCTCCTCCTGAAATCAATAACCAGCTCCTTGATCTTGCTGACATGGGCGGTGGGTTCCTACTCTTCGGAACTCCGGGAGTGGCTTGGGAGATGCACGCCTTCAGGGTGCGGCCCTGTAGCTGACCCGCTTCCTCGCCGATGTTGCCAAATGAAGCGTCACAGGAGATCAAAACATTTGAGACGGCGGGCGAGGCCGGCGGAGACCTCCTCAGTCCTCGTTGGGGGGGGGGGAATCTCAAATAAGCCATGCTGCAGACTGTAACATCAAAATGGTGAGTTGTTGGTGTCCCCTCTCACTGTGGCAGGAGCAATATCTCCTTCGTTGCTGAGAGAGAGGACCTGTTGAGACGTTGAAGTGGTGAGATGGGCTCTAGATCATGTTCTCTGGGAGCTTACTATTGCTTGTATGGTCAGTGGTGGTGGGGGCTGATGCTTTGTACTGAAACTAGTGGGGGAAAGGAGAGGTCAATGCTTTGCTGCAGCTTGTGCATGGGGGGAGTAGGGGGCTTTGGGGTTCAAACTTTTTTCTGTCAGTCATCCTTTGGGTTTTTTTTCATGGATGTCTGTGAAGAGCAATGACTTTGGGTCATATACTGCTTGCATTTTCTGACATTAAATTTAAGTGAGAGGTTGTTGCTGTGGCATTATTCACCCATATCTTCAATCTCCCTCCTGTATGCTGATTCGTCGCCACCTTTGACTCTGCCAACAACAGTTGTGTCGTCAGCAAACTTGAATATGGCATTGGAGCTGTGCTTAGCCTCTCTTTCGTAAGTGTAAAGTGAGTAGAGCAAGGGACCAAACACACAGCCTTGTGGTGCACCTGTGCTGATGGGGATTATGAAGGAGATGTTGTTGCCAGCTTGAACTGACTCGCGTCTGCAAGTGAGGAAATTAAGGATCCAGTTACACGAGGAGGGATCGAAGCCACGGTCTCGGAGCAGATTGGTTATTTTTGAGGGGTTGATAGTATTGAACGTTGGGCTGTACTCAATGAAGAGCAACTGTTATGTGCATCTTTGCTGACCAGATGTCCCAGGGTTGAGTGAAGAGCCAATGAAATGGCATCTGCTGTTGACCTGTTGTGGTGGTACGTAAATCGGAGTGGATCCAAGTCACTCCTCGGGCAGGAGTTGATGAGTTTCATCACCAACCTCTCAAAGCTCTTCATCACAGTGGATGAAAGTGCTACTGGATGATAGTCATTGCACACTGGGTAGTTTCCCTTCAGTCCCGATGCAGAGTCCCAAGCTGAAGCATTGACTTGGAAGTTCTACCTCCACAGGGCTGCTGAGCTCCTGCAGCTTTCTGTTTTTGTTCCAGATTCCAACATCTCAGTCATTTTTGTCTTGAGCGTAAAAAGTGTTGGCTTCATTTGTGGAGAGTACAATTCATTTGGGAAGGAAAAGCACGTTAAACAAATCTGATGGGGTAGAGCAGCCTGGAAATTTTACAGAATTAAGAAATGTTGGCTTGAGCCTGAATGCTCATCTGCTACAACCTGACACTGAGTGATGAGTGAGTCGGTGTTATATGCATTATCATCATTCAGAGTGGTGAGGAATATGGTTTTATTTTTCAGAATCAGGTTTAGGTTTACTATTACTGACATAAGCCATGAAACTTGTTGTCTTATGTCAGCAATACAGTGCGAGAGATAAAAGAGTGCAAAAGAGGAATAGTTCATGGACCTTTGAGAAATCTGAGGGAATGAAGCTGTTCCTAAAATGCTGTGTGGATCTTCAGTCTCCTGCACTCCCTCCCTGTTGGTGGTAATGAGAAGAGGGCATATCCAGAATGGTGCTTAGTGATGGGTGTCATCTACTTGAGGTACTGCCTTTAAATGGTGGGGTAGGCTGTGGGTTGTGCCGGCTGAGTCTACAGCCCTCTGCAGTCTCTCTTGATTCTGTACATTGGAGCTTCCATACCAGGCATTACCAGTCACTGACCAGCGGGGTTTCTTTATTCAGAAAAAGTGCATGTGATTCATTCCTTTCACATTGTAAAAATTACTAACTTTAGGAACCTTTGTCTTCCCCACAGATTCTACAAATTGTATAATCATTGGTCTACACGGGGTGTCACCTACTTTTTTATTCTTGTGGACCTTTCTCTTGGCCTGTTTGAGGACCCTGCCGTCTATTTACTGCCACTTTGGGTAAGTTCCTTCTCTCGTCTGTGTGCGACTGAAAATTGATCTTTTAGGAATTCCAGAACCACGTACAATTCTTGTTGTGTCGTTCCAACAATGAAAAAGTTGCCTTGCTGCAGGCTACAGCAGTATTTTGGTTACATTACTGAGCAAGTACATTAAAGGCCTGTTCTAAAGATCAGGTCCCCTGCACTTCCCACAAATCCCAATATCAGCTCAAAGGGGCCGGATCTAGCTTTCCAAGCTGATATTGTGCAAAGTTTTGGTACTGGGCACTGAACTGAATAATCTCAGACAGCCAATCTTTTCAGTTTGTATCACATCTGCTTTTCAGCCTAAAAGACTAAAAGGATGGCATGGTAGTATTGGTTAACATAATGCTTTACAGCACTAGTGATTGGGAGATCAGCATTCAATTCCCACCACTGACTGCAAAGTGTTTGTATGTTTTCTCTGTGACCGTGTGGGATTCCTCCTGGTGCTCTGGTTTCCTCCCACAGTCCAAAGACATATTAGTTAGCCTTGGTAAATTGTGGATGTGCGCTATGTTGATGCTAAAAACATGGCGACACCTGTGAACTGCACTACCCCTGCCACCCAGTGTGTTCCTTGGATTGTGTTGGTCATTGACGTACATGGCACATTTCATTGCACGTTTCAAAGTACGTGTGACAAATAAAGCTAATCTTATCTAAATGTTAGCTAATGTTAACTAAAATATGTGTCGCTCATGGTGGACCATATAACTACCAGACACTTAAAAAAATCCACTCATTAGAACATAGAACATAAAAATCTATAGCACATTACAGGCCCTTCGGCCCACAATGTTGTGCCGACCATGTAACTTATTCTAGAAACTGCCTAGAATTTCCCTACCACATAGCCCTCTATTTTTCTAAGCTCCGTGTACCTATCTAAGAGTCTTTTAAAAGACCCTATTGTATCTGTCTCTACTATCATTGCTGGCAGTGCATTCCACCCACCCCCCACTCTCTGTGTCAAAAACTTACCTCTGACATCCCACACAATCAATATCTCTCATCTTATACACCTCTATCAGGTCACCTCTCATCCTCCATCACTCCAAGGAGAAAAGGCCAAGTTCACTCAACCTATTCTGATAAGGCATACTCTCCAATCCAGGCAACATCCTTGTAAATCTCCTCTGCACCCTCTCTATAGCATCCGCATCCTTCCTGTAATGAGGTGACCAAAGCTGAACACAGTATACCAAATGGGGTCTAACTAAGGTCTTATACAGCTGTAACATTACCTCACGGCTCTTGAACTCAGTCCCACGGTTGATGAATGCCAACACACCATATGCCTTCTTAACAACACTGTCAACCTGCACAGCAGCTTTGAGTGTCCTGTGGATACGAACCCCGAGATCTCACTGATCTGCAACACTGCCAGGAGTCTTACCATTAATATTATATTCTGTCTTCAAAGTTGACCTACCAGAATGAACCACTTCACACTTATCTGGGTTGAACTCCATCTCAGCCCAGTTCTGCACCCTATCAATATCCCACTGTAACCTCTGGCAACCCTCCAGACTATCCACAACACCCCCAACTTTTGCGTCATCAGCAAACTTACCAACCCACCCTTTCACTTCCTCATCCAGGTCATTTGTATAAAAAAAACATCACAAAGAGGAGGGGGTCCCAGAACAGAACCCTGTGGGATTTGTCATTGGCAGATTTCCCTCTCTGAATTGGTACCTTTAGCTGGCCTGATCTTCATTTGGTCCCAGGCTACTGTAGAATGAATCGCTGCAGAAAGCTCTTTGGATAATCAATTGGATAGGAAAGGTTGAAAGGGAAGCAAACAAGTGAGACTAGCTTAGGTGGGCACCGTGATGGCATGGACCAGTCTTGCCATGCTATATGACCCGATGTCTCTATGGTAATGAGGTGGCCATGAATGTGACTTTGCCAGAATCAGGCTTATTATCTTAAACTTATTTTGTGAAATTTGTTGTTTGGCAGTGCAATATATAAAAATCACCATAATTACACATAGAATATATTAAAATAAGTAAGCAGTGCACAGAAGAGTCGAGGTTAGCACAACTGTTTACAGTACAGTTGACCCAGGTTCAATCCCAGCTGCTGCCTGTAAGGAGTTTGTACCTTCTGCCTGTGACTGTTTCCTCTGGGTGCTCTGGTTTCCTCCCACAGTCCAAAAGACCTACCAGTAGGAAGGTTAATTGGTCATTGTAAATTGTCCCGTGATTGGGCTTGGATTAAATTGGGGGATTGCTGGGCAGCGTGGCTCAAAGGGGCTGTTCGGTGCTGTATGTCAATAAATAAATAAATAGGAAGAGTGAAATAGTGAGGTAGTGTTCATTGATCCATGGACTGTTCAGAAATCTGATGGTGGAGAGAAGCTGGACCCTGCCTTCTTGAGGCATTGCTTTTTGAAGATGTCCTCGATGCTGGGGAGGCTAGTACTCATGATGGAGCTGGCTGAGTTTACAACCCTCAGCAGCTGCTCCTCATCCTGTGCAGTGGCACCTATACACCAGACGGTGATGCTACCAATTCGAATGCTGTCCACGATGCACCTGTAGAAATTTGCAAGAGCCTTTGATGACGAAATAAAAATGCATTTTGCATCATGAGTCTTCGTAACTTTCTAAATTGAAGTTTATTGAAAGTAGTCTGTTGAATAATTTTAAGGCAATTGTAAATAGATACTTGGCAAGCAGGGAATTGTAGATGGATATGCAGAGTGAGGGTCACAGTGAGGTCACTTATGATCTTATTTAAGAGGAACAATGATGTGGAAACCTCGCGTTAAACAAGGAGAACCCCCTGGTTTGGAATATCCCTGCCTGGAAAATATAATTATCAGATGTCTTGGAGAGGAAGTGACAGGAATAAATGAGAGATTTTCTATTGCAGTTTGTGGAGATAATTTTAAACTGAACGAATAAGTGGAATGTAATTCTCTGAAATTAGTTGTTATTACATTTTGGAATATACAGTGCATAAAGCTCACAGGGGTTGAGAGTACAAAAAGATGCTGCAATAGGATATCATGATAAATTGTGTTAATGCCTAGGGCTCCAACTGTTTAAAACATATACATCAGTGATTTGGGTGAAGGAACCAATAGCATGAAACATTGTAGGAATGGGATTTGAGGAAAATACGAAAGGTTTCAATATGATTTTTACTTATTGAGATAGTGTGGAATAGGCCCCTTGGCCCTTCAAGCCCGACACTCAGCAACCCCTGATTTAATCCTAGCCTAATCACGGGACAATTTACAATGACCAATTAACCTAGTAGCTAGTACATCTTTGGACTGTGGGAGGAAACTGGAGCGCTTGGAGAAATCTCACGATTTCCATGGGGCGGAAGTACCACTGATTGATTGAATGCACGATTATTTGTAGGTGCAATATAAAGTGGATAAATGTGAAGTTGACCACTTTGGGAGGAAAACCAGAATTACAGAACATTATTTAAACTGAACAGATTGGGAACTGCTGAAGTACAAAAGGACAAAGGATACTTTTCGTCACTGGTCACTGGGGAATAAAATGTGCGTGTACAACAAGCAGTTAAAGTGCCAAATAATATTTTAGTGTTCATTACAAGAGCTTTCAGTACAGAAGCAAAGTTATCTTATGACAATTGTACAGGATCCTGGTGAGACCAGGCCTGGGTCTTGTGTGTAGTTTTAATCCTTTCCCTAAAAATACGGGTGTGATTATCTAAAGATTCACCAGACTGATTCCTGGAGTTTGGAGAAGTCAGTCTGGCTGGGTCTGTATTCACTAGAGTTTTGAAGAATTTAAGGAAATCCCACTGAAACATACAAATTCTGTCAGAGTTAGGTTAGATGGGTTGTGGAGAGAATATTTCTCCCACTGTTTTCAGACAGAAGGTCACAGGGTCTGATATGTGGTGAGACCTTTATTGAATGAGATCAGAAATCTCTTCTCTGAGTGTGCTGTACCCGTGGAAAGTCCTTACCACAGGATGGTGAAGAATAAATCAATATGTGTGTGTTTAAAGGGGAGAGATAGTTCTCAGTGCACAGAATACTGAGAGATATAGGGAGAGCATGGAAATAAAGTACGGGGTTGACCATGATTATAGTGAAAGGCTCAAAGATTTGAATGACCTACTCATGCTCCTGTTTCTCTTTCAAAAGCTTTCAAAGTAAATTTATTATCAAAGTACTATATTCAAACCTGAGATTCATTGTCTTGTGGGCATACTCAATAAATCCATAGAATAATAACCACACCGACTTGGGTGTCCAAACAGTGTGCAAAAGACAACAAACTGTGCACATACTAAAAGAAAGAAATAACAATTAATAAATAAGCGATAAATATTGAGAACATGAGATGAAGAGTCCTTAAAAGTGGGAACATTACAATGATGGGACAAGTGAAGCTGAGTGAAGTGGTCTCCTTTGGTTCAGGAGTCTGATGGTTGAGGGGTAATAACTGTTCCTGATCCCAGTGGTGCGAGTCCTAAGGCTCATCTTGCTGTTGGCAGGAAAAAGGTCTTTCATGTTGTATACTAAACGTTTTTCCTTCTGGTGTTTAACAGTCATGGAACTGGGGAACTGTATGGTAAAGAAATGGGTTTATTTGTGTTCCTTGTCCGTGCTGGCTGTGATGCTCATCTACGCTAATCCTATTTTGCCCACATATGGGCTGTGTCTCTCTACATCTTTCCTATCTAACTACCTGTACAAATGCCTTTCTAAATGTTGTAATTGTATTTCTTTCTCCCATTTCCTCTGGCAGTGGGTTCTAGATAGACACCAGTCTCTTAAATCTTCTTTAAATTTCAGATCTCCTTTAATTTTTTCCCCTCTCACCTTCAAAGTGTATCATCTAGTTCTGGACACTCCTGTCCTGGAAAAAAAAAAGTCTCTGACTATCTGTCTCTCTGATTGAGTCTCCTCATAATTTATAAACCTCTACAAGGTCACCCCTCAGGCTCCTATGTTCCAGCAGGAAGAAAACACAGCTTACATAATCTGTCCTTATCATTACAGCCCTTCGCTCCAGGTAACCCTGATGAATCTTTTCTGCATTCTCTCTATTGCTACCATATCATTTTTGTAGTGTGGTGAGCAGAACAATATACGATATCCTTAACAGAGGTACAGTCGACGTTTCAGGCTGAGACCCTTCATCAGGACTAACAGAAGGAAGAGTTCAGTTAGTCCTGACGAACAGTCTCAGCCTGAAATGTCGACTGTACCTCTTCCTAGAGATGCTGCCTGGCCTGCTGCGTTCACCAGCAACTTTGATGTGTGTTGCTTGAATTTCCAGCATCTGCAGAATTCCTGTTGTTTACAATATCCTTAAATGCAGTCTTTGTTCATGAGGATTTAGAAGGTAAGAAGTCCTATTGAAATGTGCAAAGTTCTGTCAGGACGATATAGCAGGCGGCAGAGAGAATAGATGCGGACTAACCAATGTTTTGTTGAAGTCTATTGATTCATATGATATTTTTGTGTTTGGACTCTGGACAATGGATTGGAACTCCCATTAATGTCTGACTTTGTGCACACAGTAAAGGCCCTTTGCATTTTGGAATTGAGATGTATGTTAATTTATCAGGAAATTTTCCAAAAATATTCTTTGATGTTCCCAGTCCCTGAGAGGAAAATATGCACTGACCACAAAACAGAGGAAGGATTGAATCTCAGTCGTGTCACCTTTGGACCTATTAAGATCTCGAACTTTAAAGCCAGCTTTTCCTCCAGATGTGAGCTCAGCATTGAGTCGTCCTTCTTTTACACAGGTCAGAGGCCAATGGCAACTTGTGTAGCTGAAGCTCTGCCTGTCTCTTTGTGGCATACCTGGAACAGTCTTTGTTTCAATCCTATTTAAACATCTTTCTTGTTTATTGGGGACTGCATCATTGCTGTTTCCTGCATTAAAACAGAACTTAAAAAGTTTATTGCTCCAACTGCTGGTTTCCACCATGTTCACTTGCTTTGTTTCTGAATCTTCCATGCTCTTTATAGGTCATGCTATCCTCATTTCTGAGGATAAATAAGCAACAGACATCCAAAGACACTTGTCGCTATCAGAACCATACCACCCCCCCCCCCACCCTTTCTGGTAGAGGTATCATTCCTTCACAACACCCACCCCGCCCCCACTCCTGTGAGGGGCGTGGCTTATTCTGCCTGTCAGTTGGTTAGTTAGTTGGTTAGTTTAGGAACTGCAGCTGCTTTACCATTGGTTAGCTGCTTGGTGTCCAGTTTCAAATATCCCAGGTATAAAATAGCATGTGGAAAAGGCTTTCCCTCACTTCCTTTTGTTTAAGGCAAGTGGTGCACATAACTATTGGGAAGGTATGCTCTGCGTGTGCTTTTAACTAAGCATGTTTGTTGAATATTCAGCTGTGTAGTTTCTGTAACTTGGAGCATGACTGTTTGGTTGAATTGCTACTGTTTGTAAATAAATGATTAATATACCTATTCCCAGTCAGTGTTTTCACTCGCCAGACCTGCGAGCCTGATAAAACATTACACCTTCACCTCCTCTGTCTCTATCATCTCTGTTCTGATGACAATCTATCTCCTTCCTACCCATAGTTGCTTCTTCTGTGATGGTTCAGAGTCCCAACTGCATCGCATTTATTTCTTTTGAGAGTTCACTGAGCCCTCACCTGCATCGCATTTATTTCTTGCACCTCTTTTCTTTTATCTCTCCTCTGATTTATCGTTGGTCATGGGCAGCTTCCTTCTCAAATATTTTTGCTTTTCTTATTTTCTAACAAACTTCGCCTTTTTGTAGTTGTACTTTAACAGAGCAAACATGCGCAAATAATATTTGTCTCCAGTTCAATTAGTTTTGTTTGGTTTCAAAAACTACTACTTTTAAAGCACAAATTATCAAATACTGTAAATGTCTTGACAGTGGTTTTATCCATTTGGGACCTTCAATGACATCTTTTTGTAAAATATTCAATTCCCAGAGTTACCACTTTCAATAATTTATCACTTGCTTCTTTTTGAACTTGACAGGTTACTTCAACCGTAGAATTTATTTGTCTGCTGATGTTTACCATTCGGCTCTGGCATTTCTCAAAAGTCACTCCCACAAAAGTGTTTTGGAAAGATGCAAAGAACATCTGTGTTATTGTTGGCATATTGGTGAGTGTATAAATTGAATAAACCTGCAGGATTTTTACTAGTTAGGCATTCCCAACCTTTTTTATGCCATGGACACCTACCATTAACCCAGGTTGGGAATCCCTGATCTAGGTAATCAGCAGTCTGGGAATCAATGTATCAGGATATGGAGCAATGTAAGCAAAAGATGCTCCTTTGTCAATGATAGCAGGAGAAGTCTTTCCTGAATGCAGGTGAATCAGCGCCAAAACAAATGACCTGTTTTTTCAGCCTTTTGTTGTTTGTTGGATCTTGTTTTAATCACGTCGATTGTCATGTTTACCAATGCGTCAGAGAAAGAGTTAAATTTACCACGAGTCATATTTGACTGCCCCTTGGTTTGTGCAAAAATGTGTAATGCAACATGAAGATTTTAAGACAAAATAGTGTTAGTTGGAAATGTGGGAACATTTTGAGAGTGTTAAATTGTACCCGTGTTGGCGCGTGGCCAAGTAGTTAAGGTGTCGGTCTAGTTGATCTGAAGGTCGCTAGTTGGAGCCTCAGCTGAGGCAGCGTGTTGTGTCCTTGAGCAAGACACTTAACCACACATTGCTCTGCGACGACACTGGTGCCAGCTGTATCAGCCCTAATTCCCTTGCCTTGGACAACATCAGTGGCGTGGAGAAGGGAGACTTGCAGTATGGGCAACTGCTGGTCTCCCATACAACCTTGCCCAGGCCCGCGCCCTGGAAACCTTCCAAGGCGCAAATACATGGTCTCACGAAACTAACGAATGCCTATTAAATAGTACCCGTTCACAGCCTTGAGAGTAGATAATGATTCAGAGGTCCAATTTAATGTCAGAGAAATGTATACAACATACATCCGGAAATGCTTTTAACAACATGCTTGTCTGAGAAAGGGAAAAAGATGTGCAGCTATCACCTGGTACCATACCATGAGAAAGTAGTAGGGTAAGTGGTTTCAAGGGTATACGTATATAAAAAGGGGCAACCTTCTGTGCTGGGGTACTCTTATTTTGGATGGCAGTCACAACCAGATGAAAGGCAAAGATTTTGAGAGAGAGAATGGTGGACGTAGCTGTTCGAACAGCTGGGATTCCTTCCAGCATTATGTCGATCAGTTTAATGAGTGGCTGATAACAGTTCATTGTATCCTGTCAGTCTGTAGTCTTTGAAGTGGCTAATGAGCAGTTTTCATATCATCTAAATAAAATGCTATCTTTACAATTTTCGACACGTACACGTATTCGCAAATAAAGGACTTATTCTTACTTCAGAAAAGAACAAGGATCAAATATTAAAATATATTTGTTACATTTGGCTGTGTTTACAAAATGGAATAAATGCATTTATTAAAGGATTTGTAACGCAACATAATGTGCTTCTTAAAATGCTCATCTGAAGCTAATGGCTGCAGGTGGCTTAATGATAACTGAGATTCCACTTTCCCAATTTCTCTCTTTGATTTATTTAAACCTTTTGAAAAATGTTTTTGTTTGATGTTCTGCATTTCTTTTTGTTGCCTTTCTTCCCTTCTCCTCCACGCTCCATTCCCTTTATGTCCCTAGCACACTCCTCAACTCCCTCGAGTGTCACAACACTTGAGCTGCCTACATCCCAGTGCATGCATTTTCCATCGGGAGGATAACATGAAGTTATTTATCCTTGTGTAACCCTAATTTTTATGTCTTTTCCTGCTCCATACTACTTTATGCCAGGCTCCTGCAAGTTTCTGAATTGAGTTCTAATGTGATTTGCATTAACTGTCTGAAGTCATTGTTTCTAAAATGATCCATTGTCCACTTACAGCTCACATCAGTGGATATGATTGTATACTTGGTTTTAATAGAAAATGGATATCCTGCAGTCAGGTGGTCAAGAGTCTTGAGACCACTATTTTGTGTAAACTTCACTGAAAGTCGTCAGGTGAGCCTTATTTATTATCTGATTAAATGCCCTGGTAATAACCAGTTTAACTGTCATAAGATATAGGTGTTTTTGAGACCCAGCTGTTATTCCCTGTCCCTAATTGCCCTCGAGAGGATAGTGTGAGATGCCCCTTGAACTGCTGTAAAACTTCTGATATGTGTACTATCAGTGGATAGGGCATTTCAAGACTTGGACTGGGCAAGATGGAGGGTCTGTGGGTCAGGATGGTGTGTGACTTGGAGGGCAACCTGCGGTGGTGGCGTTCTGCTGTCCTATGCAATAGATTATAATCCTGCGGTTGCAGTATGTACCTTGTACAGTACTGTAATAACTACACAAGGCCCTCCAACAATGCCTCCCTAAACATGTGGTTTCCACTGTCAAGAAAAGAGATAAAAGCAAGGGTGCGAACTCCACCTGCAGAATCCCGTCCTTGTCGTGTCAGAAAGAGTACAGTCATGCACTTGGTAGGAGGAATAAAGGCATAGACTATTTTCTAAATGAGCAGCAGACAAATAGTGAATCTGTGGACTGCTCTGCCACAGACTGTGGTGGAGGCCAAGTCTGTGGGTATATTTAAGGCAGAAGTTGATATTTCCTGATCGGACAGGGCATCAATGGATATGGTGAGAAGGCAGGTCTATGGGGTTGAGTGGGATCTGGGATCAGCCATGATGGAATGGCAGAGAAGACTTGAAGGGCTGAATGGTCTAATTCTGCTCCTATGTCTTATGGTCTAAAATTCAAAATTCCGAGCTGCAAAGGGACTTGGGAGTCCTCGTGCAAGATTCCCTAAGGGTTGTATCAATGTGAGGAAGATAAGTACAGTGTTAGCATCCATTTCAAGAGGACCAGAATGTAAAAGCAAGGATGTAATGCCGAGGTTTTATAAGGTACTGGTGAGGCCTCACTTGGAGTATTGTGAGCAGTTTTGAGTCTCTTGTCTAAGAAGGATGAGCTGACGTTAGGGAGGGTTCAGAGGAGGTTCATGAGAATAGCTCCAGAAGTGAAAGGGTCATTGCATGAGGAGCAATTGAAGGCTTTGGGCCTATACTCACTGAAAGTAGAAAAATGATGAGGGGGATTCTCACTGAAACCTATCGAATGTAGAAAGGCCAAGATAGAGTGGATGTGGAAAAGATGTTTCCTATAGTGGGGGTGTCTAGGACCAGAGGCCATAGGCTCAGAGTAGAGGGATGTCCATTTAGAACAGAGAAGAGGAGAAATCTTGTTAGTGGTGATTCTGTGGAATTCATTGCCACAGGTGGCTGTGGGGATTAGGCCATTGGGTGTACTTAAGGCGGGGGTTAATAGATTCTTGATTAGTCGGGCATGACAGGTTACGGGGCGAAGGCAGAAGAATGGGGTTAAGAGTGAAAATGGATCAGCCAGGGTGAAAGGCCAGGGCAGACTTGATGGGTTGAATGGCCAAATTTTGCTCCTTTGTCATGTGGTCTTATTCCTTCACGATTAGGTCTTAAATACTGGATCTAACTACTTTATCACACCGTGGATACATCTTCAGCAGAAGTTCTTCAGTAGTGTAACATACTGGACCATCATGGGCAGATGGGGAGGGACATTAAATACCCTGCACATTAATTATTACCAAAAAGAAGGAAATCTTATAGTCTTCTCAAATGCTGTATGTTGTGGTACTTTGTAGATCCAACGTGTTGTGTCACGATAGGAGCTAACTTCAAACCCTTGTTTCCTAATGTAGTTGCTAATGTTTCTTTCATTTCAGCTCAGAAGGGCCTTCAGGAATATCCGCAACACTCTCCCAGAGATCAGCTATGTCTTTATACTCTTTATGTTCAGTGTTGCGGTGTTTTCCCTTATGGCTTTGAAGTTGTTTGCAAAAAGGTAAAGCTAATGGATCACTACAGTTACTCTAACTCTTGCATTTTCTTTCTTGCCTATTTCACATGTCTAAGATCATTCCATAACCTGCTGCCAATTTGTGTCCAAAACAAACATATGTAACCTGAGCAATTGCATAAGATCTTTCTAATTCGATTGATGTAGTTCGTTTTGAATGAAATATGTCGTAGTATCTTGCTTATGAAATAACTGCTTGAATGGTCTTTCCAAAAACACCACGGTTCCATTAACAGAAACTGGGTAAATAAAGAGTTGTATTTTTCTGAGCAACGCACACAAAATTCTGTATGAACTCAGCAAGTCAGGCAGCATCTATAGAGGAAAATAACAACCGGAGAGGAGAGGAAAGAGGCCGAAGCCAGAATGAGAAGTGAAAAAAAACATTTTGCCCCTTCCACCGCTGTTGATGCTGCCAGCATCCCTATCTCTTCCATTTCCCTGGTGTATTCAGACACTGGCCATATGGACTGCCATGGTGTATTCAAAGACTGGCCATATGGACTGCCATGGTGTATTCAGAGTGACCAGATTGACTTGCCATGGTGTATTCAGAGTGACCAGATTGACTACCATGGTGTATTCAGATACTGACCAGATTGACTACCATGGTGTATTCAGAGTGACCAGATTGACTACCATGGTGTATTCAGATACTGACCAGATTGACTACCATGGTGTATTCAGATACTGACCAGATTGACTACCATGGTGTATTCAGAGTGACCAGATTGACTTACCATGGTGTTTTCAGACACTGACCAGATTGACTTACCATGGTGTATTCAGGTACTGACCAGATTGACTACCATGGTGTATTCAGAGAGGGGGCAGACAGACTACCATGGTGTATTCAGACACTGACCAGATGGACTATCATGGTGTATTAAGAGACAAGCCAGGTTGACTTCCATGGTGTATTCAGATACTGACCAGATTGACTACTATAGTGTATTCAGAGTGACCAGATTGGCTACCATGGTGTATTCAGACACTGACCAGATGGACTACCATGGTGTATTAAGAGACAAGCCAGATGAACTACCATGGTGTATTAAGAGACAAGCCAGATGAACTACCATGGTGTATAAATTCCTGCTACCTTGATCTTTTTGATGTTAAAAATATTTATCTCAATAAAATCAAAATTCTGCGGCTGACTGACAGACCAAGCGATATCTGTGGGGAAATTTTGTTAATGTTTCAGTAAATGACCATCAGATTTACCAGGTTTTGTGCACTTAAATGAAAAAAACTTTCTGTATGTCTTCATAGATGGCCTGCCCTTTACATCCTCCATCATAGATTCTAGTTTGCATTCCATAATATTAATACACCCTTTGTTTTACAGAAAACTCAGCACAGTAGAAGGAGCGGCATATTTCAGTAATTACTTGGATGCATTCTTCAGTCTTTACGTGCTAGTGACAACAGCCAACAGCCCAGACATCATGTATGTGCTTCCAGGCATTTTCATGTTAAACATTTGGTATCTGAATGTTTAATACATTCATAATATTATGCTTTACTGGAAACTAATGGCCAATGTAGAGACTTCTAGATTCTGCATTGTATTTTGTCATTCTTCAGTACTCGAGTGTAAAGGAGAATGAAATTATTGTTACTCCAGTGTGGCCATACATACACAAGGTTAACTTCTATACGTGGACTGATTGTATGTACATGAGGAACACTCGGTGTAGGAGTATCTGAATATACGGAAATGATAGTGACAAAGTAACTCTTGGGAAAAGGAACTCTTCCAGGTAGCAGCAGGGAAAATGATAACACAGTGGGACGGTGACTTGATGGTAAAACTTTTCTTACTGGAGATTAATAATTGAATCTGAGTGAAGATGAGTACAGTTGGAGTTACACTATTGGAGTTTTTCGAGGAGGTTACCAGGAAAGTGGATGAAGGGAAGGCAGTGGATATTGTCTACATGGACTTCAGAAAGGCCTTTGACAAGGTCCCGCATGGGAGGTTAGTTGGGAAAATTCAGTCGCTAGGTATACATGGAGAGGTGGTAAATTGGATTAGACATTGGCTCAATGGAAGAAGCCAGAGAGTGGTAGTAGAGAATTGCTTCTCCGAGTGGAGGCCTGTGACTAGTGGTGTGCCACAGGGATCAGTGCTGGGTCCATTGTTATTTGTCATCTATATCAATGATCTGAATGATAATGTGGTAAATTCCATCAGCAAATTTGCTGATGATACAAAGATTGGAGGTGTAGTAGACAGTGAGGAAGGTTTTCAGAGCTTGCAGAGGGACTTGGACCAGCTGGAAAAATGGGCTGAAAAATGGCAGATGGAGTTTAATACAGACAAGTGTGAGGTATTGCACGTTGGAAGGAGAAACCAAGGTAGAACATACAGGGTTAATGGTAAGGCACTGAGGAGTGCAGTGGAACAGAGGGATCTGGGAATACAGATACAAAATTCCCTAAAAGTGGCGTCACAGGTAGATAGGGTCGTAAAGAGAGCTTTTGGTACATTGGCCTTTATTAATCAAAGTATTGAGTATAAGAGCTGGAATGTTATGATGAGGTTGTATAAGGCATTGGTGAGGCCGAATCTGGAGTATTGTGTTCAGTTTTGGTCACCAAATTACAGGAAGGATATAAGTAAGGTTGAAAGAGTGCAGAGAAGGTTTACAAGGATGTTGCCGGGACTTGAGAAACTCAGTTACAGAGAAAGGTTGAATAGGTTAGGACTTTATTCCCTGGAGCGTAGAAGAATGAGGGGAGATTTGATAGAGGTATATAAAATTATGATGGGTATAGATAGAGTGAATGCAAGCAGGCTTTTTCCACTGAGGCAAGGGGAGAAAAAAAACCAGAGGACATGGGTTAAAGGTGAGGGGGGAAAAGTTTAAAGGGAACATTGGGGGGGGGCTTCTTCACACAGAGAGTGGTGGGAGTATGGAATGAGCTGCCAGACGAGGTAGTAAATGTGGGTTCTTTTTTAACATTTAAGAATAAATTGGATAGATACATGGATGGGAGGTGTATGGAGGGATATGGTCCGTGTGCAGGTCAGTGGGACTAGGCAGAAAATGGTTTGGCACAGCCAAGAAGGGCCAAAAGGCCTGTTTCTGTGCTGTCGTTTTTGTATGGTTTCTATGGTTTCTAGTATTGGTCAAAAATGAGGTTTTAATCACCCACAGAAACTACAGGTTGCAGAATACTTTGAAACCTCTTAAATGATCAGTACTATTAATGAAGTAATTGTGTTTTAAAGCTACTGATAGTTTCCCACGTTGGACACTTTTTGAGATTTTTACACTGCATTGCAGCGAGCTTTCTAGAAGTGTGTATCCTGTTGTGTATTATTAAACCATAAATATCAGAGAAGGTACAGATTTCATTTCCTGACGTGCTGAATTAATTATCGGCACACAACATAATCCACATCTTGGAAAGTTTACACATGCAGGAAAACACTCCAGACGAATGTTCATTAATTTCAGGATCATGAGGGTTGGGTTAGATTATGACCAAGATTTACCTGTGCTGCTCATCCGTTTGAATATTGCTGTCTGTATTTGCAGACAGAGAATAGCCATTTGGATGAGTTGCTGGAGAAACTTCAATTACCCACATAAATGAACTCAAACAAAACATTCCATCTTCAGATGTAGAAGGCTGGTGAGCTTGGGAACGAAGCAATTTTGTGAAATCATCTAAATTTTGAATACATGTCACAGAGCAGTTTGCCTAGTGGATGTGATGAAACATTCCCACGGGTGAAAATTAATTTTAAAAATGAACAGAATAGACAACTAAAGCTAATAAATTTGCATTGGGACTAGTAGTGGGGGGTGATTTGTACACTCACAAGTTTCTCAAGTATGGTTGTTATGTAAGGTTAAAGCAGGGGCTCCCAACCTAGACCCCTTGGTTAATGTCAGATTGTGACTACTCTCTCTGTTAATGTGGCTTGAGCCAACGTGGCAGAAGAGCAAAGGCAAATGTGTTGGAAGATGGTTAGCTACTCTGTCGAAGCAGCGATGGATGCTGGAATTGGACCAATTTTGGCTTGAAACATTATTGTGCCTTATCAGAGAAGCTTTTGCTGAATATAGAAATGGTGCTTGTGGTGTAGTAAGTAATATTGAAGCAAAAGGAGATAAATGATTAAATTAGATTAGATTCAACTTTATTGTCATTGTGCCGAGTACAGATACAAAGCCAAAGAAGTGCAGTTAGCATCTAACCAGAAATGCAAAGAATAGTGTTATTTACAAAATAACTGCGAATAAAAAGTAAGTGCTACAGCACACAAATATAAAAGTACTGAGACAGTACAATACGGATGCAATACTGCTTAGCGCTGTGATGTGAGTTTCAGCAGGGTCACAGCCTCAGGGAAGAAGTTCTTCCTGTGCCTGCTGGTGTGGGAGTGGAGGCTCCTGTAGCACCAACCAGATGTGAGGAGAGTGAAAAGTCCATGGTTAGGGTGAGATGCATCCTTGATAATGCTTTTCATCCTGCCCAGGCAGCGTTTATGGTAGATGTTCTCAATGGTGGGCAATTGGGTGCCAATAATCCACTGGGCAGATTTCGCCACACGCTGGAGCGCTTTGCGGTCTGATATGGGACAATTGCCATACCACACTGAGATGCAGTTGGTGAGTATGCTCTCAATGGTACTGTGGTAAAAGTCCGTCAGTATTCTGGGACAGAGGTGAGCTTTCCTGATGCTGCAGGTCTATGGCATGGTCCATGGCAGAGGAAAGCAGACTGCTATATTGGTAACAAAATAGAAAGATGAGCTGAAACCTCAAAGGAGACTCTTGGGTCAAAAAGACCAATGCCATTCGGTGGGAATTCACAGCCTGTTTGCGTCATGTTACATGTAAGGACAAATCCGTAGAAGCTTTTATGTTGTTGAATCTGCTACACTTATTGTGACATCATTGGATAATGTGACTGACATCCTCAATAAAGTAAATTTCAGGCATCACTGGGTAAGCATTTGGAATGAAATTTGCCATCTACGTGTGACAAAGTATGTTGTTTAAGGTAAAGCAGAATGTGCCTGAGATATTGGGCAGGTCAGGTGGCATCCGTGGAAAAAGAAAAGGTCAACATTTCAGACCGTATGCCCTTCATCAGAATGGATTTCATCAACCAATTGTTTTTCCTTGCCAGCTAGCATCTTTGCATATGTACAAAATGCAAGGGTAAGGGGCTTATTAACAGGTCTGAGGCAATGTTTTGTGGCTTTAAGAGAGTCGGTTTAGGTAGAATGCTGATCATAAAGTGTGGCAGTGGTATAGGTGAGACTAAAGGCTGATTTATACTTCTGCGTCAAATCGACGCTGCGGGTACGGCGTAGCTGCAAACCCTATGCAGAGCCTACGTGGATCCCTACACCGTAGTCTGACGCGCACCTCTCCCAAATTGTAACTACGTGTCGCAGCAACGCAGACTGCAACAACTGTGATTGGTCCGCTTGGTAGCATCACATTTCCTCGTACGCTGCAATAGCTTCCCATTGGGCGACTGAAGGGCAAGGAAGGAACTCTGGCTGCAATGTTTTCCATAAAGCTTTACAGACCTCTGAAATTATGGAGGACATATTTCGCTTTTACGAAAAAAGACGCTCGCTTTAAACTTGTTTACCCCGAGAAAGACTACCATGACCATGAAGCCTTGCACGGGCAGGTGTGTGCACATGCGCGATGTGCCCGAATTGCAGAGCGACGCAGACACACCGGCACACAAGTATAAATGCTCACAACGCGCGTAGGCCACTTGCGTAGGTTATGGCGTCCATTTGACGCAGAAGTATAAATCAGCCTTAAGGCTCACTTACAGTAGGAAGCCCCCAGTCAGAAGGAATATCTGTGATTGGTAAGCAGATCAAAGTTGTGGAGGTAAGGAAGATTCTAAATATTGCATTTGGAGATAAGAAGCATAAACACAAATTGAATCTGATCATCCTGTTTAAAAAATTCCATTACTGCAGTGTCCAGTTTGTTCAGAAATCCCAGTGGTTCTGCATCTCTCTCACTGAGTGCTGGTTTCCCCCGTTCCTTTTTAACTCTGTGGGACCGACTCTCTTTCAACATTCTGAGGACACTGAGCCATCAATGTGATACTTTAAAGCGAATTAAAAATGTGTTAGATAGTTCCTAGTAACTTTGTAAATCTGTTATACATACTGGATTAATGGAGTTTTTGCATATCCAGCGACATCTGTGGAGAGAGAAACATTTGTGGCCGCTTATCCCAAATACAGTACATGAATTCATTATTAAGTCCCAAAGAGCTACAATTTTCCAATTAGATGCTAAGGCGCTGTTCCTCAAGTTCAAATTGGTCATTGTTGGAAGAATGTAGGAGGCCAAAGTTGAGTCAGGGAGCATGGAGAGTTAAGGGAAGGACGCTTGAGGGTCTGGACAAAGTGGTCACCCAAGTTGCGCTTGGTTTCTCCTGTATTGTGGAGACCACATCTGGACACCATGTAAAACACCAATGTGTGAACTCAATTTCACTTGGAAAGACTGAGCCCACGGATGTTGGCAAGGAAAGGGTTAAAGAGCAGATGTGCAATCTCCCTGCAGTTACTCGGCCGTGTGCCCTGATAAGGGGAGTGGTGTCTGGAGATAGAATGGCAATTATGCCACTGCTTGTAGGACAAATTCTAATTCAGACTGTTGTGTTTGGCTTGTGAAACATCTGCAAAATGTGATTTATTCTGTTTTTTTTTTCAGGATGCCTGCCTATGAGGTCAGCTGGGCTTATGCAATATTCTTTATCATTTTTATAATAGTGAACACCTATGTCTTTATGTCTCTCTTCCTGGCTGTTGTGTACAATGACTACAAGAAACATTTGAAGGTATGTAATTGTGTGGAGGATGCAAGACCGTTAAAACATAATATGCTATTTTAAAAATTGAATTTGAGATAACCTTTATTAGCAACTTCTGGCCCCTAACGTCGCCTTACTTGAAAACTGTGCTTCCAGTACAAATTAAACTCTAATTTTTAAAATTCAAGGGCCATCTCAGTCTAGAATAATTATAAATATCTGAGTTTCTCTCTATTTTGTCCACAGCTCTGCAATCATTCTTGATGCTGCTTCCTGACCCTAATTATTTTATGTTCACCTTCCACGTTGTTCAATTAGGACTTTGCCTGTTATTGATACAAAATTAGTTTAATGGCTTTGAGGTTCACGCCACTGCTTAATTAACCTGTTAAATGCAACTTTGTGTTGACTACATATTTCATCTAATTATCTTGATTCTTTCAATAATATATTTTAATTATCTTCATCTGGTTTGTTTTCTTTGAAGTAGTATATAGTTCTAACGTAGTTAGTTTTATTGTTGAAATAGTCCTGGACTTGTTTTAGAATTGTTTGCGACTGTGTTTGTGCTTATAATACTTCTTCATTCTTTCACCCCCTTTCATCACTTACCTGAACAACTGTTGTGTTAATTGATTATCATTAAGTTTTGTACAGAAGGTGGAGGGTGGGGAATGGGGGACAAGTTCAGAGGTGATGTGTGCAACAAGGTTTTTAACAGAGTGGCAGCCGCCCGGAATGTGCTGTCAGGGATGGTGGTGGAGACTAATGTTACCGTTCATTCATTATGTACCATGTCATATGATGTAGGCGATCATGCTCTTTCCGTGACCATGATTGATCCTGGCAATTTTTGTTTACAGCAGTGGTTTGCCATTACCATCTTCTGGGCAGTGTCTTTACAAGAGGGGTGATGCCAGCCATTATCAATGCTCTTCAGAGATTGCCTGCCTGGCATCAGTGGTTGCAAACCAGGGTCTCTACACCTCCCTCTGAAATTGAATACTGGACTTCTTAACAGTAACGTCTCTTGTCCCTTTACGCTGAGCACTGGTCTCCCCAAGGCTGTGTGCTCAGCCCGCTGCTGTCATACCACCGTGTTGCGGGATTCAGCTCAAACCTCGTCAGGAAGTTTGCAGATGACAGAACAGCTTTATCAAGAACGATGATGAGACGGAGTATAGAGAGGAAGTGGAGCGTGGTGGATTGGTGTGAGAAGGACAACCTAAACCTGAATGTGGAGAAGACAAAAGGAAATCATTGCGGACTTCAGGAGGGTGCAGATGAATCATCCCCCTCTGCGAATACATGACTCCTCCACAGCGAGAGTTAAGTGCTCCAAGTTCCTGAGAGTTCACATCACAGGTGACCTCACCTGGTCCCTTAATATCACCCCTTCCTGAACAAGAAGGCACAGCAGCACCTCCACTTCCTAAGAAGATTGAGGCAAGCAAGGCCCCCCCACCTTAACTGCATTTTACAGGAGCACCACTGAGAGTGTCCTGACAAGTTGCATCTCCATCTGGTCTGGGAGCAGCCAAGCATCGGACCAGAAGTTCCAAAAAGGACTGTGAGAACAGCTGGGAGGATCAAAGGTTCAAAGGTCCAATTTAATGTCAGAGAAGTGTATACAATATACATCCTGAAATGCTTTTTCTTCGCAAACATCCACAAAAACAGAAGTGCCCCAAAGAATGAATGGCAGTTAAACATAAGAACCCCAAAGTACCCCCCCGCCGCAGCTTCCCTCCCTTCCGTGCGTAAGCGGCAGTGAGCAACAATCCCCCCCCCCCCACCACTGGCAAAGAAAAGCATGGGCACCACCACCGAGCACTCGTGTGAGCAAAGCAACAGCAAAGACACAGACTTGCAGTGATCCCAAAGACTTTGCGTTTCACCCTGCATTCAACATACCACTGGTTCTCTGTCTAATAAGGGAGAAAGGGATGTCTCCATTTTCCCAGTGAGTGGGGAGACATAACAAACAACTCACCATTTTATGATGTTAAAAGTCTGTTGCATCACTTTTTTTGAGCTCTGTGCCTGAAGATTGCAAAGATCCCAGGTCTTCGGGCCCATAGCCATAGATATTTCGACACTCCCGACAACACACGGGTCTCCTGCTGTGACACCGACCCTCGATCTGCCCGTCTCCAGAGCCCCGAGATCTTAGGCTTCCAAATCCGAGTTGGACTCTCAGGCCGAACAACGGCCAGCCCTGAAACCCCGAGAACAGGTCCCATTCCCACAAAGAACCGAAGTCAGCGTGTAACTCCAGGTCAGGGTCTTCAAAAGAACCCCGAAAGGGAAAAATAAAGCCGTGAAAGATGGAAATAGAGCTGTTTCCAAAGATGATAGCAAAGGAGTCACCGTTTAGCACCATCTTAACTTCGCTCCGCCTCATAGGAGGTCTTCCTACAATCCATTGGAAACATTTATCAACAGCACTGCGTACGCAGGACCCTTAGTATTATTAAGGATCCCAACCACCAATCCAGCATCCTCTTTGACTTTATACCATCAGGCAGGAGACTCTGATGCACAAAAACAAGAACTGTTAGAATGAGAATCAGCTTTTCCCCCCAGGCCATTAGGCTCCTGAACTCATGGCTGCATCATATTTGAAGTGTCACTGTTTAATCTGTTCTGTACCTTACAATATTTAATATTAATGCACTTTAGTTTGTTGCTCTCCTTCCATCCGGAAGGCGCTACAGGAGCCTCCGTTCCCGCACCAGCAGGCACAGGAAGAGCTTCTTCCCTGAGGCTGTGACACTGCTGAACCTCTCATCACAGCGCTAAGCAGTATTGCATCCGTATTGTACTGTCTCAGTACTTTTATATTTGTGTGCTGTAGCAGTTATTTTATTCACAGTTATTTTGTAAATAACACTATTCTTTGCATTTCTGGTCAGATGCTAAATGCATTTCATTGGCTTTGTATCTGTACTCAGCACAATGACAATAAAGTTGAATCTAATCTAATCTAATTTACGTGTAAATCGTCTCCTTGCCTTCATAGGCTATCGTGTGTTATGTGGGTTGTGAGCTTTATGCCCTGGTTCGAAGAAACGTTGTCTTGTTTCTATATACATTCCGTATGTTATATACATGCATGTAGTTAAATAACATTTCACTTGACTTGTGGTATGCACCAGCTACTCATACAACTGTCCACCACCTGCTCTCACAGCTTCATGTGACCCTGATCGGTGAGGGTATCGCTAAGCAGGTACTTCACCTTGACTCGCAGGCTGGTGGAGGGAAGGAATGCTTTGGTAGAGACGCATCTCCACCCTGCCACCCTTCCGGAGGGTGCTTAAGAGTGTCTTGGATGTGGAAAGAATGGGATCTAATTAGTTCAGCACAGCGTTGTGAGCTGAAGGGCCTGTCCCTGTGTTGTACTCTTCTTAAAAAGTGATTTGATCCTTGCAAAACTACAGAGCTTTGGTGCCACGAGGCAGCCAAGTAAGAGGCAGAAAGGTAGTTGCTGGTTGTGGCAGTTGTATAGTGAGGTATTGTAGGGTTAGTTTCATTTGCCACCATGTTTGGCACACACTTGATGGGCTGAAGGGCCTGCTTCTGGGCTGAACTGGTCTCTGTTCTATGTGTGGTAGCTGCTTGGATTGTACTTCTCCTCGTTTTGTATTTCCAGAGAATGGGTGTCTTAATAGCATTGCCTTGTAGCAGAGGCCAGCTGCTAGTGTACTCACTGCTGGACAGTACAAGTGTCCGGCAAGATGGCGCCAGTGACCAACGCAGCCAATGGTGATGTCCTGCAGAAAGTTCACAAAACTATTTCTTCCCTTAATTCTTTTCAATATGCTTATACTACTAATTTGTGGGCGATTGGGGCCTGTAATTTACATTTTGATATTGTGTTTTGGGCCAGCTGAGCAACCTGAGCCTTCTGCTGTCTGAGGGAATTTGGTGTGGTTGAGAGCAAGGCTGAGTACGGAGAGTGCCGCCTAATGGTGGAGAGCATACCCTTGATCAGCTCCGTGACTCACTGATATCGCCAATTTAAAAAAGATTGAAATCGATGAGGATGAGAGCAGACGGTGAGCAGGTGTTCAGCGCGGTCTGCCTGGGTTTGACTGGTCTCCCTCCCTCTCGCTGACTGCTGCTGGAGGGTGGTGCAGGAGTCTTGGACCTTGGGCAAGGTTCAATCAGCACGGCTTGTGGATTGCACTCGTTCTTAGAGGACTCTGTGGTTCATATTATTTGTTTCTGGTTGCTCTTTTTTAAATTGCTATTTTGCATGATTTTGATCAGGGCTCTTCGACGTGGACAGGTTCTGCGGCATGCAGTCAACGAACGACGCAGAGTTAAACTGGAACGAACTGAACGAAGCTGAACGTTCCCAGACCCTTTCAAGGACTCTCCAGTTTGATGTTTAAGATTCTGTGTGTTATTTGCCCCTTTGTTTGCATGATTTGTACTTTTACTTGCTTGTTAGGTGTTTTATGTTTTCTTTAAACAGATTCCATGCTGTTTCTTTTTCTGTGGCTGTCTGTAGGAAGACGAATCACAAGGGTGTATACTGCATACGTGCTTTAATAATAAATGTACTTTATACTTTGAAGTGTAACAGGTGTCAGGTGGAGTTATGTGCCTTCCTTTGTTTTCCTTTATTTTGATTGATTTGGTTTTGCATCATTTTAAATGTTTTGACATTTTATTGATTGCAAATTTTCTTTTAATTTAGTCTTAACTACATCTATCTTGGCTGAGTTAAGTGCCTCATCAGAGATGATTGAAAATAGTGGGATATACTTTGGTACAAACTGTCGACAGGCCATCAGAATGGCTATGGGAGTTCGTAGGTATTGGTGCCAGAATTGCCATCTTAGGCCTCATCACCTCTTGCTGACCTCAGCACCTCAGAATAACTATGGCAACATCACTCCCATCTCAGCTTTCAACCTTTGGGCCCCAAAAGTGCCATGGAGCGCTAATGCATCATGGGCCATGTCAGCACATTCTGGCTCAGCAAATATTTATTTTATTTTATCAGTGCAGAATAGGCCCTTCCAGCCCTTTGAGCTATGCTGCCTAGCAACCCCCCGATTTTATTTGGCCTAATCACGGGGCAATTTATAATGACCAATTAATCTACCAACTGGTATGTCTTTGGACTGTGGTGGGAGGAAACTGGAGCACCTGGAGGAAACCTGCATGGTCACAGGGAGAACACACAAACTTCTTACAGGCAGTGGCGGGAATTGAACCCAGGCCGTCTACATGCTAACCATCAACAAAGTAGTTTCTACAAACCCTGATGCAACTTTCTTAAATCTAAAAAGTGAAGAAAAAAAACTTCGGATGATATTTGTTTTTCGATTGACTTTAAGTACTGTATTTGCATTTCTGCTCTTGTATTTTCCATCATTGTATCAAAAACTATCATGCTACTTTCCAGAATGAAGTAAGAAAGCTAGTTTATATGAAGCATCGGAAAATGACTGAAGCATTTAACATATTGAAAACAAAGAATGGAACAGAATTTTCAGTCCTGGACTCTGAATGGAGGCAGCTGGTGAAACTGGTGGCACCCGAGATCCCCAGCTCTCATCGAGAACTGCTGTGGAGAGTTTTGGATGATGAACAGAAAGGCTTTATAGGTGAGAAGCAGTGGAAAGCAAAAAATCTTCATTGAAGATTGTTAGAATTTTGAATTGCAATAATTTTAAAGGGCAAGATCCATCGGGAATGGAGAAAGATGTTATCCAGAGTGAGTGCATGGTCTGTTTGTGCGATTCCCATTCCTCCTGAGGGTGAGTTTTTAGCTTAAGAGCACTATCCTTATCTGGGCTGAGGAAAGATATTTATCCAGTGCTGTTAATATCATTCATCGGCATCCACTCTTCCCCCCCTATTTTGAGCATGTATTCAGTTGGATTTTGAAGAGGGTGTTTATTCTGAAGCAAGTTTTATTCTGCCCAAAAATCAGAGCAAAATGAGGTTTACACAAACAAAATGTCAGAGGAACTCAACAGGGCAGGCAGCATCTGTGGGAAGGCATAAACAGTTGATGGTTTGGGTTGAGACCCTTCATCAGGACTGGAAAGGAAGGGGAAAGAAGCCAAATTAGGATGGTGGGGTGGGGGGGGGGAGGAAGGAGGATGAGCTAGAAGGTGAAAGGTGAAGCTAGGTGGATGGGGGAGGGGGGTGATGTGAGAGGTGGAAAATGTGAAGGGTTGGAGAAGAAGGAATCTGATGGGAGAGGAGAGAAGATCATGGAAGGAGGAGGGGCACCAGGGGGAGGTGATAGACAGGTGAGGAGAAGAGATCAGAGTGCAGCTAAATGGGGAATGGAACAAGAGGGGAGGTAGGAAAATTACCTGAAGTTAGAGAAGTCGTTGTTCATGCCATCAGGTTGCAGGCCACCCAGGTGGAATATAAGGTTTTGTTCCTCCACCCTGTGGATGGTTTCATTGTGGCAGTAGAGGAGGCCATGGACTGAGATGTTGGAATGGGAATGGGGATCGGAATTAAAATGCTTACAGGGATAAGTGCCAGGAGGGAGATTAGTGGGGAGGGACGAATGGACAAAGGAATCACAGAGAGAGTGATCCCTGTGGAAAGCAGAGAGCTGGGAGAGGGTGGTAAAGATGTGTTTGGTGGTAGGATCCCATTGAAGACGGCAGAAGTTGCAGAGAACAATGTATTGGATGCAGATAAAGACGGGGAACTCTAACCCTTTTAAGGCAGTGGGAAGATGGGCTGAGGCTGGATGTCCGGATAAGTGCAAGAGATACAGTTGAGGGTAGTATCAACGGTGGAGGAAGGAGAACCCCATGCTTTGAAGAAGAAGGACATCTCTGATGGTCTGGAAAGGAAAGACTCATCTAGGGAACAGATGTGGCAGAGCTGAAGGGGCTGAGAAAAGGGAATGGCATTTTTACAGGAGACAGGGTGGGAAAAGGTTATCATCAAGGTAGCCATGGGAATCATTAAGTTAATAAAAGATGTTCATAAACAGTTTGTCTCCAGAGATGGAGACAGAGAGATCGAGAAAGGAGAGACAGGTGTCAGAAGTGGACCAAGTGAACTTAAGGGCAGGGTGGAAGTTGGAGTCAAAGTTGATGAAATTGATGAGCTCAGCATGGGTGCAGGAAGTAGCTCCAATGCAGTTAACAATACAGCACAGAAAGAGTTGGGGAGCATTACCAGAGAAAGTGGTAATGTTCACAATGAAAGTGAAAGTGGTAATGCAAAGTGAGGGTAAATCAGAATCTATATCTTTGTTAAGTTAGAAGATTAGGTCATATATTTTTGAAAGAGCAATTTCTCTCATGGAATATTTTCCTTCCTTGTGAAAATACAAGGAAACTTTCCCACCAGCATTTCTGCCCTTCATTCTTTCAGTCTCCCAGATTCGTTTGCTGCCGACCTGGACTTGTGTTGAATTAAAACAAAGTTAAGTGTTTTGCTTTGATGATCGTATTCACCTAGTTTTCCACCACAATAACACAGGTGCAAAATTCCTTGCACGTGTGTGGTGAATAAGGAGTCAACCACTTCCATTTAGCATCTTATTTTAGCAAACTCAATTGAACAAGCTTTGATCTCTTTTGGTTTCTGACTGAGAGGTGATTAGTGAGGAAGAGCATCTCTGTTACTGTAGAGCTCTTTGGCAAAGTAACTACAAAGTGCCTGATCCATATCCATTCCAGACCCAGCTACCTATCAACACCTCCATCCAGTGTAGATTATTTGGACTATTTGGAACTGACTCGGATCATTTGGTTCAGCTGATGTACTTTTAATGGGCAGCTCTGTCCATTTTATAGTCCCAGCAGACACGCCACATAAACCAGAAATGTATGTGCATGTATGTGCATCTATCAAAGTTGAGTTAGTTGAATAATAAATGCAAGAAAATGTTCTTTTTACTTCTCATGAGCCTAATGAATTTCTCAGAAAACATTGATGTAGCTACTTCTTGCAATTCTTTTGCCTTTCATTTTGGATCCTTTTGGTAATTTTGAGGGCAATTCCCTTGGGGACCAATAAATTGGTCTCTGTGGAATGTAAGAAAGTTTTTTTTCAGTGAAGTGGTAAAGTCTGACCTCATGAACTTCTCCCTCTGTTTTTGGCCTTCAGCAAACATTTCAGTCCTGGCATGTGCAGCAGGCGAGCCATGTTTGATTCCCAATGAGACAACAGAAGCAAATTATATTTAAACTACTTGACCATTTTTGATAAGAATACCCTCTTTCTCTTCCATCCTCTCAGCTCCAACAAGCTACTTCCCACAAGGTCACACATCCCTTTTTATTTAGCCTCCTACCCATGCCCACTCCTCCACTACAAAAGAAAACCCTTCGAAAATTCTGGTTCAGCAGAGTGCAGCTCACCTTTGCAAATTATATTATGCTTTAGGGAGGTTGCGTTTGGGATTTGGCATGCCATGGATTTAGTGCTTAGAAGCCTATGTTTCACTGCTTTTGTCTGCATTACTCTGCTTATTTAAAATGCAACTCTTGATACTGTTTAAATCCATCTGTACAAAGCCACTTGCCCAACCCTGGGTATTGGGAAGTGTTGGGAAAGCGTGTCGAACGTGAAACACATCTGTAAATGTTAGTTACTGGTCATGATCAGTACTGAATGTCAGTTGTTAAAAGACATTTGGATGGGTTCATAAATACAAAATGTTTAGAGCAGGGGTGTCCAACCTTTTTTATGCCATGGATCAATACCATTAAGCAAGGTGGCTGTGGACATCCGGTTAGGAACCCCTGGTTTAGAGAGATGTGGACCAAATGCAGACAAATGGGACCCAGCTCAGGAAGACACCTTGGTCAACAAGTTGGGCCAAAACAGCTTGTTTTCTGTGCTGCACAGCTCCGATTCTATGTTTTCTTTTTAATCAGGAAAAGAGTCTTTCATCCGCCTGGCAGACCTTCTAAACATACAGATTATTCAGAAGAAGGAGAGGGTCCATCCGTTGGAGAAAAGCATACCGACCCTGTATAACTCCAGAGTGAGCCAGCTCATCTGCAGGATGGTCAAGCACCAGTATGTTCCAGTGACTGATGATCAAAATCAGCATTCTCATGTGTAATTTTAATACTTAGAGTTTGTTGTAGAACTGGCTGACAGGTGATTTATGATAGACAAGTTCCATTTGAGCATTAGTCAGAGTTAATTATTTCTTGTATTGATTACCCACCAGTACAAAAACTAATGCTCCCATCAGCTTTAACTGTGGGAGATGTTACGTTCCAGATGTCAATAGAGTTATATTAAATACCTTTAACCACCCTCTCTTTCATAGCAGCTAGTAGAACACAAACAAGATTGACTGTTTCCTTCATGCTGCTTATTTAGAGAACTGTGCAAAAGTTTTAGGCATGTATATATATATCCAGGACTTTTGCACAGTACTGCAGTAATTTTCTGAATTACACTCTACTGTTCAAATTGCATGACACATGTGAGTGATGATAAGCCTGAATCTGATATGGGTCTCTATTGTGGACTGAAAGTGGGAAGGGGGCAGGGGGTGGGGAATTATGGTTGAATAAAAAGAAAAGGGAAGGGGAAGGAGTGGGAAGCACCAGAGAGACATTCCCCGATGATCAATAAACCAGTTGTTTGAATTAAACTGACCTTGCCTGGTGTCTCAGAGCTAGGTGTTTCTGCACCCACGCACCCCCACCCGGCTCCTGACACTCCTTCTTGGCCACCTGTCCCACACCCCTCACGCAGCGCTCCACCCTCACCATTCCCAACGTCCTTTATTCCTGTCAGATGTACAAACACACTCTCCTCTCCTCTCCTCTCAATGCAAAAGTTTTATACACTCTAGCTCTATAATATGTGTGTTTGCCTGAGACTTGAGCAGTACTGTATATTGAAGGATCTGACTAATGTTTGTTTCACCTGCAAGTGTCATTTTAAGTGTCTGAGGCTCAAACCCAGCAGAATGCTTTTCATTTGTAGCGTCAGGATTGTTTATGTTCATCAGACTGGTGAAAAAGTGTTCAGATGATGCAAAATTTGGTGGAGTTGTGTTTAGTGAGGGAGGTTGTCAAAGGATATAGCAGGATAACGATCAGTTGAAAATCTTGGCGAAGAAATGGGAAATGGAATTTAATCCCGACAGGTGAGATGATGGGTTTTAGGAGGTATATTTAGGAGCACTGACGTACAGAGGAATCTTAGAGTACAAGTCTATAGCTCCTTGAAAATGATAACGCAGGTGAATAGGGTGGGAAAGATGAACGCGTTCGTCAGTCAGGGCTTTGGTCATTTTGCAGCCAGACCAGTTAGCGTATTGTGTAGAGTTCTGGTCTCTGCTGTAGGAAGAATGTGGAGGCTTTGGAGAGGGTGCAAAAGAGGTTCACCAGGAGGATGCCTGGATCGGTGAGTATCCACTACGTACAGGTTGGACAAACTTGGTCTGTTTTCTCTGGAACATCAGCAGCTGAGGGGACACCTGATACAAGTTTTTAAAATTACATGACGATGGAGAGGGTAGACATTCAGGAATCTTTCCCCTGGGGTAGAAATGTTGAATACTAGGGGACATTTGAGGTGAGAGGGGAAATCTTAAAGGGGGATATGTAAGGTAAATTTTTATTATTTTATGCACTATAAGTGATAGGTGCTTGGATTGCACAGTCGGGGGAGATGGTGGAAATGATATTTAACAGGCACTAGGCGGACACAATGAAAGGCGGAGTTATAGAGATTATGTGATTAGTTACCAATTAGTTAGACTGTCACAAACAAGAGAAAATCTGCAGTTGCTGGAAATCAAAGTAATGCACACAAAATGCTGGAGGAACTCAGCAGGCCAGGCAGCATCTATGGAAGGAGCATTGTTCCTGCCATCCATAAATCTGCCTGTCCAGGTAAACCCACTGCTTCTGCCCCACTGAACTTACCAATATCGGTTTTTCAACTTCCAGTAATTCCTCTCCCCACCCCCCTCACCATTCCCCATTTCCATTTCCCTCTCCCTCTCTCACCTTGTCTCCTTACCTGCCTATCATGTCCATCTGGTGCTCCTCCCACTTCCCTTTCTTCCATGGCTTTCTGTCCTCTCCTATCAGATCCCCCCTTCTCCAGCCCTTTATCTCTTTCATCATTCGACTTATCAACTCTTGACTTCATCCCTCCCCCTCTCCTGGTTTCATCTATCACCTACCACCTTGCACTTCTTCGTCCCCTCCCCCTCCTTCTTACTCTGACTTCTCATCTCTTCTTCTCCAGTCCTGGTGAAGGGTCTCGGGCCCAAACATAGCCTGTGTACTCTTTTCTGTAGATGCTGCCTGGCCTGCTGAGTTCCTCCAGCATTTTGTGTGTATTAGTTAGATTGTCATTACGATTGGTGCGGACATTCATAATGGGCTGAAGAACCTGCCCCTATGCTATACTCTTCAAATTTCTCAGTCCAAATGAACAAAGTATCATAAAAGTGAGATGTTTTGAACGTAGTTTAATTTTTACTGAGATGTCCTGGTTTCTGCAAAACGCCAGGGTAGCACAGTGTCACTGCTAGAAGAGGCGTTACTTCACAGTACCAGAGACCCAGGTTTGGTGCTGTTGGTGTGAAGTTTACAAACTCTCCCTGTCACAATGTGGGCTCCTTCCAAGGTTTTACTCCCATTTCCCAATGACATGTAGATTGGTAAGTTAGTTGGGCACTGTAAATTGTGCCAACACTTAGGTGAATGGTAGAATCAGGTGCCAGCGGTTGAGAATGTGGAGAGAAGAATAAAGGCGATTGCTGTTGACAGTTGAGATGGACTTGGTGGGCTGAAGGGCCTGTTTTTGTGCTCTCTGTCTATGACAGCAAATTCCCATCTGTGGTAGCAATACCAATTTGTCTTCCCGTGCATACTTGTGCTTTTCCTGTCTTTTGTAGCTTGAGAGAGCTGTGTGTAGGTGGTATTCACTGCTGGATTGGACGGTGAAGATTGACACTGATGTTCAAACTGAAGTTATAAGTATGGATGTGGTGATACAGGAACAGAGTGTAATCCTAAATTGGGGCAGGTCTGTAGTGGCCTGGTTGTGTGCAGTGGCTTGCTTCTGTTGCTGCATCTGTACAAAGCAGCCACAGTGAATAATTCATAGTTTGGCTCCCCACTGGCCAACTTAGTACTGTATGTTTAGTCTTCATTCATTATCTTATTTCCTTTCTAGTTTCTGTTTTGTGATCCGTCTCCTCCAGCTTTCTGCTCCCTTCAGTAGATTTAGATGTAATCCGCAGTATTGATCATTTAAGTTAATTAGTGTGCACTGGTCTTGACTTTTTTTAGTTCAGTAGCTCCATTCACTATCAGAGAGTGTATACAATATACAACCTGAAATTCTTGTTCTTCGCAGACATTGATGGAACAGAAGAGTGCCCCAAAGAATGACAGTAAAAATGTTAGAACCCCAACACCCCCCCCGCTCTCCCACGCACAAGCAGCAGCAAAGCATTGACCCTCCCCTACCCCACTTACTTCAGCAAAAAACATCAGCACCCTTCACCCACCAAGCAAGCAGTAGCAAAGCCCCCAAGAAAGACCATGATCTGCAATACAACAAAAACTATTTGTTTACAATTAGGCAGAGAAGTAAGATTCTTACAATGTGTTACAATTTTTGTTTTCTCTCTCACAGAGGGTTTCGTTACACATACGATGTTATCATTGTTATAAATGCTATTTTTATCGGTGGAGATGAGACCAATCCTTTAATATCTAAGGCAGAATGGGCGTTCTTGACCCTCTACGTAATTGAAATACTGCTGAAACTCTACGCACACGAACCCAGGGCCTTTTTTGCTAAATTTCAATTTTGGAATTGGTAATTTTACTTCATTTTTAAACTATTATTTATTCTGGATGTGAAACAATGAATTAAGTTTCTGATTAATATTTCAGGTTTGATACCATAATTATCGTTGCTGCTCTGCTGGGCACCATAGTCAATACTACACTAAAATCATGTAGGTACTTGAATTTATATAAGTCTGTATATTCTAAAATCTTCAAATTAATGCAGAAATGGTTACATTTAATACAAATGAGCACTTTATGATTTTTTTATGGATTCCTACACCATAAGGAGACCATGCTCCAGATTTTAGCTTCTGCAATCTCTTGTGCCTCCATTTGGTTATGGTGCCTGTGTTCCCCTCATTGCACTGTTTTGTTTTCCCCATTAGTGTGAGGGAAAACCTCCCTTTTGATGTAGGATCCGGCTGTAAAGGATGTTTCAACGGTCAGCACATTGCTTGGAATGATAGTGGCACTCTATAACCTTGATGCTCAAGTCCATCACAGCCATTCCTCAGCAGTGAAATGACATGCTCCTCACACTTCAGGTGTCACCTGCTTAAGTGTTGGGACATTATAGGAAGTCTGCACTCAATTGGTCCATGAGGCGTCAGCAACCACACCAGCCCACCCTCTCCCTATCCTGACTCTCCTCCTCTGTCACCTGATCCACACTCTCACCATTCCCAGTAACCTTTGGTCTCACCAGATTTACAAACTCGCTCTCCGCTCCACCAGTACTGTACATGTCTTTCTAAATTTCACCTGTGGAGAGAGAAATTAAATTAATGTTGGCCAACAATGACCTTTCACAAGAACTAGGAAAGTTCAGTGCCAGACATGCACAGAAGAGAGGAAACAAAGGGACTATCAATAGTGGAGATCATGAAACTGAATGGCAAAGTGGACAGTACTGGCTAAAAGAAGTTATTTGTGACACTGATCTGTCTGGCAATGTACTAGACGATGAGTGGGAGGAGAGAGAAATAAAGATAACGTGTGTGAGAGAGGGAAAAACAGTACAGTTGACAAAGAGGGGTTAGAAATACTCAGCAGGCTAAACAGCATCTGTGGAGAGAGATAAGCACAGTTAATGTGTCAATTACCTTTCTTCAGAAATGGTTCGTTTAAACACAAACTGAAAAATCTGTTTATGTGAAGTTCTTGAATTAAATGTTCTGACCCAAGGGCTGTAATATTTCAAATCTGAAGACAAGTTGATGTACCTCAAGCTTGGATTTGGGGGGTGGTGGTGGCGTCAGCAAAAGTAAGATGCAAAAGACAGAGGTCAGAGTTGGTGGGAGCTCGCAGACACCCTTTCAGACAGAAAAGAGGTATTAATCACTTACCTGGGTTTGCCTTCTTGTAGAGAGGAGATCACATTGTGATCACCAAATGCAGAAATCTTAATTGATGGGGGTATTTTCTTGTGGTAGGAATTTATACCAACTTTTATCCCATGTTTGAATGTTGTCGTTGTTTTGCAGGGATGTACTGCTGAAAAATTCTCAGAGAAGATTATTAATTAGCCAGTTTTTCATGTTTTAGCCTAGAACTGTCATATGAAGTGATACATAGAGTGTGGAAGGAACTCAGTGGGCCTGGCAGCATCGATATAGGGAAGTGAACAGTTTTGGGTTGAGAGGCTCAAGCGAGTCAGATAGGAGGAAGATATCCAGTATATATTTTAAAAAAGGGAGAAAGGTGCAGGTGCAGGGAGGGTCTGAAGAAAACTCTGGATCCAGGAGAGTAAAGCTCGAGGATAGATCGGGGAGTGGAGTGGAAATAGTGAAGTAGTGCCAGGAGCTGGGAGGTGATGGACAGAAGTGCCAAAGAGAGGGTTGGGGGAGCAGTGAGAGAGGGTCTACCAGACATCCTGTTACAGAGAGGAAGCAGACTTCTTTACAATGGGCCCTCCCAATGCTCCCCTGCTGTGTGGTGACTTTGTCACATCCCAGCTTCTGGCACTATGCCCACCTTCTCATTTGCCCATCATCCCTCCCCACCCAAATTCACCTATCTCCTGCTAGCTCTTGAAGGAAAGAAAAAAAATTAGCTTTATTTGTCGCATGTACATTGAAAGGTGCAGTGAAGTGTGTCACCTGCATCAAATCAGATCAGCGAGGATTGGGCTGGCCATCTCACAAGTGTCACCATGCTTCCTGGGCCAACATAACACACGTACAACTCACAAATCCCTAACCATACACCTTTGCAATGTGGGAGGGAACTGGAGTACCCCATGGTCTCGGGGAGAATGTACAAAATCCTTTCGGACGGTGATGAGAATTGATGCTGGCACCATAATGTGTTGTGCTAACCACTGCGCCAACGTACCATCCCTCTGCTAACTACACCCCTTTTCCCTTCATCTCTTTGTACTGGCCATCAAGTTCCTCCAGCATCTTGTGTGTTGCTCCCAATTCTGCAGTCTCTCTGTGCCTCCATACGAGCTGAGCCACGTGCTGCTCACCCCAGCTCTGCCATCGCACAGGATCTGACCTGGCTGTAACCTCAGTCCCCCTTTGCAACATGGAACTTGATTTTAGGCTTTGCTTCTGTGACGGATTCCTGTCACAGTATGTGGACAGGCCGACCAGGGGGAATGCCATACTAGATCTAGTACTAGGTAATGAACCGGGACAGGTCACAGATCTCTCAGTGGGTGAGCATCTGGGGGACAGTGACCACCGTTCCCTGGCCTTTAGCATTATCATGGAAAAGGATAGAATCAGAGAGGACAGGAAAATTTTTAATTGGAGAAAGGCAAATTATGAGGCTATAAGGCTAGAACTTGCGGGTATGAATTGGGATGATGTTTTTGCAGGGAAATGTACTATGGAGATGTGGTCGATGTTTAGAGATCTCTTGCAGGATGTTAGGGATAAATTTGTCCTGGTGAGGAAGATAAAGAATGGTTGGGTGAAGGAACCATGGGTGACAAGTGAGGTGGAAAATCTAGTCAGGTGGAAGAAGGCAGCATACATGAGGTTTAGGAAGCAAGGATCAGATGGGTCTATTGAGGAATATAGGGAAGCAAGAAAGCTTAAGAAGGGGCTGAGAAGAGCAAGAAGGGGGCATGAGAAGGCCTTGGCGAGTAGGGTAAAGGAAAACCCCA